>NC_134572.1:116207041-116558708 GCF_050947875.1 Dermacentor variabilis | reverse complement strand
GCACTCTTGTTCCCTTCAGAATCAGAATCAGAATCAGAATTTATTGTTAGAATATGGGTCAAGGCTGTTGCGCATTACTTTGTCTTCTGCATATTAATCTGCAACCCCACTCTTATACTCTCTCTGTTAAGGTACTCCATCATTTTTTGTCACTCTTCTGTTGTGTTGTTGAATAGAGGAATGTCATTGGCAAACCGAAGGTTGCCGAGATATTCGCCGTTGATCCTTGCCCGGTGTCGAATAAACCGCCAAACATCTCCTGTGTGACGGCCCCACCTACGAAGATGAGGGAAGTGCCCTTCGGACAGCTTTGGGGCACTTAGACGACCGGCCTTTCACAAAGGAGAAGATTTCGGGCCTGTGGCCTCGTGCGTCTGCTATGTGCAAGGCCACAAAGGCGCCGCTGCGTTTCCTGAAATGCCTCGAAATACCAGCCTGTATGGCCGCCTGCGACTGACTCAGCGATGGACGCTTGCGTGCGTAACAGCGCAAAGTGTGAACTTCTCTCCTCCTTCTTGCCTTTCAATCCCCTTTCCCCCTTCCCCAATGCAGGGTAGCCTACTCGGCTCAGCCTTCTTAACCTCCCTGCTTTTACCTTATGACTTCTCTCTCTCTCTCTTTATCAAGAAAGATTTGTAGCTCTGTGAAAACGCCGTCTATCCAGTGTACGCGGAAAGAAGAAGGCGCTAAATTTACGTATAAAAGCAAACTACTAATTTGAATGAGAGTTTTACAGTAAAGAACACGCGAACGCTTAGAGTGGTTGATGTTTCCTAAATTTTCACTTAAGAGCTTCAATATTTTCCAAAGAAATGCCATAAATTGCGATATACAGAAAGTGATATTAAATGCCGAGGTTGCATCTTTCTATTTTCGCGACAAGAAAGGGTATTGTAGATGTGAAAAATGCCCCTGCAAGAACATCTAAACATTTACATTTGGCAGGTTATGCAGCCATTGACGCTGCATAGGTATTTTGGACATACAACTTTACGAAATATATATAACACGCAGATAAAGATGTATGCAGTGTATGCGTGTGCGTGCGTGCGTGTGTCTGTGTGCGTGTGCGTGTGTGTGTGTGTGCGCGTGTGCGTGTGAGTGTGTGCGTGTGCGTGTGCGCGTGTGCGTGTGCGTGTGTGTGCGTGTGTGACGTCGTACCTGTAGCGCGCGCGCGCGCTAGAGGTACGAAGTCTAGGCAATCATCCGTACTTCTCATGCTACATAAAAAGACAATATTATGGGGGCAGGCGGTGCGAGACTAACGGGGCCAAGGCAACAACGAAGAACAAAGCACACGCGCTTACATGAACTGAACGTTAATGTAAGAAGTGCTTACATCTAAATATGTAGAAAAAAAGAGAGAACTCCACAAGCAAATGTTATTCATGCCTTGTAAGCAAAATAGACGGTGCGCTGACACAGACTAAATGGTCACGTTGCATTTCCGGGGCCTCTACACTCAAGCGACAGGACTGTTCAGGTTTACGATAAGCTATACAGGTGTTATCAAAATACGGTGTGCACCCGCACTCATGGCAGTGAATGGTCAATTGCCTTTCTACACATTTGCATTAAAGCTGAGTTGAAGTAAGCGCTTGTGCTTTGTGTTTCGTTATACCTGTGTCCCCGTTAATTTCGCGCAGTCTGCCTCCGTGGATTCGCACGAATCAGCCAGATTAAATGGCCTATAAACATAATAATACTGTCGGCGCACATGGACACTATATATCACTAGATTTTTCTGTAGCCTGCAGGTATGAAACTGCGTACAATATAGCACGGCCGTTCAGTAATGAGATCATTTCTGCATTGCAAATGTATCTGAATAAAAGGAGTTTTAGAACCATTTGCTTTCTGAATGAATGTAGGTAGGAATCAACGAGCGGTGGCCGCTGAAGTGCCATAAAAGCAGTGAAAGTAGTCGCAAATGGCACTGCAAGGCATGTGGCATTGGAATGTATTATCGCGTGGTCGCCGACCTACACAGTACGAGCAACTAGTCCAGTCCCAGCATTCCTTGCTCGCTGGAACGTTCTACTATATTGTTTGCTATTCGCTTTCTTTTGCAGTGAAACTTACAGCACTTCGTTGATTTTTTTTTGCTCTCGATGCAGTCCTCACTCCTGATGGAGGAATGCAAAGTTGCTACACAGGTAACTGGAGCATAAATTTTGGTCGCGAGAAGCTGGTAGTGGGATAGCACGTTGAGTGAATGTAATGCTAAAGCACCTTGAGCTTATACCATTTTACGAATACCTATAGAAGTCCGCACGCTTGCCCCTACCTGATAGCATCTGTGCATGATAATATTATATAGTACACTGTTGCTGCCTGCCCGCGGCTGTCTACAAGTCTACAACATCGTCTCTGGTAAACCAAAACAATAGCACATCGACTCCTCTTTGTTTACCCCCTTAAGCACGATACCTATAAGGACATACACCAACATGACACTTAATCTGGTTAGCCTATCTACCTTTCGCATCTTGTTTTCTCTCTTTTCTATAGCGGTGCACCTAACGAAAGAAATATCACTGTAGAATTCGCTACACAGTGATCATACTTATCTCAATATAAACACGCATAACCTTAACTCAGGAAGAGGACCTTAGTGTTGAAGATATGAACGACAATCTTATGGGCATCATTAAGGAGTGTGGAATAGAAGTCGGTGGTAACTCCGTTAGACAGGAGGCCAGTAAGCTATCACAGGAGACGACAGATCTGATCAAGAAACGCCAATGTGTGAAAGCCTCTAACGCTATAGTTAGAATAGAACTGGCAGAACTTTCCAAGTTAATCAACCAGCGTGAGACAGCTGACATAAGAAAGTATAATATGGATAGCATTGAAAATGCTCTCAGGAACGGAGGAAGCCTAAAAGCAGTGAAGAAGAAACTAGGAATAGGCAAGAATCAGATGTATGCGTTAGGAGACAAAGCCGGCAGTATCATTACTAATATGGACCAGATCGTTCAATTGGCTGAGGAGTTCTATAGAGATTTATACAGTACCAGTGGCACCCACAACGATAATGGAAGAGAGAATAGTCTAGAGGAATTTTAAATCCCACAAGTAACGCCGGAAGAAGTAAAGAAAGCCTTGGGGAGCTATATATGCAAAGGGGCAAAGCAGCTGGGGAGGATCAGGTAACAGCGGATTTGTTGAAGGATGGTGGGCAGATTGTTCTAGAAAAACTGGCCACCCTGTATACCAATGCCTCATGACTTCGAGCGTACCGTAATCTTGGAAGAACGCTAACATAATCCTAATCCATAAGAAAAGGGACGCCAAAGACTTGAAAAATTATAGACCGATCAGCTTACTGTCTGTTGCCTACAAAGTATTTACTATGGCAATCGCAAATAGAATCAGGAACACCTTAGGCTTCTGTCAACCAAAAGGGCCAGGCAGGATTCCGTAAAGCCTACTCAACAATAGACCATATTCACACTGTCAATCAGGTGATAGAGAAATGTGCGGAATATAACGAACCCTTATATATAGATTTTATTGATTACGAGAAAGCGTTTGATTCAGTCGAAACATCAGCAGTCATGGAGGCATTACGGAATCAGGGTGTAGACGAGCCGTATGTAAAAATACTGAAAGATGTCTTAGCGGCTCCACAGCCACCCTAGTCCTCCATAAAGAAAGCAACAAAATCCCAATAAAGAAAGGCGTCAGGCAGGGAGATACGATCTGTCCAATGCTATTCACAGCGTGTTTACAGGAGGTGTTCAGAGACCTCGATTGAGAAGAATTGGGGATAAGAGTTAATGCATAATACCTTAGTAACTTTCGCTGATGATAATGCCTTCCTTAGTAACTCAGGGGACCAGCTGCAATGCATGCTAACTGACCTGGAGAAGCAAAGCTGAAGGGTGGGTCTAAAAATTAATCTGCAGATAACTAAAGTAATGTTTAACAGTCTCGGAAGAGAACAGCAGTTTACGATAGGTAGCGACACACTGGAAGTGGTAAGGGAATACATCTACTTATGGCAGGTAGTATCCGCGGATCCGGATCATGAGACTGAAATAATCAGAAGAAAAAAAATGGGCTGGGGTGCGTTTGGCAGGCATTCTCAGATCATGAACAGCAGGTTACCATTATCCCTCAAGAGAAAAGTGTATAACAGCTGTGTCTTACCAGTACTCCCGTACTAGGCAGAAACCTGGCGGCTTACGAAAAGGGTTCTAATCAAATTGAGGACGACGCAACGAGCTATGGAAAGAAGAATGATAGTTGTAACGTTAAGGGATAAGAAAAGAGCAGACTGGGTGAGGGAACAAACGCGAGTTAATGACATCTTAGTTGAAATCAAGAAAAAGAAATGGGGGGGGAGGGCATGGGCAGGACATGTAATGAGGAGGGAAGATAACCGATGGTCATTAAGGGTTACGGACTGGATTCCAAGAGAAGGGAAGCGTAGCAGGGGGCGGCAGAAAGTTAGGTGGGCGGATGAGATTAAGACGTTTGCAGGGACAACATGGCCGCAATTAGCACATGACCGGGGTAGTTGGAGAAGTATGGGAGAGGCCTTTGCCCTGCAGGGGGCGTAGCCATGATGATGATGATGATGATGATGATGATGATGATGGAACACGCATGTGGCATGTCTGGGCGTACCACAGTACTGCAGCCATCGCCAGACAGCGCAGTGTGGCGGAGAGCATTGCGCAATCCACTGTGTCCACCGCACACTGGCGCAGTCGCCACCGTTGCTGCCGTCAGGTGCCTCTCTACGTCACACCACTCATCTGCTCCTCCTTCCCCCCTCCATCGCTCTCCCTCGGACATGCCGTCGAGGACTACGTCGAGGACATGCCTCACCGCATCATAGGAGACCAAGCCTTGATCGGTACCATGTTGTCGCGGATAAAGCCTTGCGGGGACTTGACAGCGATGGATACTCAAGGTGGTTGGTTCAGCATTTCGACATACCGTAACGCTGAGGCAAATAAAAGAAAATAGATAACACACGAGCGCTAATTACAAACGAAGGTGTATCTCCAGCGACCTGTAGTTATACTGGAATTTATCGCCATTCAACAAGCGTGATTTGCTTTCTTAGAAAAGTTAACTCCTCGTCCGAAATGTGCACATATTGAGTGTTCACACAATTAAGAACCGAACCCCGATGTTGCTTCTGCTTCAGTTATTTCCCCTCTAGTCTTTTCACTTCGTCAGCTGACGAAACTACATTGAGAGAAAAGTGGTTCACAGTCATACGAGTCACGTTGAAGGGAAAGACACCTGGTAAGTGTTTTTTTTTTTTTTACTTTGTCTCTGGCAGCTACTTTGTCCCTTTTTCATTAGTTCGCCACTCTTAGGTAGTCATATATCCGTCACACGGTTTGTCCTACATACTGTTATTACAAGAAATAGTCTTTCAATAGACCGGGACCCTCACCGACAAAAAAAAAAAAAGGAAGTAATGCTACAGCTTTTCGTGAGGTCAGATGCCACTCAGTCGTGATGTTGGACGTGCCATTAGCGAACGCTGCCAGTCAATGGCAAAGAGCCCTTACGGGCGCTAATCTTTGTCAATTCCTCCCAGGTTGCTACCTGTACAGGCAACAAGATCAATTGTTTATTTTGTTATTGACGTGGTAGCTGTGAATGCATCTTCTCAAACTGCAAAGTTCTACAAACGGGGGCGCAGAATAATATTGCTTTTGGAGCGGCTATAGTAATGTTCTTGTGCTTATGGAACTGCTTCTAGATATAATAAATTAAATACACTTTTTAATTTAAGTCGAATGATACCAGTTCATGAATCTCATTCCAAGCGCGCACCTTTCGAAGCATATCAGCAACCACAGCCTGCGCATGTAATCGGTACCCTGCTGGTGACAACTTCTCGTATTACTAAAGAAAGCTAGCTTTCATATAAACCCTTTCATTGGATTTCGCAAACACATCGATATGTTATTACTCATAACCTATCGATGTACGAACATACCTCTGAGTACTATCACCAGGACAGTATCTTGAGTGTCCGTAGTCTATATAAACAAAAGTTATCCGAAAAGGCATTTTTAGAATTTATAAGTAATCGTGAGAATTTTTTATATATACACTAATACCACAACAAATTGCACATTAAGAGCTAGGAACGTTTATAAGATAAAAACCAGAACAAACTACGGAAATCAGCTTTCACAGTGGCAGATTCCTAATTTACTTAATGATGAGCATGCTTTATTTGACATCATGCAAGATTCATCAACCATTTCAATATTCAGAAAAAAATCGAAACTGTGTTTTCTCGACAATTGACACCTACTTTTCTCATTGATTTTCCCGCTTTTCCACTGATATGCAATTTCATGCGTTGCAAGACTTTTTGCTTCCATTTGGCTTTGGCCTTTCTGTATCTTTCAGTACCTACCTTATTTCTTCATTTGCATTATTTATACTAATTGTACTGCATTGATTTATTGTATGTATAATTGTATCATTTCGTATATATACATATATGTATAAGTATGTATATATGTGTGTATTATGTGTATATATCTATAAATATTTTTTGCGCTGTTGTCTGCTGTGCTCGTGGCGCCAGGATCCTAGTCAGGCGTGCATAGTCTCGCCTTTTACTCAGGCGCCATGACAAGCTTCTATTGTCAAAATCGTAATAAGCTTCAAATTCACAATCTCTCTCCTTGCGAGACTGGAGCGCACGTAAGCGTAAGGCAAGGTTGCTACGACCCTCGCACCTAAACTCATCATCATAATCATCACCACCACCATAATCATCATCATCGTCATCATCATGATAATTTCTACGTGACTTGTAGGACTTATACTTTCGATCTCAACACAAGACTATAGCTCAATATTATCCAATTCAACAGTGCTGCTTGCGGATAGTTCGTACCTCAATACGAAGTGATTTCAGCAGTCTGATCGATGTAAGGCCGGTAAGGGCACGGCACCTGCTCCGTTTATTTTAATTACTATCAAGCGATGCAACATTGGGATCTACGTAAGTGCGTTTGCCATGAACGCTTCGTTGTGCAGGTGTGCGTGCACAATAAGAACTTCTTTCATTCTTTTCATCTTACAGTGCCACTTCCCCCTTTCCCAGTACAGGTTAGACAACTGGGCTCAGCCTAATTAACTTTTTTTTATTGATATGATATAAGGAGATGTTGGCGCACAATTTAAGGCGCCGGCTACTCCTTATCTCTTGAGTGGTTCCGTCATACATCATACAGGTTTCAACATTACATATCAAATAATCTTTTCACACAAGCACCAGGACTCATCACGCAACGTTTCCACAGGAAGACTATGAAGTAAGAAACACAAGGTACATACAATATGCAAGGTAAATGTCTCCACACTTATGTAGATAAGGGAGGGAGGGAAGTTAACCAGAATAACGTCCGGTTGGCTACCCTACACCGGGGAATGGGAAAGGGGGAAAACAAAGATAACGGGGAGAGAGAGGATTGAAGGAAAAAAGGAAATTGCGGTGAGTTCGCTGACGTGTGTGGTCTTGCAGAAATTGCATTAATAGTCACAGATGGTCGCACAAGCCCGTCGTTCTTATGAAGCACAAAAGCGCCTTCACCGCTTTATGGGCCGACGGGTGATGGGGTCGGTGTTCCGGCAGCACCTGCACAGAAAGCGGCCCATTGTCCAGTTTTTGGAAAGCTTTGCCAAGTTCTTGTCTCTCAGAGGTGTATCGTGGACAGTGGCACAGCAGGTGGTCAATGTTTTCTTCGGTGCCACAGACCTCGCATGCTGCACTTTCAGTCACTCCAATTAATCTAGAGTATGCCTTTGTGAAGGCAACTCCTAACCAAAGGCGACAGAGATGCGTAGCTTCACGTCGAGGAAGTCCGAGTGGAGGTCGGAGTTGCAGGGAGGGGTTTAGTCGATGCAGTCGTGTAAGTCGTAAGTTCCACTCGGTCAGTGTGAGACTGCGTGCCAGGTGTCGAAGCTGCCTTACGGCGTCTGTCCTCGAAAGCGGAATTGGAACACTGTGCTCTTGTTGATGTGGTGTGCGAGCAGCTTTATCGGCGGAATCATTGCCACTGATTCCACAATGGCCAGGTATCCATTGAAAAACGACCTCTTGACCTTTTTTTGGACGTGATGGTAAAGTTTCGCGATTTCGTATGTCAATTGGTCTTAGCATCCGTGTCGGAGAACTGACTGCGTGCACTGTAATGCCGGATTTGAATCACAGAACACAGCCCATTTTCTAGGTCTTTCAGAATCACTGAATTCCAGTGCTCGACGTAGGCCCGTTAGTTCTGCCGTCGTTGAGGTCGTGACATGCGATGTCTTGAACCGCAGTGTCATTCCTCGCGTTGGTATAACCACGGCACCACCAGAACTGCACAACGTAGTCGATCCATCGGTATAGATGTGCACGTGGTTGTTGTACTTTTCATGCAAAAGAAGTTAGATCAGCTGTTTTAGAGCAGGGCCCGGTAGATCTGTCTTCTTCTGTAGTCCTGGAATCATTATATGTATTTGTGGACGGCTAAAACACCACGGAGGAAACGCTGGCTTGGCCGCAGGTGCGTACCCTGAAGCAAACGACGCACGATGTGCACTGACAATGCCGCTAAATGTCGAGCAGGGCCTTGCAGCAGTGAGGCTCGCCAAGTGGTGGGAAGGGGTCCTAGCATAATGCGTGAGATGCATACGCATTTTCTCAACGGTAATGTGCGTCGTGATTGGGTAATCCTGTGCAAGGGCAATGGTTTCAGCCGTTGATACACTGCGTGGTAAGCCAAGACATATCTTAAGTGGTTGGGCTTGAATACTCTGAATCGTACGCAGGCTAGTCTTGCAGGTATTGGATATTGCAGGCAGGCTGTATCACAGGAATCCAACGAACAACAAGAGTCTCAAAAGTACAAACGATACTGTCGCCTAATAACACATTGTCTAGTCAGCATTATCACATACAGTCACAACAGAACAGTCAACATAACATAATTCACAAACAGATGCATATATACGGTGACATTTAAATGAAGGGGACAATGAAAGCGCTAATAACGTCCAACAATGCCGCGGTCTTCAAGAAAAGTCTTTAGTGCTTTTAAAGCGCTCTTCTGCAAGGCAGTGGTTGGCCAAGGGCCCAAAAGTTTCCTTAAACTGAAAGGTCTGCGGTCTAATTTAATTAGCACTGATTTAAGTCGGCATCTTGGTGTGTCGTGATGTGGGCAATCTAGAAGGAGGTGACATATATATCTTCGTCTACAAATCCACAAGCACATTCGGGGGTTTCTGCTCGGCCAATTCTGTGTAAGAAATGCTTTGTGTAGGCAGCGCCTAGCCTTAATCGATGAATAAGGGTTTCCATAGTTCTATCTAATGACAATGAAAATTTGAATTCAATAAATGGATCAATATGGTATAAGTCCGAGCTCTTAGAATTCTGGTCAAACCAAGTGTTTCTAGACATCTTGAAAGACGTTGTCCTTATAATGCAGCGTAATTTATTCTTTGATATTGGGAACGGAACCACATCATCTTTGAGGTGCGCTTGTCGTACTGCTTCATCGGCTGCTCTGTTGCCAGGAATGTTGCAATACCCTGGTATCCACTGGAATGCTATTGCATGTTTCGCTTCGCTTGCCTTTGTGAGGTTTTTAAATGTTTCATATATTATACTGTCACTGAATGTTTGCCCCTTTGCGCTGCAGAGTGATGTTAGAGCCATCTGTGAATCGCTGAAAATTACCCATTTCTGCGCATCTCTTACTGACAATATAAATTTTATCGCACATAGGATTGCGAACAGTTCAGCCGTTGTGGACGAAGTCGCACGAGATAACTTAAATGATTCTTGTTTGTTGAGGTGCGGTATAATGAATGATGAAGTTGAAGAGGTTGCTGTACTGGAGCCGTCTGTATAGACGTGTGTGTATCCTGAATACCGCATATATATCTGGTAAAGTGCTAGTTGTTGAGCAGCTTGAATGAACATGTCTCTTTTTATGAATATCCAGTCTACTGACAATTCGATTTTTGGAAGTGCAAGCAGCCATGGAGGATATTCGACGTCTGAATCCCAAAATTCATTTCTTGGCAATATGTGAAGATTTTCTTGAATTTCTATATGAACATAACTTCTATCTCGTTTCATTATGTCTAGAGCCAATGGGTGGTTTTTATGCTGGGTTTGAAGACGGAAATAATGCCGGCATGTTCCTGTAGTTCGCATACTTGGACATGGTGACTGGCGAGCCTCAGCTACTACAAGAGAACTAGAAGTCGCTCGTGGAACTCCTAGACATAGGCGTAGTCCTCTAGCTAAAAGTCTTTGAAGTCGCTCTTCTGACGTGTGGGAAAGTCCAGGTGGGCGCGGAATATGCAATTTTTTGTCGTATTAATGCATTGTTAACAGTCAGCATGGACGATACTGATCCACCCCATGATGTGCCTGCAAGTCTGCGAAGTACAGTCACTATGGCACTGACCTCGTTTTCGAGCTTTATTATGTGGGGTGCCCAGGATAGCTGCCTATCAAGTATTATGCCAAGAAATCGATGCTGTGGGACGATCATTAGAGGGTGTCCTTCCAGATTAAGAGCGAAATTAATTAACCTCCATGCCTATAACTTATCATTTCTCTCTCTATTAGCCACGTTCTTCCCTTCAAACTCCAGACAGTGTTCTATATATTTTAGTCAGAAATACATCCCACTCAAAATGAGGCCGATATATAGATCCACCTATTCGCCGCCACATCGAACTATATAGGCGGCAGCACCGTCGCCGCGTTAGTGAAATGTAGGCGTCGGCGTTCATCTGTGAACAATGTGGCCCGATTTTCTGGTAGTGAAACCCGCTGCATGACTGCGGTGAGCTGGTTTTACACTGTCATCCAATGCCAGATTCTTGCACAAAAATGCGCACAGCGTTTTTATTTACTCGAAAAAAGTGCAAAATGTCGTTCAATGTGGGCTGGCACTCGTCTGCACAGTCTCTGTTTCGGCACTTTTTCGGGGCTTTTTATGTGTCTTGCTTGCGTTTCGCCTACTCTGGTTATATTGTTGCGCGAGTTAATACCGCATTCCGTGTGAAGCTTGCACAGGTTTATAAAAGTCTGTATTCCTCTGCAACGAAGGCAAAGTGGGAAGTTAATGCGCACTCTAAAGATACTTTTCTTTTTATTTTTTTATTATTTACTGGGAAATGAAAACAGTTAATCAGTTTAACTAAGCAAGCTAAGCCACTGTGACAGTAAGTTAGTATAGTTTCATCAAGCTGCTTCAGAAGAGATTATTTTTTATCGCCCTTGCACGGTTACGTGCACGGCAACGATGTGACAAAGTTGTAATTATTTGAGGAGCTAACATCATTAGGTAGTTTTATTTCAGCTTACAGTGGCCACTGTGTTAACTCAAGCTAACAGCCTCACAATGAAGAGCGAAATGAAATTATAATAGCTGCCTTTCCACTCAGTCGTCCGCCTAGAGACTGCCGTGTAACGCATGATCTTCGTATAATGCCATATTTTAGATTTCCTTTCGTAACAGCCAATCAAAGTACAAAAGCGCGCGGCTTAATTGTGAGGCAAAATTCATTCGCGTAGTGGCATCAGAACGACTACGTATTAAAAGAACAACCCTGGTAGCGCAACCACCAAGCGAGAGACTTATAGCCACTAAGCGAAAGTGTATGACGCGATATAATATAAGTGCACGCTTACGGCTCTTTTTTCTACTGCTTTGAGTGATGTTCACACCACCCCGTTCATGTTACGTTGTATCGCAGTGTTTTCGGAGTGATCAACAAACCGCAACGGGTCGCCGTTTAGCGCGGAATGCACGTCTCGCTGCTACCACTTCGTTTAATTAAAGGTAGGTAAAAATATTTTTTTTCTGATGTTCTGGAACCACGAAGCGATAATCAAATTGATATGACTGTGGCGAGCGCAAGGTGCGACAATCGCACATCACGCGCTCGACAGGGACAGTCACTGATCTTACTACAGCGCAAAGACGACAGCGCAACGCTGAATGCTTTTGTACACCGTCAAAAAATGCAGACCAGCACTTATGACTGTGCTACAGCCACGGAAGAAGACCCCTTTAAAGCTATTCACGCCGCACACGCGTATGTAAACACGTAGTGCCTAGTAGACGTCGCGCGGCGCAATCCACGCTAACTGTGGTTCAACCTGTGCCAGCCAGGCGGCGACTCTGCTCGATCTAGCGGCCAATAGCTGCGTCGCCGTTTTATCCTTCAGCGTCACTACAACGTTATATCTGGTGGAGGTGCTCCGTTGCGTTAAAGTGAGATAAAATCTTAAAAGTTCTAAAATTTTCCTCGTAGGGACACCGGTAGGATATCTAAACCTTACGCAGCAAGGCTTACCAATTCATCTTCTGCACAGCGCAAGAACGGACGGATGGAAACGAAGGACGCAGGACCCGTGTGTTATTGGGTTACGCAGAAGATCGATGAAACTTAACCAACTTGTCCAAATGACAGTTCTCTTATCAACTCACTCTTCCACAGCATTCAGTAAATCGTGATGAGGTAATAGTAAAAAAAAAGAAAAAAAGAAAGCCCTTTCACATCAATATTAAAGGTGTGAAATTGTGTACTTTCACAACTTGACTCTAAAGCGGGGGAAACTTCATAACTTCTCAAAACAAGCAAACACACACACACACACACACACACACACACACACACACACACACACACACACACACACACACACACACACACACACACACACACACACACACACACACACACACACACACACACACACACACACACACACACACACACACACACACGCACGCACACACACGCACACACACACACACACACACACACACACACACACGCACGCACGCACGCACGCACACACGCACACGCACACACGCAGGCACACACACACACACACACACACACACACGCACGCACGTACACGCACGCACACACACAAAAGAACGGACGGCAGTTTGTAAAATAATAAATCGTTCTTCTAATACGAGTACAATGCGAACGATTCCTGAGAAGAGATTGCGGGTTTGCGCGCTTAAAAGAAACGCGTGAATTATTTTGTTCTTATTTTTTAAATAGGTGCAAGCCAGAAATGCTGCCCAGTTCACTTGTGCGTATCGAGAACTTCGCGTTACACATGTATAAATAATGGAACTACTCTATTAGTGTATTAATTTTTTCCTTGACTGGGTAGTAACGACAGTGAATATTGTTTTCATTTATTAATGTTCATCGATGCTTTTATCATTGTTTGCCGTGACTGTTTGTTCAATCGCTATGAAATAGTGGAAAGATATGTTGTAGAGTGCTTTCGTTACAATTAATATTTGCATCCACCGTTCCGAAATATTTAAAGGACTGTGAGCTTGTCAAGCCGTATAGGTAGCCTTTCTCACAGACCCGTCGTCTCTCTGTATTTCGGTATAGACGAAAAAACATTCAATTATTGATCTAGAACTTCTGCCCACAAATTTAATTATGCTCAAAAAATTGTTTTTCTCTGTTTCTTTTCTTTTGGGGGGGGGTGTAGGGAGGGGGCGCTTTTTCCTTAGATTTAGTTTAATTTCACTTTTGAAATGAAAACTTGATTGCGGTGAACAAAGAATATTGTAATGGCAAAGCGTTCTTGCATTATAAAAATCAAAAGAAAGAACCGAGAACCGTTCTCATTTGGAAGCAGGTGGGAAAGTCAAAGAATTATCATCATGGAAGCCCTTCGTTTGCCTCACTGGGATCATGCAGCTGACTTGTCGAGGGTAAAGACATCCACTCCTTCGATTCGCAGCTGTCTTTCTTTCGTTCGGCAACATCATCGCATCAAAACACTCAAGTAAGAAGCTTGGAAGCAGTCGTAATTGATTGATTTTGCCGCCATGTTGCAACTGAGACTAAACTTCAGTTTGCGCAAACCCGATGCGAGCACGTTGAGTCAGAAGTCGAGCTAACCCAGGTCGTCTGACATGCATCTTGCCAAGCTGGTTGGGCGAGTCAACTCACAGAGTGGGTATGGCAGCAGTAGACACGGCAACATGCTGAGCAATCCTTGTTGCTTTGCGCTGCAGCTCTTTCTCGCAGCTATACTGGCGCCGCATTATTTTCATCAAACGACACGCAGCGACCATATTAAAGAATTGGATGCTCTATCAGCGACACTGCTCTACGACGGTGTCATCTCAGTACCGGATCATCCCTGGCTATCAGCGACTATACCTTTGACAACATCGGTGTTGTCATGTCACGTGGTACTTCCAACGACTATAACACTACCGCCGGAGCCGTTTGTCACCAGTGGGCATGACAGCAGCAGACACGGCAACATACTGAGCAATCACTTTTGCTTTGCACTGCAGGTTAGTGAATTTTAGGTGACCATTATTATCGAAGTGACGACCGCCTTTTAGTGTTGCTGCCCTGCCCAGCGGGTGTTCAGAAATTTCTGTCTTGTGGTTTTGCATTATCAAAAGATCTGTTGTCTTGCGGCGATATTGGATCAAATCCTGGCCCGAGAGAAAAAGAAACGCTATTGGAAATACTATTTGGCCAGAGCAAGATGAATTCAACAATGGAGTGCCAACAGGCATCCCAGAACAAGATAGAAGACAAATTTTCCTCTTTAACTGAGCGGATTGACAGTATAAAAAGACAGTTATATCCAGCCTTAATGTCTTAGCCACGAAGATACAAGATATGGAAACCGCATTATCAAACTTCAGGGGCAGCTCACTTCAGTTGGGAACCAGATGGACGATCTTGAAAACAGAGGCAAGAGAAATAACCTGATCATTTATGGTTGTTGCGTTTCGCCTGCGACGCGCGGTTTTGCCGGCGCGACTGCGGCGGGGCGGCAGACATTTTGGCCCGTTCGGCGTCGCCGCAACGCTCCCCGCCAGGCGTTTCCAGGCGTTTCCAGGCGTTTCCAGGCGTTTCCAGGCATGTTCCGATGCCACGTGTCTTCATGTGCGTGTGTGAGTGTATGTGCCATTGTGCCCGAACGGCGGCGATGCGACAGCAGGGGGTCACCCTCTCCTTCCAGTCATTGTGCCCGACCAGAGGCGCTACGAGAGCCGAAGTTACCTTCTCCTCCCAGTCTTTGTGCCCGACCGGCGGCGCTACGACAGTGTGCGTCACCATTAGCCCATTGTACAATCACGTGCTCGTCTATTGAGGGGTTCCTTCTTGCCCTCAACTGCGAGAGTATAAAAACAGCTGCCCCCGGACGCCAAGAGGAGGGCTCCGATTTCTTCTGTTGAGTAAAGTGCTCTCCCGTCTCTCTTCTTCGGTCAACCTGACCGCCAACTCTTTGCGATGTTAAAATAAACAAGTTGTTTTGTTGTTACCAGTCGACTCATGCTTTTCCGGGACCTTCGGATGCTTCCAGTTGTACCCCAGGCCGCCAGGCCAACGCTACCCTTGGGGCTTGCGACCCAGGTACAACCACGGGCGTCAGCGCCGAGTTCCCAACAAATCGTACCAGCAGGTACGACCACAACAACTCGTACCAGCGGTGCGATCCAAACAACCGTTGCCATCGGTGGGATTCAAACAACTGTCTGCCAGCGGTGAGATCGCGACAACGGAGGCCAGCAGCGAAGATATGCAGTTGACTGTATGCTAAGCAGCTCAACGACGATCCGGGAGCAGTGCAACGAGCCCTGTGTGATGACTGGTTGCCTGCAGCGGAACGACTGCGCTGGACTCTTGGCTGCGAGGTTTGGTGAGTGCGGGACTTTCTTCTTCTGAGCTTTGCCAGGCTTTTGTTAGTGTCAGAAACAGAGCTGGTAATTGTGGTTGTCGTTGCTGCCGGGTTAGTTTGCGGCAAGACAATATTAGGCAGTAGAGAAAGCAGCATTCAGAGCAGCCATGGATTTGAAGTCGTTGCGCAAACCGAAATTGTTGGAGCTTGCAAGAGAGTTGGGTCTGGATGTCTCAGACAAACTAAGAAAACCTGAACTGCTAAAGGCTATTCTTGAGTTAGAAGCTGAGGATGACGAGCTGTCGGAATGCCTTGAGACCATTGAGGAAAGGGAGACTGCAAAAAGACAGGAGCGCGAACTTAAAGAACAGAAAGAAAAAGAAGAGCGCGAACTTAAAGAACAAAAAGAAAAAGAAGAGCGTGAACGTAAAGAACAGAAAGAGCGAGAGCAACAAGAGAGTGACCGTCAACACGCTTTGGAAATGAAGCGTCTTGAGATAGAGATCGAACGCGCTCGTAATGGAAGTCAGGCACACGGTGCAGGAGAACGCGTATTGTTCAAAATGACTGACCTGATGCGGCCGTTTAAGCTTGGAGAGGACATTGGTTTGTTCCTGGTTAACTTTGAGCGAACGTGCGAGAAGCAGGGGTTCTCTCGGGAAACGTGGCCACAGCGCTTGCTCACTTTGTTACCCGGCGAGGCGGCCGACGTAGTCGCTCGCTTGGATAGAGAGGAGGCAGAGGATTTCGACACAGTGAAATCGAGTCTTCTAAAAAAGTACCGGCTGTCAGCGGAGGCGTTCCGTCGGAAGTTTCGGGAAAATGAGAAAGGCAAAAGTGAGTCATATACAGAGTTTGCGTATAGGCTTATGTCAAACATGCAGGAGTGGCTCAAAGAAGAGAAAGCGTTTGGTGACCACGATAAAGTTCTGCAGTGCTTCGGGCTAGAACAGTTTTATAGTCGGTTACCGGAGAACGTGCGATACTGGGTCTTGGATAGGCCAGACGTTTGTACGGTGGCTAAAGCCGCTGAGCTAGCCGAGGAGTTTGTGACGCGTCGGGCTCGCGGAGCTAAGGACGGTCAAAAGGGTGAATTTGGCTCGAAGTTTGAGAGGCCGAAGTTCACACCCATGAGAGCAAAGGGGAACACGCGTAGTGCGGATGCGAGTGGAAGCAGTGCGACCGAACCTAAGGAGACGGCGGCAGCCGAAGCCGAACGCAGAAAGCGGTTCGAGATGAGGCAAGCGCGCGTTTGTTATACGTGCCAGAAGCCGGGTCACTTTTCGGCGCAGTGTCCGGAAACAACACCAAAAGTTGTGTTTTTTTCAATGGGCAGCACTGACGAGAACATGAAGCTTCTCGAGCCTTACATGCGAGACCTCCTCGTGAACGGGAAAGAGTGCCGAGTGCTTCGCGATTCCGCAGCTACGATGGATGTAGTTCACCCCTCTTACGTAGAACCCCATATGTTCACGGGCGAGTGCGCATGGATCAAGCAAGCCATGGAAGCTCATAGCGTGTGTCTGCCAGTAGCAAAGGTGCTTATTGAAGGACCTTTCGGAGCGCTTGAGACGGAGGCGGCAGTGTCATCTATGCTGCCCCCCCAGTACCCGTACCTATTTTCGAACAGGTCCGATCACCTCCTGCGCGAGAAGGGGCTTTTGTTTGGTGAGGCTAGCGTTCAGGCCTTAACCAGGTCGAAGGTTCGGGAGCTCGCTGCAAAGGCGGTAGTTGCGGCGCCGACGTTATCGAACAATGAAAAAGGGTCAGAGGTGCAGCAAGCTGACGAACTGAATAAACTTGAGTCTGTAACGTTGAAGGCGCCAGATACTGGAGAGGAAATGCCCGACACGGGAAAGTTAGAAGAGCTATCTACTGATTTGCTCATCGCGCCTACGTCAGACGGACTTGATAGGTTGCTAAAAGTCAGCCGGTCGGCTTTGATAGCCGAGCAAAAGAAGGATGGTAGCCTAGAAAACATACGCTGCAATGTCAAGGAAGGTATCGCCAGGAAAAATGCGCGTTTTGTGGAAAGAGGTGGAGTCCTGTACCGGAAGTATCTAGACCGCCGAGGAGTGGAGTTCGATCAGCTGATCGTTCCTCAATGCTATCGTCAGGATCTGTTGCGCTTGTCGCACGGGGGTTCGTGGTCCGGACACCTAGGAGTTAAGAAAACTAAGGACCGTCTCTTGCAAGAGTACTATTGGCCAGGGTGTTTTCGGGACGCAGACCATTTCGTAAGGTCATGTGACACCTGTCAGCGTGTGGGCAAACCAGGGGACAAATCGAGGGCGCCGTTGAAATTGGTACCTATCATTACGGAGCCTTTTAGACGGCTCGTTATTGATACAGTGGGACCTCTGCCGGTAACAGCCACGGGGTACAGACACATTTTGACTGTGATCTGCCCAGCGACAAAGTTCCCTGAAGCAGTGCCGCTTAAAGAACTCAGCTCTGTTGAGATAGTCAATGCACTACTGTCCATATTTGCGCGAGTTGGTTTTCCTGCGGAAATCCAATCCGATCAGGGCACAGTGTTTACTAGCGCTTTGACAACAACTTTTCTCGAAAGGTGTGGGGTAAAGCTGCTACACAGCTCAGTGTACCACCCACAGTCGAATTCCGTTGAGAAGCTCCACTCCGTCATGAAGCGCGTGTTGAGAGCATTGTGTTTTGAACATCGCACTGACTGGGAGCTGTGTCTGCCTGGGGTGATGTTTGCATTAAGGACCGCGCCGCATGCGGCTACGGGGTTTTCGCCAGCTGAGCTGGTTTACGGTCGCTCGCTTCGGTCTCCGCTTCGCATGCTTCGAGAATCATGGGAAGGCAGGGGCGACGACCCAGTCGTGGTGGAGTACGTGCTTAAGCTCCTCGAACGCTTAAGAAGGGCACAGGAGTTGTCAGGTGAAGCAATGGCAAAGGCCCAGCAGAGGGCCAAGGTTTATTATGATCGGACAGCCAGGGCCCGTAGTTTTGAGGTTGGCGATGAGGTCATGATATTGCGCACATCGCTAAACAACAAACTAGACGTGCAGTGGGAGGGCCCAGCACGAATTGTTCAGAAACTGTCGGACGTTAACTACGTGGTAAGTCTGCCAGGAAAGCGGAAAGCACAGCAAGTTTACCACTGTAATCTGCTCAAACCTTATAGACAAAGGGAAGCAGTGGTGTGCATGATGGTAAACGTTCCTGAAGAGCTTCCGGTCGAGCTTCCGGGACTAGGCTCAGTGACGAACAGGGAAGACACCGGTCAAGTCATTAGTGACCTTATCAGTAAAGCACCGCTGTCGTCTGAGCAGAAAACCGAACTACACCAGCTATTACAAGAGTTTCAAGGTCTGTTCTCTGAGAGGCCTGGTAGGACTTCTGTACTTACTCATAATATAGAACTTACCTCCCCAGAGCCAGTACGATCCAGGGCGTATCGGGTGTCACCCCGCCAGAGCGATATTATGGAGGCTGAGGTAAAGAAAATGCTACAGCTCGGTGTTATTGAGGCAGGTGAGAGTGATTATACCTCCCCTTTGATTTTAGTTGAGGTACCGGGCAAGGAACCTCGTCCTTGCGTCGACTACCGCAGGCTTAATTCCATCACTAAGGATCAAATTTATCCGATCCCTAACATCGAGGAGCGCCTTGAGAAAGTTAGTAGCGCTCAGTTTATTTCCACCCTAGATCTTGTCAGGGGTTATTGGCAGGTTCCACTTACAGAAGAGGCTAGTAGGTATGCGGCGTTCATTTCACCAATGGGAACATTCCGTCCTAAAGTATTGAGTTTTGGTTTGAAGAACGCGCCATACTGTTTTTCAAGCCTCATGGATAAAGTGTTGCGGGGACAGCAAGAATTCGCTTTACCGTATCTAGACGACGTAGCGATATTCTCCGCATCCTGGTCTGAGCATATGGCACACTTGCGGGCAGTGCTAACCCGCCTGCGCGAAGCGGGCTTGACAGTCAAGGCTCCTAAGTGCCAGTTAGCACAGGCCGAGGTTGTCTACCTCGGTCACGTGATTGGTCAGGGTCGTCGCCGCCCCTCTGAAATAAAAGTGGCCGCTGTGCGAGACTTTCCGCAACCGCGCACGAAGACCGATATTCGGTCGTTCTTAGGTGTCGCCGGCTACTATCAGAGGTACATTCCCAGGTACTCTGATATCGCGGCTCCCCTGCCGGATGCTCTAAGAAAGACAGAGCCTCAAACAGTCGTCTGGGACGAGACAAAGGAAAGAGCTTTTAGCACCCTAAAGAGTGCCCTAACAAGCCAGCCTGTGCTACGATCGCCAGACTATACAAAAGGGTTCGTTGTTCAGTGCGATGCTAGTGAGCGAGGCATGGGCGTTGTACTGTGCCAACGGGAAAAGGGAGAAGTAGAACACCCCGTCCTGTATGCTAGTCGTAAGCTGACCAGTCGTGAGCAGGCGTATAGCGCCACCGAGAAAGAGTGTGCATGTCTCGTGTGGGCCGTTCAGAAATTGTCATGCTATCTAGCCGGCTCGAGGTTTATCATTGAGACGGATCACTGCCCTCTCCAATGGCTGCAGACCATCTCTCCCAAAAATGGCCGCCTCCTGCGCTGGAGCCTCGCTTTGCAACAATATTCCTTTGAGGTGCGTTACAAAAAGGGGAGTCTCAACGGTAACGCCGATGGCTTAAGTCGAAGCCCCTAACGTAGGAATCAGCCTAAAAATTGTTTGTTACTGATGTTTTTCTTCCTGAGGCAGGATTTTTTTTAACATATTGCTTTTGTTTAGTGTTTCAAAGTGATGATATGCTTTCTAGTGCAATTTTCCAATTTGTGGACGCGTTCTGAGTGATGCTAGACTACTGTAAGGAACTAGGCAGTGGTATAAAAGGGGAAAGAGCCTGGCAGGGCTTAGTGAGGGTTGTGCCGTGCTTGCTGACTGAGCGGTTGAGTTTCAGCGTAGTTCTAACGCTTGCCGGGAACGAGAACAAAAATGTGAACTCTCCCGAAGTCACTTTGCAGTGTCCTGTGCGAACCTGAACGAGAGAACGAGGCCTTCTCTGTGCGCTGCGCTCAAGAAACGTCGAGGGACGCCCGACTTTGGTTATGAGCATCATCGAGCGACATCCCTCCGGACAGCGGATGCAGTCCCCTGTCCATCGGGATCTCCTTCCCCCGGCGGGGCGGTCTGTTGCGTTTCGCCTGCGACGCGCGGTTTTGCCGGCGCGACTGCGGCGGGGCGGCAGACATTTTGGCCCGTTCGGCGTCGCCGCAACGCTCCCCGCCAGGCGTTTCCAGGCGTTTCCAGGCGTTTCCAGGCATGTTCCGATGCCACGTGTCTTCATGTGCGTGTGTGAGTGTATGTGCCATTGTGCCCGAACGGCGGCGATGCGACAGCAGGGGGTCACCCTCTCCTTCCAGTCATTGTGCCCGACCAGAGGCGCTACGAGAGCCGAAGTTACCTTCTCCTCCCAGTCTTTGTGCCCGACCGGCGGCGCTACGACAGTGTGCGTCACCATTAGCCCATTGTACAATCACGTGCTCGTCTATTGAGGGGTTCCTTCTTGCCCTCAACTGCGAGAGTATAAAAACAGCTGCCCCCGGACGCCAAGAGGAGGGCTCCGATTTCTTCTGTTGAGTAAAGTGCTCTCCCGTCTCTCTTCTTCGGTCAACCTGACCGCCAACTCTTTGCGATGTTAAAATAAACAAGTTGTTTTGTTGTTACCAGTCGACTCATGCTTTGCCGGGACCTTCGGATGCTTCCAGTTGTACCCCAGGCCGCCAGGCCAAGGCTACCCTTGGGGCTTGCGACCCAGGTACAACCACGGGCGTCAGCGCCGAGTTCCCAACAAATCGTACCAGCAGGTACGACCACAACAACTCGTACCAGCGGTGCGATCCAAACAACCGTTGCCATCGGTGGGATTCAAACATGGTATAGAGGAAGCTAGCATAGAGTCTGGTCAGGAACTGGAAATGATAGTAACCGACGGTGTTTTTCACACACACAAAAAAAAAACTTGGTTTAACGGTGAGTGGCGTCGAGAGATGCCATAGAGTGAGTGAAAAGGAAACAAGCAGGGTGCGACCAGTCATTTTGATACTCCTCGACTTCCGCGAAAAAATGTCAATATTACGATCATCTCATAAGCTCAAAGGTTCCGGAATATCGGTAGCTCAGGACGCAATCAAAGCGAGCGCGAGAAATACGTAAACAATTGTGGGAAAGTTGCAAAGAAGAGATAGCAGACGGAGCCAAGGTAAAACTAATCTTCGACAAACTAAACATTGATAGCGTCCTGTTTGGTTGGGACGAATTAAAGAGTTCTCGCTTCAAGCTTAAAAAAAAAGCAAACTTACTTTTGACCAATACGCCTTGGACCTTGAATATATTAAATGTCAAATGTAGGAGTATTCTCAATAAGACCACTCAGTTGGAGGCTCTTCCGCTCTTGCACGACCCAGATATAGTGGTCTTGACTGAGATTTTGCTTAATGACACTGTGTTTGACAGAGAGTTCGTTCCCACTGGCTACAGTTCGTATCGAAATGACAGTGATGGTAGAGGTGGGGATGTTATCATACTTTTTCAATAATCCTGGCTTACTTTCGTAATGCCTGAAATACGCAATGTAGAGTGCATTTTCTGCACAGATTACTTTGCAAATGTTAAATGTGTTATTGCAGCAATATACAGACCCCATAATACTACCATTGCCGTATTTGACGAGCTAAGGCATTATTTGTATACGAATGTAAAACGCGGTAGTCGTATCATATTATCAGGATATATTAATTTGTCTAATGTAGGATGGGCAACATTCTCACTTAAAGAAGATGACCCTCTAGGGTAAGGTATGCTGGACATTGCTTTTGCCTTTGACTTATTGCAAATTGTAGAACAAAGCACACGAATTCAAGGCAGTTCTCAGTCAATGCTAGACCTTTTTTTTTTTGACAGCGTACCAATTTGGGCTAAAACAAATTGTGAGATATACCTGGCATATCGGATCCCGAGGCTGTACTACTCTCCGTTGCAGACGCCGTAGTAGATAAGAAATCGAAACGTTCATCTTAGCCAAACTTCTCTTGAGCCGATGATGTATCAATTACTGACATACTTTCGTTTAACGTCGATGACTTTTCAAGTAGAACGGAAGATGTAGTTTCGCTGTGGTGCAGGTTTTTAAAAAAAATAGTTAAAGAGTGCATTGACCGCTTTGTCCGGTTGTTGATTAAAAAAATGGCAATTACCCTTGGATCTCCCGCAAGACAATGTGGCTCCAAGGGAAACGGAAACGTCTAAAGAAAAAGAAATTAAAAATCGAAAACGTTCACCCAGTAAGAGAAGAAGATTGACATTTTCTTCCATCTTATAAGTCAAGTACGTGCCGATGAACAACGCTACTACGGTGAATCACTACAAAGTTTCATAACCACACATCTGCAGAAAAATTTCGGCGTTCTATTTCTCCTCCAAGGAATAGGTTGTATTTTATGTTGACGGTAAGGCAGTTCACGAAAGCAATGAAATAGCAAATGCGTTTAACAAACACTTTAAGTACATCTTCACTAATGATAATCATATAATGCCACCTTTCGAAATGTATGTGCCGCCTGTACCTTATGTTCAAATAAGCGAACCATGCATGCTAAACATGCTTTTCAATCTGAACATGAAAAAAATATTCTGGCTCGCACAACATTTCAAACATCTTTTTAAAACGGTATGCAGAATGTACATCAAAGTACTTGCGCATTTCGCTCACGAGGTAGCTGTGCGAGGAACAAGTACCGAGTGACTGGAGGACAGCCAGAGTGAAGCCACTACATAAAACAGGAAAAAAAGAGCACTGCAGTCAAAACTATAATATCCAATTTGTTTAACATCTACGGTATGTAAACTTTTCGAACACATAATCCATAATCATATCTCAGAATTCGTGGACAACTACAATATACTAACAAAGCATCAACACGGATTCAGAAAAGGCTACTCCGCAATTACCCAATTGGTTTTAACAGTGCCCGACTTCGCGCAAGCAATTAACAATGGCAAATAAATAGATGCAATTGTCATGGACTTTTCAAACGCTTTCGACAAGGTCTCTCACAAAAAGCTAGTTCACAAATTGAGCAAGATACTGAAAACTTCCCGACTAATGAATTGGCGCACAGCATACCTTGAAGGCAGAGAACAATTTGTTGTTTTTATTGATGATTCTTCTCAACGACTTCCGGTAGACTCTGGTGTTCCTCATGGCTCGATCCTTAGGCCCCTTTTGTTCCTTTTATTCATTAATGATATGCTGCATGGCATTCCAGTTATGGTTAACTTTTATGCTGATGACTGTGTATTGTACTCAGAAATAGACAATACCACTGACCAGGAGTTCCGGAACGATGCTCTTCGACAAAATGTTGCCTGGTGCGATGCCTGGCAAATGTGGGTTCATTTCGATAAAACTGTTTTTATGTCCATTACACATAATAAGCTTAAACTAACGCTTCCCTACGGTACTAATAGCATATTCTTTCCGAAGTAACAGATTATAATCTCTCGGATGGACTTAGTTCATATAAGGTCATGGACTTGGATTTGTCCAAACACTTGGACTACCAAGCACTTTCAAACACTTGGAATATGTAGTAGGTAATGCTAACCGCACGATGTTTTATTTCTTTAGGAGGGCTTTGAAGCTTTCTACTCCCACAGTACATCTTACTCGCATATAAAGCTGTAATTCTGCCGATGCTAGACTATGCATGTGTAGTTTGGAACCCTTTTACTAAAAATGGCATTAACAGGATAGAAATTGTGGTAAGAAATGCAGTTCGTTACATTTATTACAGCTTCGGACGCACTTGAGTGACAGACCTCTTAACAAAAGCAAACCTGCCACCATTAACGCAAGGAAACCGTGTATCACGACTAAAATTTCTTTTTCAACTTCTTCAGGGTCACTATAGGACAGATGTCACGGGATTAATTATTTTTTCATCTCTTTATGCAATTAGGCAAAGACATAGTCGAACAATAGCCCAATTTAGCATGCGTAGTAATTGTTTTAAGTACTCATTCTTTCGACGAAGAGTAGTTGAATGGAATCATCTAACCATTGACAAAGCTTTAAAAGCATCACTTTCGGCGTTTGTTTTAAGTATTGAGTAAAATTTGTCGTCTTGCTGTGCCACTGCTATATTCAAGCTCTGTTGACCTGATTTGTATTGTGTTCGTTGCCAACGCTATAGTGTTCTTTACATATGTATTGTATCCCAACCTGCTAAAATAACCAGTGGGAATTACATTATTTATTTATTTATTTATTTTTATTTATTTGCAGAATACTGCAGGCCAACTTGCTGGTAGGTTGACACCTGAGGTGGGTTGCAGGTCGGTGGAAATCTTGCCGGTGGGTTGAGACATCTTGCCTCCACGGTCGTTCGGCCCGACTCGCTAGCGTTTACATTAACCCGACGACAGAAATTTGGCCCGAAAAACCAACTCGACTCGACTTTATCGGACTGATGTAAACGTATAGCTTAAGAGTTCGGTCAGTGTCAGTGTGTATAGGCGCAGTGTCCACAGCTGTGTAAAGGCAGCAAATTCTGGCTGGTTTTTCAGGATGTCAGCTAGCAACAATGACAAATGCTTTGCCGAGAGAAACGCGGTTGTTCTTTCTACAGCGATTCTATGCACCCCGCCGTCGCATAGCAACGCACCCTCACGTGTCGAAAAATTGCGCGGTAGGATATCTAGCAATACCACCGCCAAGATCTATCTGCTCTGTGATACTGAGCCGATGAAAAGCTTCCACGTGAAATAATAAAAACAAAGGCGATATCGTGGTTGGGTTTGAGTTGTTTGAGCACGCCCTCAGTGTGCATTTTGGATAAATCGCGCATATCACGTTGCACTGTAAATACGAATCGCTGGAAATAAACTTACCTTTAGTTAGCGCTTGTGTGCCCTCTCCTTTTCTGTATATGTGTGTCTATGCTACTATGTACAGTAATAAACAAAAATGTCGCAGTTTTGCCCGAAAGGCACAGCATTCATTCATAGCGGTACCAAAGTGTTAGAAAACTGCGCGAAGTAAGGGTCGTAGCTTTATCGGCCGTATAAACTACAGTAAAGATTTGTTTATTGAATAAATAAACAAGCATGGTGTTGCATGCACACAGGCAAACATGAATGGATCTCACTCCATGAGCGCGGACACTCGCTGTCGCAACGCTGACATCGTGAAGAGCGGCGGTAGCGACGAGCGAACGCGTCGTGCAGCCTCTCGCTTCAACGCGTCTTCGAAACTTCAACGCGTTTTCGAAATTACGTGACCTCCAACGCCAAGTGCGCGAGAACAAAGCGCGCACAAAATCATCAGGCATCTTGGCTTGCCTAGCCTTTGCACCCGCCGCAGAATGCCTCTACGATAGGGCGCGCATGGCCGCGTTCGGGCACGCCATGCGCAGCCACGTCGGCGATAAAAGGGAAAATACACGCTCACCTGACCCCCTCAGCAAGCGCTTGAGCACGTTACCACGCGTTCACCTGCTCCCATCATCCCCCTCTCACGCGTGCAAAAACACTGGGCGAGCGGGAAGACGGTACTCACAAAGCCACCGTCTTTCTCGGCTCACCCGTGCACGCATTCCCGCTCACCGGCAGCATGCGGCGTGCGGGTCGCGGTAAAATGTTGTCGCACTTGATCGTTGAAGCAATAAAACGAGGGACACCGACCAAAAGAAGTACTAAAATGTGCTTGATCTTTATGCGGAACCTCACGGCGACGGCGGTGAGAATTTCACCTGGAGTGTTCATTTGATCGCCGTCGCAATAAAATTACATTCTGAGGTTTGAAGTGCCTGAACTACGACCCGATTATGAGGCACGCCGTAGTGAGGACCTCTGTATTAATCTTGACCATGTTTTTGTTTCTACCATGCACCAAATCCACTCGGTACGCGAACGTTCTTTCATTCCGTCCCGCATCGGAATGATGCCGCCAACTGTCCTGTCATCGGAACGCGACTGGACTCGAATCCGGTCACGGGCTCCGCTCCTGCGCTGCGCCTTACGCAGCCGTCAGAAGAGAACACCGCAAGCCCAGTGCTTGCTGTAATGGAACCACAGATCTGCGGGTACTGAAACCGGTGCTCTATAGAGGACCATAATTACCTCATGATCGGTTAATCTACTTTAGGTTAACTTAGCGACCTTAAACTCAGTAGCGTACTCTACCGCAGCAGGTGCATTCCGCGACAGCACTCATTGTGCGCTGATCTCAGGATCAACTCAACCATGCGTTCAGTGAGTATACACTGCCTCCGAGGTCAGCGCACTTTACAAATTCGGGTACAACGGTGACCTAGTTTTGATCTGTACAATACTACCGCCATTATTATAAAGAACCGGAAGAACTACTCCGAATGAGTTCATTTCTGAAATTATTCGCTCGCTGGCGATTTCAGATGGACCCGGGCGTCGCTGCAGCACGCATGCGTTTCAACCTTCTGGTTATTGTCGGTGTTTTTTTTTTTTACGTGTTATAAAAGCTGTGTAATCTTTCGGTAAATTTTCCAGTTGGCAGTGCAGCGCTCGTCCTGTTGTGTACGTTATCGATTGCTGTCTTCGTCTTCTTCGCGCTGCTTCAGGTTTTACTAGGGTGGACCCAGCAGCGTCAAACAGCTTGGGAACCCAAGAACTAGACGTGACGCACGGAAACGGCTACACTGTGGCACCGGTCACCAAGACGCAAGTTGCCTTCTCTAGAAAAGGCACGTGCTGCGACGTTCTGGGAGACCGCGGAAACCTCCACAGCCACGAACGGACGACACATAGTCGTCGTCGTGTCGACAACGCGTAGCCTCCGCCTTCGCCGAACGGGACGCAAAAAAAAAAAAAAGAAAAGAAAAATCAAGCGCGGACTGCGTCGCTAGAAGTGCGGCGGCGGAGGGGCTGCTGCTACCCACGACAGACGCGTTCCCGATTCGTCACCGTAGACGCTCGTGTTTCACGACTGCGCCCGCTAAACGCGTTGGGATCGCCGCCTCTGCTGCGCCAGCGTCGGCGGCGTCGGCGGCGGCAGCAAAACGAACTCCAAGGTGTCGTTTCTCTCCGAGCGTCCTTGCACGAGCAGTGCAGTCTGCGAGCAACGTTTCCTCGCCAGTAGCCGCATCTACCTTTCTGCCAAATTCCTACACCTCCATATTTAATTTTCGGAGACCATGGTGCCCTTTCCCCGTCCACTAGTTTCTTGGATATTTGTGTACGTGTACTATACTTAACCGCGGATGTGTTAGCTAACGCCACCACTCGCGGCCTCGGCGGTGGATGTAGAACATCCCTTCGGTGCCGCCAGGCGTCACATGAACTTGGGACAGGGCAACTTGTCCAATAAACCCTCGTATGCTTCCTGAAGGCATCAAAGCTGCCGAAGGTGTGTAATGAACGAGAACGGGAACGGAGAGGCCCACTTTTTGCAAGTCACAACCACATAACCTTTGTGTTTTGTGTGGTTGTGACTAATGTGAAGAAAGAAAGAAAGAAAGAAAGAAAGAAAGAAAGAAAGAAAGAAAGAAAGAAAGAAAGAAAGAGAAAGAGCGGTGCACATGTTTAGGCTGCACGTTCAATACTACGTCATTTTTTAAAAAGATTTGTAGCTCAATTGATATCCCTGGGCATGTGCTCTATATCAGGTCAGGTTACTGCTTCGTCCGTCCGGACGGACGGGCGGACGGACGGACGACGCGCGACTGGCCACTCGAAGCACTTTACGTGTATTCGCGCGCTCTTCTTTCACCCTCGGAAAAACACTTATGTAGCACGTATTGAGCAACAGAAAACTTTGTCGGGAGTTTTTCGTGTCACTCTACAATATTCCGATTGACACTATCCTTCCAACCATAATATTTGATAAGTTCATTAATTAATTAAGAGTGATGATGTAATGAGGCGGAATGCAAGAAATATACTCCGAGTATCTCCAAGCGACGCAAACAACATTACAGTTGTTCTGTCCAGCTATGTGGCATCTGCATATTTTTAAATCTTGATGCATGATAGTTGGGACACCCTTTATAAGCCCGTTCGCTGGTACTTTCGGCGTACATATAACGTTTGCATATGCAGACTGTTTCTTTAGAAGGTCCAAAAATGTCTAAAATTGCCTTTGACTTATAGCACAATTCTAATCCTTGATCTAAATTACTCGACGAGGCGGCCACTAATCCTACAAAAAACGAAATACTTAACTAAATAAATAACATAATTACTCTAACTAACCTTTTCTCTAATTATTTTACGGTACATATCTTAATCTACCATTTGTAGCTGGTGAGTTCACAAGGCGTATCCACTTGCAAGGAATTCTCAGGACTGCACCAGTTTCGATATATTAGAGAGTATTAGAACTATTGGGGCCCCAAAGAGCTTTGCGGGTGTCAGCGTTGGGGCGCGCAGAAGTGCAGAGCTTTAGAATAGGGCTTTGCGTTTGCGGATAGTGTCTACGAGCCACAAAATCCACAATCGAATTCGGAATCAGCGGCGTCTAATGAATCAATCTTAACAACACACGCTAGTTGAGAGAAAGCGATAACCGCATTCACTCCTCCTAGCTTGCGAACTTCACGCGTTACCACGAATCGAACGCAGTTTGGTGCTAGGTTGGAGCCGTCGCTTCGATGGGTGCCGCCATGTTTGTTTACGCAAATCTTTTGGGGCAACTTTTGGGGCTGCCACTAAATCAGGGAAATAGCGTGCTCAACGCAAAACCCAAACGCAGTTTGCGTCTCGCGCATGCGCAGTGGCTTCGACGCTATTTCTTTGGGGCCCCTATTCTAAAACTCTCTATAAGCTTTCAAATTATCAAACGAAATTCATTGGTGTTCCAGTTTCTTTTGTGCTTCCTATAGAACAGCGCTTGCTTAAAACAAGTAATTGGAACGTCAGTGCCTTTCGTCGGACGCTTCGAGCATTTATATCTCGGAACTGGGGCAGCCTTGAGAATTCGTTTCTTGCGTGCCTTACGAGCTCACCGGCTGCAACTCGTAAATTTAAATATGTACCGTAAAGTAAATAGTTAGAATGTTAATTAGCGTAATAATGTTAATTATTTATTGAAGAAATTTGATTTCTCGTAGAACGAATGGCTGCCTTATCAAGTGTTAGAATTGCGCTGTCTGCCACCGGTGATTTTAATTATTTTAGACATTCTAAAAAAAAACACACACACACCCTCGGTGTATCCACAGACATATCCGCCTTAATACTGACCTTCCCCGCTGCTGACAGCGGCCACGCCAAACATGGGAAAGTAGGCACACAAGACTTCAGGCCACATGCAGCAATGTTCTGTAAGTCTAGTAACCATATACCAATAGCCAGTAAACCACGGTAAAGGATGGTGTATGTGTTTGTTATATATAAGGTGTTTTTTTTTCTATAGCTGCACCAAATCTTTGCAAATCGTCTGTGGCAAATAGCACAACCTTAACCAACAAGCTGGATCACCGTTGAGTTGGACATTACTTCTACGATAAATAAAATACGTATTTGACTAATTAGCGGGATTGAACGAATTAAGCGTTTACGAACAAATTTACCTCACATATTGCAATCCGCGAAACGTATCTAGTGCAATTCTAGTTTGAAAGGCATATCCACTCGACTTGGAACTAATTCTCAGTATTGCACTGGTTTCGAGATTTGCGCTATCAAACTTGCCATAGAAAGCCACTTTTGTTCTACTTGCTGTTTTTATGTAAACGCTGCTTTAGGCTTTGAAGCCCAACAGTAATTGGAACGCAAATGCTACCTGCCACATGCGGTTTTTAAAAAAATGTGTTGCAGCTAAAAGGACCAAGTGGACTGTGGGCTAATGCGCTCTTAGCGCTTCAGTGGATCCGCTAAAAATCCGCTAAAGAGTGTCAATGACCCTCAGGTGACGTGTAGCAAGGAAGCCTAGCAAGCGCCGCAACGTGGTAAAAAGATTTAATAAAATGAATGCCGTAAGTAATATCCTTAAAGGCGCATCTAATCCTCGGCAGGTTGTTTAAAACCGCTTTTTGTTTACGTTGACAGGAAAGTGCTTATAACATATATCTTCAACGTTTTAGATTTGTCCTGTTGCTCTTCCTCTCCTCTTTCCTCCCCTCCTTCCTATCTTCTATTTCTGTGTTGCTGTCACCTCCCTTCAGAAGAGTAGGCAGGCGTTGTGCCCCTTCCGGTGGCAGTTGCCAGCGTGCTTCTCGCTTTCCCTTTCCTGTTAATTGTATAGATGTGTTCAAAAAACAAATAATGTTTTTACTCTCCTTTACAAAATAAGGTATGTTGGAATAATTTTATGAGCACGCCTCTCATCCTGAAAGCGATATCATCTACAGGATCACGGCCAATCGAACTTTCACTTTCTTAAAAAAAAGGCTATTTTATGCATTCAAGCACAAAAGTAATTGGAACACCAATGCATTTCGAGGGACACGTTGAAAATTAATATCCCGCAACTGGTGCTGTCGAGAGAATTCGTTCCAAGTGAATACACCGTGCGAACTCAGCGGCTAAAATTCGTAGATTGACATATGTGGCGTGAAGCAATTAATTAGAAATGTTAATTAGCGCAATTACGTTAGTTATTCGATTGAACATTTTGATTTCTCGTACTATAGTAATAGCCACCTCATCTAGTAATTTAGATCAAGGGTTATAATTATGCAATTTGCCACAGGCAATATTTAAATAATTTAGTGCAGCTGAAGAAAAAGCACCCTGTATAGTATGTTGTATATGTGAATAGTTCGCGTCTGGCGTTGTTACATATTTTTATATGTGTTGCTACGTAGATATGAAGTGACATTACGTGCGTGTTCGCAGACTCTTGCGTACACTTTCATTCGTTTACGGAATTGTGTATGTCTCTTAGTGTCCATACCACATATGTGGGTATAACTTTGCAAATGCGAGGACTCTTTGACTGTCACCAGTGCACTTAACTTTTCTGCGCTTTTGTTTGGCGTGCCCTGCGAAAAAGAGTAGCAGGCACCAGTAATGGTGCCAACATTTTTCACTTCATACTATGAAAAAAGCAAAAAAAAACGAGCCAAAAAAAAAAAAGGAAACCATCAACTCACGCAAGCTTTCACTGCACTCTGTCTACACGTCCCTTTGCTGCAAAACTTTTTTGTTTAGCTTCAACCGCGGCATCCTTTTTTCTTTAATTCGCGGATCTCTTCCGCGTCAATGCTTCCTCGGCGCGAATAAAACACGAAAATTTCCTTTTCTTCATTCGCCTTCGCACGCGTCAAGCTCGGACACGTGGGCGCTTTCGCACGTGGCACCGTCAAGCCACACAGGCGATGGCCCCGAAATAGTGCTACCGGCTACCGGTCAGCAGCGTCCTGGGGCGGGAAAGCACCTGTCAACACCAGCGATGTCAGTCACTTCCCGCAGACAGGACGTCGCGGGGGTCCACTCCAACGCAGATTCGGTCCCAGCTGGCGACGGCACTGACACGCGCGGTAAGCAGTTTTTTTTTATTTGTTTGCGGCGGGCGAAGATATAAGCAGCGCCCTGCACCGCGTACTCTTGCCTTGAAGTCGCTTCCCGCTTCCTGCGCCTGTTGTCACTGGCATCGTTCGTTGGTGAAAGGCTAGCGGTTTGCCCGTAAATGGCTGGTCTAACAACCTTTTCGTGACGGCACAAACACTAACAGGCGACCACAAAGGCGCACATAAAGCAGGAAATTAAAAAAAAATCGCAGTTTCGCCCGAAAGGCGAAGCACCGATTGAGAAAGCAAATTAGTGGACACCTGTGCAAAGTAAGGATAGTAGATTTAGCGGTCGCATAAACATGCGCTTACTAACTAAATTAATAATGATAGAATATGGACGCGAGGATAAACGAGGACGTAGGAAGAAATAAACACACAGAGACAACGCTGTCCTTGTGTGTGCGCTTCTTCCTGCGTCGTTGTTCAGTTGCGCTTACACATTCTGTCACGGATTCAAAACAACTAGCCCGCCAACGTGTGTTATCTAAACTGAGAAGCACAGTGTCACGCGCAAACAGGTAAAGATGAACACATCTGGCTCGATGAGCGCGAGAACTCGCTGTAAAGAGAGAGAGAGAGAGATAGAGAAAGAAAGAAAAGAAAAGCAAAGAAAAGACAGGGAGGTTAACCAGAGATTATCTCCGGTTGGCTACGCTGTACTGGGGGAGTGGCAAAAGGACGCGATAGGTGAGAGAGAGAAAAAGATAAAAAAAATTAAGAAAAATAATGAAAAAAATAACACACACACACACACACACACACACACACACACACACACACACACGTACACTCGATACAAACGAACTGTTTCTGTGGGCACTGACACGCAGCCTGCAAAGGCCCTAGCGCAATAGCGCAATCCGCTATTCGCTGGCAAAACGCTGGAGTGAGGAATCGCGGCAGCAGCAAGCGAATTGACCTTCGTGCATCTCTCGATTCAACGCAAACGAAACGTCGAGAACACAGCGCATACGAAGCTACCGGCACGACGCGCACTCTGCAAACATCGCAGATCGCTTTGAAGATGAGGTCCGCGCGGACGAGCACTTGGCCGCGTCGCAGATCGCTTTCAAGGCGCATCGCAGGCAGCGCGTCCCTACGGCGTCCGCCAAAGGCGTCTACAACGGCATCCACCAATCGCGTGTCCAACGCCGTGTTACACGCCGTGTTACACGCCGCGGTTGTCTCCACTTTGTACGGAGCGGTGGGCGAGGAGGACATCGAGGCACCCTAGCAGCCGCCTGAAAGGAACGCCCCTCCTCTCTCGCTTGACCCCCTGCCTCTGGCGCAACAGGAGAGGGCACGCTTCCGGCCCGCGTTCCTAACTGGTGCATGCGAGATTGAACCGCGTTCGCCGGCTAACCCTCGCACGCTTTCACTCGCACATACAACATATGGCGCGCGACGACGACTTTATCGCCATTGGACTCTATACGAAACCTCACGACGATGGTGATAGCGACTCCGACGGCTAAAACGAGCCTAGAGTGTCCGTATAATTGCTATCGCAATAAAATACAACAATAGTCCCACTGTTGTACGCTGTCGACATTTCACGTACGGCACTAACCTGCTAGCTCTGTCTGGCAAACACGCGGCGTCCCTCTTGAACTTATGTGCATACGTGCCGCCGTAGCTGTCGGGACATGCATGCTCTTCAAAACGCATGTTCAGACAACCGGGCTCAGCTAGCGTCGATGTTTTTCTATATATACACTACTGTTAGTCATATCAAGCTTTTGCAGGATGGGTACAAATAACATAAACTACAAACATCATTTCTTGTTTTAGCTCGCATTTCGGACGTCCCGTGATACCATGGCCCTCCATCAATGCCCGACAAGGGCCCTCCAAAGTATTATTCAATATTCATTACGACGCCATCTGCTACCACCAAGCAATACCTCCCGTATAATTACACGATGTTATGAGTGCAGTAGACAACATGCTGTTTGACACGCACAAGAGTAGAATGCGAGAACTACGCTTGAAAGATAGTCGGAGGACACGCGATGCTGGGCGATGCTAATTTTCCCGTAACAAGCTCCAGTCGTCAGAGAAGAAGCGCTACAAAGGGAAGAAAGAGTGACCACTAAGGTGGACGCCGAGTACCACGCGAAGGGCTCATGGACGTTTCCTGGCAGAAGGCCGCCCCTAACTGGTGCCTGCCCTTTACTACGAAGCAGCGAAGAAGAGCAGTAGGGAGTCAAAGATCTCTCCCATTCCCACAGCCGTCTCTACCATCTCCCCGTGTTATACTGTATCTCCGCCTTTGCGCCCGATAGAACTTGCTGGCGCCGTGGGTCCGATATTCCGTTTGCGACAATGTTGTTTGTGCTTCTTGATTGGCTGTCATCGTAGCGGGTTGTGACCTGTGTGTGATTGGCTACTGCCAGGAGGGAGGGTTTGAAAAGAGGAGTTATAATGACGGTGCGAAGAGAAAATGTAGCTGCTCTGGGCTATGGAAACGAGGCTCATGCAGACGCTTGTTGCTAAACACTTGACCCTTTTTTTTGTTTTGCTTTTCCTGTTCAACGATGTAAATAAGCTTCATTCAAGTGCCAGTAAACCGGTTGGTCATCGTTCTCCCAACTTCCAAGCTTCTGATGTCTTCAACCCGAAGCCTCCGCCAGGCTACGATATGGAGCCTGATTACAGATAACCTAGCGCGACAACAATGCGCGCGCGAATGTAAAACTTAAGACACCAGATAAGAGAAGGGACAAACGGCCTGTACCCTGCTTCTATACGTCGATGACAAAGGGACCCTCTGCTCAGATAGCGACATTATGGAGTCTACTTGAAAGATGCATTACTGCCGACATTGTAGCACGCTATGCCTGAATTATGTGATGCTTAATTTCTCCGATATTTGTTGTTTTCCGTCTCTCTTTCTTTTTGTTTCTTTTTTCTTTGCCTATCTGTCTTAGCAGTATAGGGCTTTATTTTGCATGACAGCGGCTACACAACTCTTCGGTGTCCTATTTTCCTAGCGTCTCATCGTTTAATAATCAACAATAATAACAAAACGAGCTTTGAGGTGTGCCGTCAAGCGGCCCTAAGTTAGGCATAAGTAACGTAGGCTACGCCTTAGAGCTATCCTCTTCTTTTGTTTGGGCGAAGCTTTCATTGCCCACCTCGCCGTGGGATTGCGTGCCGTCGCCGTCTGTCTCATTTAGTAATGATGCACAATAAACAAAGAGAGAGAGAATATGCACAGAAAGGCATGGAGGCTAACCAGAGGCAGTGTTGGATGGCTAACCTGCACAGGGGGAGGAGGAGTAGGGGGATAGAAAGGGAAAAAGAGTGGAAGGTGCAAATATATATAAAGAAAAAGGGACGACCATAAACAAACAGCGTTTATATAGAGTGGTAGGGGGCTGCGTTCTCAAAGTTTATGGTGAAGTCTCGTAGACCGCAGGAACCTTAGTAACGGGAGCAGGATCTCCAGAGCGAATGCTCTTTGGGAGCACTGACCAAAGTAGTAATAGTGGACGATGGTGCAACTGGCCCAGTACTCTGCACATCACTTGTCTCTGGGCACTATATCGCAGGTAGACACAGATAATCTGTGCGAGCGTCTCATCGCTGTTACATGTGTCGCACGTGGGGTGTTGCGTTTCGCCTGCGACACGTGGTTTTGCCGGCGCGACGGCGGCGGGGCGGCGGACATTTTGGCCCGATCGTCGTCACCGCAACACTCATCGCCAGGTGTTTCCAGGCGCGTCTGCGGCGATGCGACCGCCTAGGGATTTCGTTCCAGTCATTGTGCCCGAAGCAGGCGATGCCAAAGCAGGGATCTCATTCCAGTTATTGGGCCCGAAACAGGCGATGCCAAAGCAGGGATCTCGTTCCAGTCATTGTGCCCGAAACAGGCGATGCCAAAGCAGGGACCATCTTCTCGTTACAGTCATTGTGTCCGACCGGCAGCGCCACGACAGTGTGCTGCGCAGCGCCACGACCAGGTGCTACGAGATCGTGCGCAGCGCCACGACATGGTGCTACGGCATCGCTACGACAGTGTGCGTCACCATTAGCCCATTGTACATTCACGTGCTCGTCTTTTGAGGGGTTCCTTCTTGCCCTCAACTGCGAGAGTATAAAAACAGCTGCCCCCGGACGCCAGAGGAGGGCTCCGATTTCTTCCGTTGAGTGAAGTGCTCTCCCGTCTCTCTACTTCGGTCAAACCTGACCACCAACTCTTTGCGATGTTAAAATAAACAAGTTGTTTCGTTGTTACCTGTCGACTCATGCTTTGCCGGGACCTTCGGATGCTTGCAGTTGTACCCCAGGCCGCCAGGCCAACGCTACCCTTGGGGCTTGCGACCCAGGTACAACCACGGGCGTCAGCGCCGAGTTCCCAACAGATCGTACCAGCAGTCCGATCCGAAACATCTGGTTGCCAGCGGTGAGATCGCCTACGACTTCAAACAACGGTCTGCCAGCGGCGAGATCGCGACAACGGAGGCCAGCAGCAAAGAGATGCAGTTGACAGTATGCTGAGCAGCTCAACGACGATCCGGGAGCAGTGCAACGAGCCCTGTGTGACGACTGGTTGCCTGCAGCGGAACGACTGCGCTGGACTCTTGGCTGCGAGGTTTGGTGAGTGCGGGACTTTCTTCTTCTGAGCTTTGCCAGGCTTTTGTTAGTGTCAGAAACAGAGCTGGCAATTGTGGTTGTCGTTGCTGCCGGGTTAGTTTGCGGCAAGACAATAGTAAGCAGTAGAGAAAGCAGCATTCAGAGCAGCCATGGATTTGAAGTCGTTGCGCAAACCGAAATTGTTGGAGCTTGCAAGAGAGTTGGGTCTGGATGTCTCGGACAAACTCAGAAAACCAGAACTGATAAAGGCTATTCTTGAGTTAGAGGCTGAGGATGACGAGCTGTCGGAATGCCTTGAGACCATGGAGGAGAGGGAGACTGCAAAAAGACAGGAGCGCGAACTTAAAGAGCAAAAAGAAAAAGAAGAGCGCGAACTTAAAGAACAGAAAGAAAAACAAGAGCGTGACCGTCAACACGCTTTGGAAATGAAGCGTCTTGAGGTAGAGATGGAACGCGCTCGTAATGGAAGTCAGGCACACGGTGCAGGAGAACGCGTATTGTTCAAAATGACTGACCTGATGCGGCCGTTTAAGCTTGGAGAGGACATTGGTTTGTTCCTGGTTAACTTTGAGCGAACGTGCGAGAAGCAGGGGTTCTCTCGGGAAACGTGGCCACAGCGCTTGCTCACTTTGTTACCCGGCGAGGCGGCCGACGTAGTCGCTCGCTTGGATAGAGAGGAAGCAGAGGATTTCGACAAAGTAAAATCGAGTCTGCTAAAAAAGTACCGGCTGTCTGCGGAAGCGTTCCGTCGGAAGTTTCGGGAAAATGAGAAAGGCAAAAGTGAGTCATATACAGAGTTTGCGTATAGGCTTATGTCGAACATGCAGGAGTGGCTCAAAGAAGAGAAAGCGTTTGGTGACCACGATAAAGTTCTGCAGTGTTTCGGGCTAGAACAGTTTTATAGTCGGTTACCGGAGAACGTGCGATACTGGGTCTTGGATAGGCCAGACGTGAGTACGGTGGCTAGAGCCGCTGAGCTAGCCGAGGAGTTTGTGACGCGTCGAGCTCGCGGAGCTAAGGACGGTCAAAAGGGTGAATTTGGCTCGAAGTTTGAGAGGCCGAAGTTCACACCCATGAGATTAAAGGGGGACACGCGTAGTGAGGATGCGAGTGAAAGCAGTCCGACCAAACGTAAAGAGACGGCGGCAGCCAAACGCAGAAAGCGGTTCGAGATGAGGCGAGCGCGCTTGTGTTATACGTGCCAGAAGCCGGGTCACTTTTCGGCGCAGTGTCCGGAAACAACACCAAAAGTTGTGTTTTTTTCAATAGGCAGCACTGACGAGAACATGAAGCTTCTCGAGCCTTACATGCGAGACCTCCTCGTGAACGGGAAAGAGTGCCGAGTGCTTCGCGATTCCGCAGCTACGATGGATGTAGTTCACCCGTCTTACGTAGAACCCCATATGTTCACGGGCGAGTGCGCATGGATCAAGCAAGCCGTGGAAGCTCATAGCGTGTGTCTGCCGGTAGCAAAAGTGCTTATTGAAGGACCTTTCGGAGCGCTTGAGACGGAGGCGGCAGTGTCATCTATGCTGCCACCCCAGTACCCGTACCTATTTTCAAACAGGTCCGATCACCTCCTGCGCGAGAAGGGGCTTTTGTTTGGTGAAGCTAGTGTTCAGGCCTTAACCAGATCGAAGGTTCGGGAGCTCGCTGCAAAGGCGGTAGTTGCGGGGCCGACGTTATCAAACAACGAAAAAGGGTCAGAGGCGCAGCAAGCTGATATTCCGAGCACGCCCGAACTGAATAAACTTGAGTCTGTAACGTTGAAGGCGCCAGATACTGGAGAGGAAAATCCCGACGCGGGAAAGTTAGAAGAGCTATCTACTGATTTGCTCATCGCGCCTACGTCAGACGGACTTGATAGGTTGCTAAAAGTCAGCCGGACGGCTTTGATAGCCGAGCAAAAAAAGGATGGCAGCCTGGAAAACGTGCGCTGCAATGTCAAAGAAGGTATCGCCAGGAAAACTGCGCGTTTTGTGGAAAGAGGTGGAGTCCTGTACCGGAAGTATCTAGACCGCCGAGGAGTGGAGTTCGATCAGCTGGTCGTGCCTCAATGCTATCGTCAGGATCTGTTGCGCTTGTCACATGGGGGTTCGTGGTCCGGACACCTAGGAGTTAAGAAAACTAAGGACCGTCTCTTGCAAGAGTACTATTGGCCAGGGTGTTTTCGGGACGCAGACCATTTCGTGAGGACATGTGACACTTGTCAGCGGGTGGGCAAACCAGGGGACAAATCGAGGGCGCCGTTGAAATTGGTACCTATCATTACGGAGCCTTTTAGACGGCTCGTTATTGATACAGTGGGACCTCTGCCGGTAACAGCCACGGGGTACAGACACATTTTGACTGTGATCTGCCCAGCGACAAAGTTCCCTGAAGCAGTGCCGCTTAAAGAACTCAGCTCAGTTGAGATAGTTAATGCACTACTGTCCATATTTGCGCGAGTTGGTTTTCCTGCAGAAATTCAATCAGATCAGGGCACAGTGTTTACTAGCGCTTTGACGACAACTTTTCTCGAAAGGTGTGGGGTAAAGCTGCTACACAGCTCAGTGTACCACCCACAGTCGAATTCCGTTGAGAAGCTCCACTCCGTCATGAAGCGCGTGTTGAGAGCCTTGTGTTTTGAACATCAAACTGACTGGGAGCTGTGTCTGCCTGGGGTGATGTTTGCTTTAAGGACCGCGCCGCATGCGGCTACGGGGTTTTCGCCAGCTGAACTGGTGTACGGTCGCTCGCTTCGATCTCCGCTTCGCATGCTTCGAGAATCATGGGAAGGTAGGGGCGACGACCCAGTCGTGGTGGAGTACGTGCTTAAGCTCCTCGAACGCTTAAGAAGGGCACAGGAGTTGTCAGGTGAAGCAATGGCAAAGGCCCAGCAGAGGGCCAAGGTTTATTATGATCGGACAGCCAGGGCCCGTCGTTTTGAGGTTGGCGATGAGGTCATGATATTGCGCACATCGCTAAACAACAAACTAGACGTGCAGTGGGAGGGCCCAGCGCGAATTGTTCAGAAACTGTCGGACGTTAACTACGTGGTAAGTCTGCCAGGAAAGCGGAAAGCACAGCAAGTTTACCACTGTAATCTGCTCAAACCTTATAGACAAAGGGAAGCAGTGGTGTGCATGATGGTAAACGTTCCTGAAGAGCTTCCGGTCGAGCTTCCGGGACTAGGCTCAGTGACGAACAGGGAAGACACCGGTCAAGTCATTAGTGGCCTTATCAGTAAAGCACCGCTGTCGCCTGAGCAGAAAACCGAACTACACCAGCTATTACAAGAGTTTCAAGGTCTGTTCTCTGAGAGGCCTGGTAGGACTTCTGTACTTACTCATGATATAGAACTTACCTCCACAGAGCCAGTACGATCCAAGGCGTATCGGGTGTCACCCCGCCAGAGCGATATTATGGAGGCTGAGGTAAAGAAAATGCTACAGCTCGGTGTTATTGAGGCAGGTGAGAGTGATTATACCTCCCCTTTGATTTTAGTTGAGGTACCGGGCAAGGAACCTCGTCCTTGCGTCGACTACCGCAGGCTTAATTCCATCACTAAGGATCAAATTTATCCGATCCCTAACATCGAGGAGCGCCTTGAGAAAGTTAGTAGCGCTCAGTTTATTTCCACCCTAGATCTTGTCAGGGGTTATTGGCAGGTTCCACTTACAGAAGAGGCTAGTAGGTATGCGGCGTTCATTTCACCAATGGGAACATTCCGTCCTAAAGTGTTGAGTTTTGGTTTGAAGAACGCGCCATACTGTTTTTCAAGTCTCATGGATAAAGTGTTGCGGGGACAGCAAGAATTCGCTTTACCGTATCTAGACGACGTAGCGATATTCTCCGCATCCTGGTCTGAGCATATGACACACTTGCGGGCAGTGCTAACCCGCCTGCGCGAAGCAGGCTTGACAGTCAAGGCTCCTAAGTGCCAGTTAGCACAGGCCGAGGTTGTCTACCTCGGTCACGTGATTGGTCAGGGTCGTCGCCGCCCCTCTGAAATAAAAGTGGCCGCTGTGCGAGACTTTCCGCAACCGCGCACCAAGACCGATATTCGGTCGTTCTTGGGTGTCGCCGGCTACTATCAGAGGTACATCCCTAGGTACTCTGATATCGCGGCTCCCCTGACGGATGCTCTAAGAAAGACAGAGCCTCAAACAGTCGTCTGGGACGAGACAAAGGAAAGAGCTTTTAGCGCCCTAAAGAGTGCCCTAACAAGCCAGCCTGTGCTACGATCGCCAGACTATACAAAAGGGTTCATTGTTCAGTGCGATGCTAGTGAGCGAGGCATGGGCGTTGTACTGTGCCAACGGGAAAATGGAGAAGTAGAACACCCCGTCCTGTATGCTAGTCGTAAGCTGACCAGTCGTGAGCAGGCGTATAGCGCCACCGAGAAAGAGTGTGCGTGTCTCGTGTGGGCCGTTCAGAAATTGTCATGCTATCTAGCCGGCTCGAGGTTTATCATTGAGACGGATCACTGCCCTCTCCAATGGCTGCAGACCATCTCTCCCAAAAATGGCCGCCTCCTGCGCTGGAGCCTCGCTTTACAACAATATTCCTTTGAGGTGCGTTACAAAAAGGGGAGTCTCAACGGTAACGCCGATGGCTTAAGTCGAAGCCCCTAACGTAGGAATCAGCCTCAAAATTGTTTGTTACTGATGTTTTTCTTCCTGAGGCAGGTTTTTTTTTAACATATTGCTTTTGTTTAGTGTTTCAAAGTGATGATATGCTTTCTAGTGCAATTTTTCAATTTGTGGACGCGTTCTGAGTGATGCTAGACTACTGTAAGGAACTAGGCAGTGGTATAAAAAGGGGAAAGAGCCTGGCAGGGCTTAGTGAGGGTTGTGCCGTGCTTGCTGACTGAGCGGTTGAGTTTTCAGCGTAGTTCTAACGCTTGCCGGGAACGAGAACAAAAATGTGAACTCTCCCGAAGTCACTTTGCAGTGTCCCGTGCGAACCTGAACGAGAGAACGAGGCCTTCTCTGTGCGCTGCGCTCAAGAAACGTCAAGGGACGCCCGACTTCGGTTATGAGCATCATCGAGCGACATCCCTCCGGACAGCGGATGCAGTCCCCTGTCCATCGGGATCTCCTTTCCCCGGCGGGGCGGTCTGTTGCGTTTCGCCTGCGACACGTGGTTTTGCCGGCGCGACGGCGGCGGGGCGGCGGACATTTTGGCCCGATCGTCGTCACCGCAACACTCATCGCCAGGTGTTTCCAGGCGCGTCTGCGGCGATGCGACCGCCTAGGGATTTCGTTCCAGTCATTGTGCCCGAAGCAGGCGATGCCAAAGCAGGGATCTCATTCCAGTTATTGGGCCCGAAACAGGCGATGCCAAAGCAGGGATCTCGTTCCAGTCATTGTGCCCGAAACAGGCGATGCCAAAGCAGGGACCATCTTCTCGTTACAGTCATTGTGTCCGACCGGCAGCGCCACGACAGTGTGCTGCGCAGCGCCACGACCAGGTGCTACGAGATCGTGCGCAGCGCCACGACATGGTGCTACGGCATCGCTACGACAGTGTGCGTCACCATTAGCCCATTGTACATTCACGTGCTCGTCTTTTGAGGGGTTCCTTCTTGCCCTCAACTGCGAGAGTATAAAAACAGCTGCCCCCGGACGCCAGAGGAGGGCTCCGATTTCTTCCGTTGAGTGAAGTGCTCTCCCGTCTCTCTACTTCGGTCAAACCTGACCACCAACTCTTTGCGATGTTAAAATAAACAAGTTGTTTCGTTGTTACCTGTCGACTCATGCTTTGCCGGGACCTTCGGATGCTTGCAGTTGTACCCCAGGCCGCCAGGCCAACGCTACCCTTGGGGCTTGCGACCCAGGTACAACCACGGGCGTCAGCGCCGAGTTCCCAACAGATCGTACCAGCAGTCCGATCCGAAACAGGGGCTGTTGGCCATTCCAATAAGGAAAGCAGCATATGAGTTCGTAAATGCAACGCCTAGCCACAGACGGTACAGCATGGTCTGTTCACGTCGTGGTAACCCAGGCGGTAGGTGCATCCGTATGTCCGGAGACAACGAACGCAAACGACCCATGGCGAAAACGTTTGAGTACCGCAGGGTCAAAATACATTCACGGGACATCAATCGCAGCCCAACCGCAGCGTCTGTTCGCCAAATCTGTCTGTCCATTTATGAGCCTATTTGTTCACTGGGTCCGTGGAGCAGTGGGCTTTGTATGCACTGCAATGACTAAAAACTGCTCATAATGAACCACATGAGCAAGACAGGTATGTCCCACAAGGAGGCGGCAGCGTCAGTGAGACACTGGATGAGACGAACGCTTCGTCGGCATGGACAAGCTGTACGTCAAAACGAGAGCTCCCTGGCCCCAATTCCGCAGGTCCAGCAGAAGGTAGTTGAATCGGCATCGACAGATCTCTCCAAACCATTCCTTCAAGCGAGTTGCGCAAGCCCGGAATCGAATGTATGGCCACGCTTGCCGCCTAGCACACGGGCTTTAGACTGTCAGCTCGAGCAAGGACGGTGCACTCTTATAATCCATGCTGCGATAAATAATCGACGCCCTTCAGCTACTACTGTCCAGTTTAAGTACGCGAGTGGCGCTAACAGCGGCAAAAATTATGAACGCTATACACAGTCTCGAGACACGTGCCGTAATGAAAATCCTCACTCCTGCCTTTGAAAAAATTCTTTCAGTTGGCAGCCTGGCAGGAATGTATTAAGCGAGGACAATAGTTTGAGTGTGCCTTCAAAGGCAGAACCCGAAAAAAAAAAACGGCGTGAGCAGCTCCACAGCTCGAAACGACAACGCGAAATCCCTGAGCACAGATCGAAATTCACTTTTGCGGCAGCTCTTCCTGCATCATGAAAGAGTCAAGCTTCTGCCTTATGGGGCCGCTACAAGGTGCAAAAAATTTAAAAATCAAATAGTTAGGTGCTGCTCCCCAAGCAACACGGCTTTTGTAAGGGAAGACACAGACACGCCTCTCGAGATTTCTTGATTGGCGAGGAAGTCGCGCCGCACTTCGCTCCGTTTGCATTGGGCCGCACGAGAGATTGTCCGCGCCAGCAAACATATCGCGAAATGAAAACGCGCATATATTTCACATTAGGGAGTATTATAATAGCTGGTGAATTTTTCACTTCAGGAAGACAGAGTACAAGCTGGGCCGAACCAGAAAGCGGTACAATGTCTCGCAGCATCTTCGTAGCGTTCAGCAACGGGGACAAGACTGGGGAATGAGAGCCGACCAGTGGGAGTGGGCGCAGGTTAACATAGTGTCCCAGAGCGTTAGCTGCCACGAGGCGAGAGCGGGACAAACTGACACGCTCCCGATCCTGACACAATTAAGGAAGAAAGCCATTAATTCTAGTATCCGAATTGAAGCTCGAGCACACACAAGTGCTCTACAGCTCGTGTTATGTGGAAAGAAGAAGAACGCCTTTAGAACTAAGTGCTCCGGGCGTCCGAAATCCTTCATTGCACAGGTCAAACCGCCGCGGTTGCTTAGTGGCTGTGGTGTTGGGCTGCTAAACACGGCGTTGCGGGATCGATTCCCTGCCACGGCGGCCGCATATCGATGGGTGGAAAATGCGAAAACACTCGTGTACTTAGATTTAGGTAAACGTTGAAGAACTTTAGCAGGGAAGAAGTTTTGGCGTTTTGGTAGTTCAATCGTAAACTGGGATACATAGCGCGAAAACCGACACAAGGACGAAGCAGGAACACGACACGAGCGCTAACTTTCAACAATTGATTTATTGCAGCTGGTAAGCATATATATACTCACTGGGAAGCCACTGCAACAGACACACTGAAGGGAAGGAAGAAAAGGAAAAGCAGTCATGTGACTACTATGCCCTGTTACTATGCACTGTTGTCTATTAATAATAATAATAATATTTGGGGTTTTACGTGCCAAAACCACTTTCTGATTATGAGGCACGCCGTAGTGGAGGACTCCGGAAATTTTGACCACCTGGGGTTCTTTAACGTGCACCTAAATCTAAGCACACGGGTGTTTTCGCATTTCGCCCTCATCGAAATGCGGCCGCCGTGGCCGGGATTCGATCCCGCGACCTCGTGCTCAGCAGCCCAGCACTGTTGTCTATTGCCACAGGAACAAGATAACGAGGGGAATTGTCGAAGCAGCTGATATAGCTAGAGCAGGTGACGATTGTGTTAGCACGCCGTCTATTCCTTTATTTAAGAGCTTGCATTTTTGGGCATAGTAGTCACATGACTGCTTTTCCTTTTCTTCCGTCCCTTGAGTGTGTCTGTTGCAGTGGCTTCCCAGTGAGTATATATATGCTCACCAGCTGCAATAAATCCATTGTTGAAAGTTAGCGCTCGTCCCGTGTTCCTGCTTCGTCCTTGTGTCATATTTTGCGCTATTTATCCCAGTTTACGTTGAAGAACCCCAGTTGGTCGAGGTTGACGGCGTGCCTCATAATAATATCGTGGTTTCGGCACGTAAAACCACATAATATAGTTATTACTATTATGCAGGTCACTTAATTGTAAAGGTCGTGCAGCGTACAGCTCACACCAGAACAGGGACACAGGTCATTCCATTCTATAAAGAGGTACTCGACTGTAGTTGGGGTCGGCATCCGAGAAGCATGCGTACTGTTTGAACATCGTGTGTGTGTGAGTTGCGTTGGCGGTTCGATCGCACCGTCCATAGAACACTTACAACCAAGCAATGGGTTGACATCGGTGCCGAATTGCAAACACGGAAGCCTACATGTTATCGCTCATAACCACCGCAATCGCTCTGGGAATCTCCGTAGTCTTTTGACAATTACTGCGTCACTGCATGATTAACGGGAAAATCAGAGCAGCGTTATTTACCGCTTCTGCCGTAGCGAAAGTCTTTTAGCTCAATATCTCCCATGCAAAGCCCTTAAACAGAACAAATTTCATGTTGAAGGTCACTTTTGCTAATAACACGCCTTTAGAGAGTTGAGAAAAAAAAACAACGTCGATGTCAACCCTCATTTGCAAGAAAAATCGCATAACGTGAATGTCACCGTGTAAATGCGAAGTCGTCATACTTGCAGTGACCCAAGTTGGCGTCAAAAAGGTTCATTGAATAGCAGCAGATGCCCGTTGTCTCCTGGGGCATATATCCAGTGGCACACACACCCAGCGGCCGCAGGATACATACTCAATGGTATGTATCTTATACATTTTTTATACATCGCAGGTGAAATTTCTTGTGCTCTTCGCCAATTTACATGGCTTAGTACGCAATAATGTCAACGCGCACAGCAAATAATATCTGGCATATAAAATCTGGAGCTCCACGTCTTATTTTACCGCACCGACCTCTGTTGGCGGGGGTGTATTTGCATCGCAATATGCACTATCATTCTGCTTTATATGGTACCTGGTGCCAGGAATGGGGCCTGTCTCGTACAAGTGGCGACTTTCCTCAAAAGCAGACACACGAAAATTCGTTTTCCGGTATATCACGCCTTAAAACCTGAAGTGCGAAAATTTGCAAGCACCGCAAGCGTCTTCGTTCCGTCGTCTGTTTCACATGCCAGTGCTTTGACTTTTGCCGTTCGTGGCGCTGTTGGCCAGCGCGACATAAGGCCCCTCTGTAATTTTTGAGGGACATTAGAGGGACGTAGCGAGACGTAGTGTTCCTGTATATGCTTCCGTAGGGAGCAGAGTTGCGCATAGGTCTTCTTGATGTTCCAGCTCTGCAGTGGAGCCACTCCTCGCGCGCGCAGGAGGCAAATACCGCGCGGTGTTTCACTTGCTTTTTTGTCTGCTGGTCGCCAGCTACATGCGGCAACTGTTCGCAAGCGCTGAACAAGACGACACTTTTTCATGCAGGTTAAGCACGAACGATTGGCGTAGCCGGAGAGGTGCCAACTCCCCGAAATTTTTACGTTGTGTGTATATATATACACGCTGATATACTATTAGATTCGTCGGACGATCCTACCGCTGTCAACCAGATGTAGGAGTCGTCGGACGACCTCGCCGCTGCCACCATTTGAAGGAGTTGAAGGTCGTAGAGAGGAACTCGGTGAACAGGATGTATTTACACTATTTACATCTTAGACAAGACCTACATCGACAGTCTAGCGTGACTCCCATATGGAGCCCGCAAGACTAACATACAGCAAACAGCTTACGAGCACACAGCTCACGAGTACATTTCTAGCATGACAACGAGTACTCAGCTCACGACGACGAGCCCGCACTAGCAGCCGACAATCGCTGCTTATAAGCACTTGGTCCCCCCCTCCCCACTTTGATTCCAAGCGGACGGAAACGTTCGTCCAGTCATCGTTCGACGTCACCGTTCGACGTCACCGAAGATGACCCGCCCTTTTGGAGGAGGCGGGCTCACATACACGTGTTGCACAGGTTTCAGTGCCGCAAACACACACAGGCATAAAGGTCCGGAGCCGACGTCAGAGGGGCTTCGTAGAACTCTGCTCCGTCCCGGGTGGCACGCCGGGTAGCACATTCCTGAGCTGACCCCGCGCCACGTGGCTGCCGGTTATTCGCAGTTCTCTGAAGTGCGCCCCGTCCGGTTAGATTGGAACACGTGCAGCGGGCTGAATTAGCTGGCACGTTGTCATCCTGTACAGCCATTCCTAACAGCTCCTCCATGGCCCGGAAAATCTCGCCTGGCCAGTGCTGGCAACCGCCTGGCCAGTGCTGGCAACCGCTTGGCAGGAAGAGAATGGCTGGCGAGCAAGACGATGGCTTTGCTCACTGCAACCCCTGCGTACTTGGATTGCCTTCAACCATCTCACAACAACTGGCACAGAAGAGTCGACCCGGCAACACAATACCGCTCAGCGTTCAAACGCCCGGAATTAGCTGTTAACCTACCAGGCTTCTTAATGCAATTTCAATGCAAGTCACTCAACTGGGAATCCCAAATTTTGCCCCGAAATTTCGCGCCGCCAAAGCGAGCGTTCACGTTCCTCTTGAGTTCGACCAAACCCGACCGTCGCGCTGCACAAGAGTAAAGGTTTACGCAGAATTAAACCGAAGGCTCTCAAACACCAATACCCAAACATAATTTAAGCAGCCTAACTTCGCGAACAGCCTGTTCTTATCCTATCACAGTGGCGTACTTATCTCATGTACTGCTGCCACTGAACCGTCTGGCCAACTCCACAGGTACATAAATACAATCGCGCTAGCTTTGTGGTCTCTATTCCAAACGCGTACTTGCGACGCTTACTCACATTTGTTCCTTTAATCCACACAGGACACGTTCCTTGAACAAACAACCTAACTTGCGTAACTTACGCAACACGGAGGAACTTTTGAACAAATGTGTCCTTTACTAACTAGCTCTACGCACGCGTACTAGAGAAGTCAGAATACGGCTGCCCTCGACACACACGAGCAACCCAGTCATAAACCTTCTGCTTCCTTCCGCCCGCACAGGACTCGCGCTAATGGACCTAAGAGCTCTTCTCAGAGCAAATGATGCACTTACTGAAAACCTACACGGTTAACCTTAGAAAATAAAAAAAAACGCTTATAAAAAAGGAAGGTTAACTAAAACACACGCGCGCTACTATAGGCCTCTCACCGATAACCTTGATATTCAGGTTACTCACGCACACACACACACACACACACAAAAAGAAAGCCTATCTACTTATTAATGAACACCTCGCGATACTACAGATTTACATAAAACGCATCTTTCAAACCTCTGTGCTTCTCAAACAAAAGAAAAACAAAGCTCATATTTTTACTCATTGAAAGAAATTAGCCTCAATTCGCGAAAATCTTCAAATGCTCAAAAATAAAACAAAACAAAACGTTTTCCTTCTACGGAAGCTCTCTTGGCCTCTCTTTTTCAAGCGTTTACAACTGACTCATACTATTCGAGCCGTACTCGAGGTGGTCGCGGTCCGAAAGCTACTCTGGCTACCGAAGAACAACAAAAGGGCTGACTCACTATTAGCTCCCCCAAGACGTTAAAGTCCACTGCCAATTTGCGTCCTGGCGCCCCGTTTTCATCACGACCTCGATTGACCGCGTCGCTACTCCCCAATTGGTCTCGTCTTGCCACCTTGCGCTTCTTTGTACTACACGCTGAGCTTCGAAAAGAACGGCGGAACGACGAGGAATTTAACTGCCCCGTGCCCTTTGTCCGCGTCCGTGCAGAACATGCTTCTCGGTCTCTATTTGACCGGTGGCTGGAATATCTTGGATGCGTCAACATCGTCAACGACGACCGCCCCTTTGTTTTCCTCGTGCCCTGGCTTATCGCGCCTTTCGCCGACTCTGGCTGCGCTACCTTATTTACCGCCTTTCGGTCTTTAACGCGCTTCTTTCTACGGCGCTTTTTCCTCGAACTCTCTTTCATGCCATCATCTCGCGCTTCGTGCTGGCCGTTACACATCTCGTCGGCCCGGATCGGTATCTTACCTGCCCATTCTGAGTGATTAATAACTAAATCACCCCTCTCTTAGCTAACTAGACTGGCGGAGAGCCGTACCGGTCCCTGAACAATGCAGTTGTCTTATCTTGAGCTACGGAGCTCGCCATCCTGAGAACTACTCTCAACTGCATCGTCCAGCTCGCACATCACTTCGGCACGCAGATCTGACTCGACATGGGTGCTCGTGTCTGTCAAGTCCGTAGTATTCTGTACCTCGCTAACGACCTCGCTACCATGAGACGGGACGCACACGCGCGGTAACTGTGCCAATTTGTTCGCAGCTGGCCTAGCTGTCTCTACAGTCCTCTGTTGGCACAGCATCTCGTCGCTCTCACTCTGGCCTTTAACGGCCTCTGTTGCCACTAAGGCTTCGTTAGCTGCTAGCACTTCGAGTTCACCTATGAACGTGCTGCTACTCTCACAGGTACTACTCTCGGCTTTCGAGCAAAATCTGCTATCTACTTCCCACTTTCGCTGCGTCCAGCCTACAGATTTCTCAAGCCGCTGTTGACTTCGTTCATTCAACTGCTGTAAATCCTGTATCTGTTTCTTCACTGCTGCAATTTCTTTTTCAACCTCTTGTCGTTTTTGCTCACGCTCTTGGCGTTTTCGCTCGCGCTCTTGGCGTTCTTGCCTAATTGATTCCTGTTCCTGTCTTTTGCTTAGAATACGTTTGCCAATTTGTTCTATGAATTTCAAATCATTCACTTTCCAGAATGGTTTTACGAATCTCTAATTTCTTCAAGTCCTTCTCTACGTCTACCTCGAGCTCTTCACACAACCACAACAGGTCAGCTCCCGCTAAACACATTAGGACCATGGTCGCTACATTAAGCTTTGGCTCTGCTGTCACACAATACTTGCTGCGATACCCACGCAAATCAAAATACAAGTAAAAGATCCCCAGCGAATCAAATTCAAAAACACAGAGAAATAGAAGCCTGGTAAATCTTACAGCCAAAACCAAACGCTTACCCACTGAAACAGCACCATATCACCAGTCCTTCCCCGCCGTATCCAGTCAGTTGCAAGAGGTGGTCAATCCCAAGTCGCCTCCAACTTGATCAGGATGCCGGTCGGTCACCATGCGCCAACGTCCGTCAGCTGCCGTTGCTGTCTCCCGAGTCGTAGGCCGATTTACGAGCCGTAGGCCGATCTAGGAGCCGTAGGCCGATCTCACCGCTGCCATTCAGTTATTAGGATTGGAGCGGTCGTAGTTGTAGGGAAGACCTTGGGAGGACAGGACTAGGCGAGCAGGATTTATTTACATCATTTACATCTTAGACAAGAGATACATCGACAGTCTAGCGTGACTCCTATATGGAGCCCGCAAGACTAACATACAACAAACAGCTTACGAGCACACAGCTCACGAGTACATTTCTAGCATGGCAACGAGCAATCAGCTCACGACGACGAGCACGCACTAGCAGCCGACAATCGCTGCTTATAAGCACTTGGTCCCCCCCCCCCCCTTGATTCCAAGCGGACGGAAACGTTCGTCCAGTCATCGTTCGACGTCACCGTTCGACGTCACCGAAGATGACCCGCCCTTTTGGAGGAGGCGGGCTCACATACACGTGTTGGACAGGTTTTAGTGCCGCACACACACACAGGCGTAAAGGTCCGGAGCCGACGTCAGAGGGGCTTAGTGGAACTCTGCTCTGTCCCGTGTGGCACGCCGGGTAGCACATTCCTGAGCTGACCCCGCGCCACGTGGCTGCCGGTTATTCGCAGTTCTCTGAAGTACGCCCCGTCCGGTTGGATTGGAACACGTGCAGCGGGATGCAATAGCTGGCACGTTGTCACCCCGTACGGCCATTCCTAACAATACCAACAAACGCACGAATGTACATATGAGGTATAGGACCCGGCTCGATCCATCGAAATAAAATCCTGAATACGCCCGTGGCTCAAACAGCTAAAACATTCGCGTGCAAACGCGCATTATCTTGCAACAAAAAGCAAGGCAATGTTTTTCAGCATGCATATGAAGTTTTCTCGCGGAGGCGGAAGGGAAGAAATGTTTTAAGTGGTGTTTAAAAAAAAAACTTCACACACGTGTGGTAGACAATTATGTGAGCACATTTTGCACATTATTTTCGTGCATAAGTAACAGGCAACGACGTTTGTGCTGAACCCTGAAGTCTTCTATACTCTGCTATACTCTATACTCTGCTGGGAGATCCTCCCCGCGGAGCTTGCCATGGAAGATATGGTCTTGGACGCGTCTCGCGGTCAGCATAGACCGCCCGCGGCTCGGAAGCGGCTCAGTTCGGCAGTAAGATCTGACGCTACTGATTCCGAGCTTTCTTACTCAAGATCTGAAGATTCGGATGCTTTCATACCTGTCAAGCACCGCCGCCCACGACGGACGTCTCCGTCGTCGTCCTCAAGTGAAGGGACTATCATATACAGCACCATCAAGACTACGACAGTAGCTTTCATTCACGTCGACGCGATGGTAAGCCTGAATGCTATCTCTCGACAGAAATTTAATGATTTCTTCTTCAAACTTGCCCCTGTACCAATCCAAGAGGTTCGCGTGAACCCGTGGAAAAATGTCATTGCTGTTGACACTACTGATGACAAGATGTTGCAAACTCTACTTGGTTTGTCTGAAATCTGTGGGGTGCACACGCCTCCCTACATACCACAGGGTACAAATATAGCAGCTGGTGTCGTATCTGATGTGGACCTGGATCTCAAAGACGACGTTTCTAAGAACATGATCGTTTGCACGCCACCATGCAAAATAATTAGCTTTCGAAGCCTGGGCTCGTCAAAGTGCATGAAGATACTTTTCACCTCTGGAAAACTGACTAGTCATATAAAGGCTGGACTTGTGCGCTATCCTGCTCGACCTTTCGTACCACGGCCTTTGCAATGCCATAAATGTTTTAAGATTGGTCATGTTCATGGCTTTTGCGCCAGAGATCTGGTCTGTGCCAAATGCGGTGGGAATCACCATGTAGATTCCTGTGAAAGCCAGGCACATCGGTGCCCTAACTGTAATGGTGAACATTTGGCAACGGATAAAGGATGTCCCTCAATGAAGAATGAACTAAAGGCACTAAAGGAGAAAGCCAAAAAGAAGCCAGCCGGAGATGAAAGCTCCCGTCGCCGTAGTGCTGCCCCAGCGACTGGAAAAGCAGCGCGTTCAAAGAGTGACAAAGAAACAACGCATAGGAAAGTAGGGGGGCGGACCTTCGGCCTCTCAGACACATCGTGGCCAGCGCTTCCATCGAAACCGCCGGAACAAGTATCTACAAAGACTTCGACCACAGTGGAAAGCACCGAAAACACAGTACCTAAACCGGTATCAGCCAACGACGATGTGCAACTTGTCAGTCTTCTAAAGATGCTTGTCAACGTCATCAGATATCTAATCGCCGGTCGCCAGACACCAGCAGCGTCAGCAGCAGAGCAACTTTTGTAGGCACTCGTTCCTGTCCTCGACAGCCTTCGCTAGACGTTTTACCGGAAACAATCCTAACAGTTGTCAGCAGCGTCGCCCCTTTGTGCTACAATGGAATGTCAGGTCGATGCGACCGCGGCACGCTGATCTAGTCGTTCGACTAATCGCTATGAAGACTCCACCAGACGTTATAGCGCTTCAGGAAACTAACGTAAGGAAAGACGAATATCGATTACCAGGCTTCGTGGGTGTCCACAGTAACACTCGATGTGCGGAACCAGCTTGTGGCTCTTTCCAGTGTGTGGAGGCGGCGCATACGCGCAATGCTTCAAAAGCATCAGTGCACGTTCGTGCTCACTTGGACTTCGCGGTTATTGACACAGATGGCATCTGTGACGATGAGTTTGAGTGTGTAGCTGTTACTGTTAGCCTCAGAGGTGTGTGTACGACGGTGGCAAGCATATACAACAGGCCTACACGTTCTTCGGATACCTCGCTACTTGAGTACTTACTGTCTCGGTGTGGTGCATCGTTTGTGTTATGCGGATATTTTGATGCCCACCATCCACGATGGTGTAGCTGTGCCCAAGACAATCGTGGGGCAGAGATTAAGGAGTTCATTATCAAGAACGATCGCCAAATACTGAATGACGGTTCACCTACATTTATAGGTAGAGAAAAGGAGCATTCCACTCTAGACCTTGCGATAACAACGAGAGATGTGTGCTTAGCCTGGTCATGTGAACCTGACCCGTGGGGCTCAGATCACCTACCCATTTGGTTAACACCAACACATACAGCGGGTCGCCAGGATGTCGTTTATACAGTTACTAACTGGCACAAGTTCCGACAGCTGATCTCAGAGGCACCATCTCAAGACAGCCTATTTAAACTTATGAGTGAGTGCTTACAAAAAGCTACAGTACAACGACGACGGAATATCGGCAAACCAAATCCCGATCTAAAGCTTTTGCGGCTCCGCGCATGTCGACGGCGCGCTTATAGACGGGCACATCGCTCTAAACGACGCACCGACTGGACTATATACAATCGCATTGATGCAGCCATACGGCGGCATACAAAACAGCTTCGTCGCAAGAGCTGGGAAGCTTTGTGTAGTTCGTTGCATACTGGAAGTGGTTTTGGAAATGTATGGCGCATACTGAAGGCTCTCCGCACTCCTGAAATCTGCAAGAATCCTACGGCTACATTGAGCATAGCGACTGGCCAGTCACCAAAAGTAGTAGCGGAGGCATTTGCAGACATTTTCGTCTCTCCTGCATCCAGTGACACCACAATTAGCGACATTCCTTCTTTGACAAGTCACAGCACCGTAACCGCTTCCTACGGTTCAGCCTGCCAGATGGACGAGGCAGATTTCACTCTTGAGGAGCTGCGACACGCGCTGAGCCTCTCCAAACGCCGCACCGCTCCAGGCGCAGATGGTGTGACGTACCAAGCATTGGGGAACGTTGATAAGAGTTCCCATGACCGTATATTGGATGAGTATAATGAAGTATGGGAAACCGGTGTAATGCCTGCTGAGTGGAAATCGTCCGTGGTAATACCAATTTTAAAGCCCGGGCGTCTAGCAAGGCACCTCAAGTCCTACCGGCCAATATCCCTAACTTCAAACATCACCAAGTTAATGGAGCGAATGGCCTTGTTTCGCTTAGATGTCAGGCTAGAGGAGTTGAATTTTTTCCCTGATGTGATGAGTGGCTTTCGTCGCCGCCGTTCGGCTCTGGACAGCATATCAGACCTTGTCACAGCACTCTGATTTGCTAAAGAAAACAAGCATTCCGGCCACATGCTCTTCCTAGACATTCAGCAAGCTTCCGATTCAGTTCCGCATAAGGCGATTATTTTCGCTCTTGCAACCGCGGGAATGCCGGGTCGTCTGCTCCAATTTGTGCATAATTTTCTGTCGGAGCGCCGGGTGAAAGTGCGTGTCGGAGGAGTAACTAGTGAATACCGAAATGTGAAATGCGGTGTTCTACAGGGCAGCGTATCATCGCCGCTTTTGTTTAACGCAGTACTCGCCGCGCTTCCAAATCGTTTGCCTCGATACACTGACTTCCCTGTGAGCATAGCTGTCTACGCAGATGACATTGCTCTGTGGATAAGCGGCCCTTCGCACCTTGGTCCGCGGCTTCGTGCAAGCTTGCAAAGAGCACTCAACGCTACTTCGGAGTATTTGGGTGAAGTTGGCCTGCTCATATAACCTGCTAAGTCGGCTGCAATAGCATATCACCCTAAACAACGCGCTCGTCGAACAATGAGCCGACTGTATCTTGACGAAACGCCTATAAACTGGGTGCGACAACACCGTTATTTGGGGTTAATTGTGGATGATCGCATCTCTTGGCGTCCTGCCGTTAAATCTGTACGACGCAAATCGCACTCCCTCCTTAAGTATGTGGCCGCCTTGACTGCTCGAGGTGCTGGCTGCGACCAAACAACGGCTCTTCAGGTGTACCAGTCATCTGTACTCTCAGGCATGCTGTACGCATTACCAATTTTGAACATACCACATAGTTTGATGTCCCAACTGGAGCGAGATCATCGCGTTGCCCTTCGACTAATGCTTGGATTACCTCGTGAGGCGCAATCTATTGCATTACTCACTGAAGCGCATCAGTTACCCCCGAGGCTGCAAGCAGATCAGAGAGCTCTGTATCATATTGAGCGTCTGCACCGCGCATCGAATGGTCAATCGCTCCTTGATCGTCTCGTTAACCGCCCGTTATCTCGAATGGGAAAAATGGCGGCTTTATTTATGAATATCACTACCATTTCTGAACATGCTGCTTCAGATACGTCTCCGCCTCCAAAAAGTATCACGAAACACGTACTTCCCATTTACCTCACAATCCCTGACATGCACAAAAAGTCTGATATGGCTGTTTCGGCAATATTCCAATTGGCTCAGTCTCACATGTTCGAAAAGTTTCCAGATTATCTTCAAGTATTCACAGATGCATCTGTACACACCGACGGTCAAGGCGCCTCTGCAGCTTTTTTCTGCCCTTCAACTAAAGTACGACGTATATTTCAAATACCTCATCCAGCTTCGTCAACAACTGCAGAACTAGCAGCGCTTAATGTTGCATTGAAATACGTGCAAGAGGAGTTAATTACATCGAAGGTTGTCATCTTTACAGACTCCCGTGCTGCCCTTAGCAGGTTACAACAGTGAGCTTGATTGTGCACTTGTGCGCAGCATTACTGACTCTGCGAGCAAAATTACATCACGTGGGGTATCTCTCGGTGCTCAATGGATACCTTCACACGTAGGAATCGCAGGAAATGAAGAGGCTGATCGGCTCGCTTCGAGTTGCGTTGATAACAACTGTGACTGCCCAGAAATTTTGTGCAAGCTTGATGACGCTCGTCTGCTGATTCGCCGCCACCTCTCAAGCAGCATCCAGATCAGCGCGTTGCAAATGTAACGTTCCCGCCCCGTGTTCGTGGTCGAGGCTTGTCTCGTCGCGCTAGAGCACAACTGCTCAAGCTGAGGGTTGGTTGCGTGAACGTGCACGAACGTTTATACAGACAAGGGCTTGTGGAAAGTCCATTGTGCACGTCTTGTGGCTACTACGAGACACTTCAGCACCTTATATTTGAGTGTCCCGCTTTCAGTGCGCAGCGCATGTCGCTAGTGAAAAAATATCATCTCCTTGGCCTGCGGTGTGCGACACTCGAGGAATGTTTATACCCCAGTGGCTGTGCATCTAAACGTGATCAGGCCCATCGCGCCCTACTAACCTTTATAGAGTTAACTAACTTATGTTCACTTTTGTAGCATCAACATTCTGTAGTAAGCGTGACCTTCAGCGACTGGCCCTACTGTGTGTGATCAGTATTGTGCCCTAACGCTTCTTCCTTCGAAGATGGGAGGTGGCCGGTTCAAACACCTTGTAGTGTATATTGTGAACCGAATACCGATGAAACGGTGATTACATGCAGCTGTACTTGGCGTCTCATCGTGGAGCGCACAATTAGCCGCATAGTGAACTAGCCATGGATGTGGTTGATAATTGTGGACGCTGTTCGACGCGGCGTCACTTTAATTCCGGCTGCAGAGTTCTACTTTAGTCTTTAGATTTGTCCTGTTGCAGTGTTGTACTTTACTCTATAGATTTGTACTGTTGCTCTTCCTTTCCTCTTTCCTTTTTCCTCCCCGCCTTCCTATCTTCCATTTCTGTGTTTCTGTCACCTCCCTTCAGAAGAGTAGACAGACGTAGTGCCCCTTCCGGTGGCAGTTGCCAGCCTGCTCCTCGCTTTCCCTTTCCTGTTAACTGTGTATATGTGTATATGTGTTCAAAACAAATAATAATAATAATTTTGGCTGCCGAAACGAGACGAATAATGAATGTCGCCAAGAAAGTTATCGTGCCTGCAGTCATGTCAGTGACCGTTAACCGTGACCGTCATTCATCACTAAACGTAGTTTACAGCAGCTGCACGTTTTCGATATATGCGGTGCAGACACGTAAATTTAAACGCATTTCTAATGTTCACATGCGCACATTTTATGCAAAGCTTACTTTTACGATTCATACCGAAAACGTAACAGCCACTTCATAGCAGCAAATCTGCAACTGGAAAACAATTCAAAATGCACGAGCTTCTAGATCTAATTTATTTCGTACAAGGGAATGGATGAGCAATGGCTGGTGGTAGCAGGGGATGAGTGCCGGTTCTTGGAGCCTTGGCGGGGGGGGGGGGGAGGGGGCAGAATTCTAAGCCACTGGAAAGGCAACGACTTATTAAGAGTAACAACAGGTAACTTTTATTGGGCTAATCTTACAAGATGACAAACTTGCAAAGTAATTATTCACACACTGCAGACGGTAATATGACAGCGCATTTTTCTTCATCTCTGCACACAACTCAGGTAGTATGACGAGAGAGCTAGTATAAAAATATATCGTGTACCTAGGCGCGTTCAAGACTGCGTGCATGCGTGAGATTCGGGAAACAAGAGGTAAGGACCACCGATATTTGAGATTGTATCGTGTAACTTATGACCCGCAAAGGGTGGACGAAGCCCACAAAGAATGGACAAATCAGCGGACCTCTTAGGCATGTGGGGCCCTCTGGGCCATACTTTCCGGCGACAAGGTAGCCTAGCCGCCTGCGGGATTATCTTACTGAGCTATGTCAAATGCTCGGTGGCGGTGGTCGGAAATTCAGCTCCCCCCCTCCCCCCGTTTTTTTTTTACTATGGTGTATCTGAATTTGACATCTCCAGGGCACTACATCTGCAGGATTGGTGTGACGCCTCACATCGGCGAACGATGCCGACGGCGAGTGGGTCTAAACTAATCCAAGTACGACCAAATTAGGAAGGCCCACTAGCTTGAACAAAGACACTCCCTCACCAGAACAGGAATTGGCCTCGCTGGTGCAGTATTTGGCCACAACCTCCCTAATGATATCTTCAATTACCCATCGGCCCACTATCCCTAGCGACTGCGGAGCACCTGAACAAGGCGGTGGTCAGACTTGCAACGTATCAGAGGGTGCTAAGAATCTCTGGGTCCGGACGGGCCACCAGTGGAAACTGACTCTTGCAACGTGCGACACCCGAACCCTCTCGAGTGAGGCTAGCTTAGCAGGACTTTTGGTAGAGATATCAGACGTTGTCTGGGATATTATCGGCCTCAGTGAGATTAGAAGTGGTAAGGCTAACACATTGCTGAATAATGGCCATGTCCTCTGCTACAGAGGTCTCCCGGATAAAAAGGAATACGGGGTAGGATTAGGACATAGCGGGCTAAGCGGGCTAGCGGGGATAAGGACATCGCGGGCAACATAGATGAATTCTACAGCATTAACGAGAGGGTACCAGTAGTCGTAATCAAACTCAATAAGAGGTATAGATTAAAGGTAGTACAAACCTACGCTCCAACGTCCAGTCCCGACGATGAGAAAGTAGATCAGTTTTATGAAGATGTTGAATTAGCGATGAGAAATGTGCAAACTCGGGTAACAGTTGCAATGGGCGATTCAATGCAAAAGTGGGAAGAAAACAGGCGAGTGAACAGGCAATTTGAAACAACGGTGTCGATTCTAGAAACGCTAGAGGAGAGATTCTGGTAGAATTCGCAGGAGGGAATAAGCTGAAAATAATGAACACCTTTTTCAGGAAACGCAGCAACAGACCTGGAAATGCCCTAATGGGGAAACGAGAAATGAAATTGATTTCATAGTATCTGCCGACCCCAGCATAGTGCAGGATGTAGAAGCGATAGGTAAGGTAAAGTGCAGGGATCATAGGTTAGTGAGGGCTAGGATTCACCTCAATTTGAACAGACAAAAAGTAAAATTGGTCAAGAAGAAACAGGTAAACTTAGAAGTACTAAGAGTAAATGCAGAAAAATTAAGGCTGGTACTTGCAAACAAATATGTAGACTTAGAACAGATTCATGATGATGATGACGATGACATAGAGGTAATGAATGAAACCGTAACGAGGCTGGCTTCAGAGGCAGCAATTGAAGTGGGAGGCAAGGCAACAAGGCAACCAGTAGGCAAGCTCTCCCAAGTAACAAATGACGTAATAAAGAAACGACAAAGAATGTGAGAGTAAATTTTCTTTACCTTCTTCTTACTTTCGTGGCACAGAGTGCCTCCACGCAACCAGCTGACTTGGTAGAAAATTTTTCTTCGGCTGTCGTCGTTTCTCCCCTTCCATCAGAGATGGGACGCCATAGACGTTGCACTTGGAGAATAGACTTTATGTACAGAATATTTACATTGACAGCTATTTACAGTGGGTCTGACGTATCAACTCGACATAGCCGATAGTGCGTAGCACCGTTCGTACGTCAAGACCCTTGGGTTACACTGGGACCGGCGCCTTAACTCGGCAGAGCCGAAAGTGCGGAGCACCTTTCCTGCGCCCGGAACCACCGTGAGAGGTCGGGAGCCAGGTTTTAACCCTTCAGTTGCTCCTCCCGAATCCCCTCACGGCAAATCACGACACCCCAATCACCTGATTGGGTTAACTGGGCTGTCACTCATTGGACACTCTCTTTCTCTCACCCTCTCTCTGCGTTCCTCGGAACATTCAGAGAGATAGAGGGAGAGAAAGGAACCACCCAAACAACAAATAAACAAATCACATCCCAACCGTTTCGTCTCCGCGACATATATGGAAAAGCCTCCCGACACTTTGACGAACACTTACGGGAAACGACCATCTGCATCGCCCCATCCTCGCACCTTAATTAAAACCATCGCGCACTGCGTGCCGCAAAGGGCACCCCTGCCGAAATGCACCCACCGATTCACCATGCCGTCTTGTGCATGGTTCGTCTCCTCCGGCGGGCCCGTAAAGCTAAGTGCACAGATGGATTTGTCTCGGGTGCCAGCCTGCCTTTCAAGAGACCGCGCGTCGGGTTACCGATTCCTCTGGCTTTAAGTTGCCCCTTTGTACCCCAAGCGTGCCCATTGACGCCCTAACGACGCTCTTCCCGTGGTCCGTCCCAGGCAGGGCGCCTCCGTCCGCGCTTCCGGGCCAAAGGGCCCCCAACGTCGCACCCTTTCCTACGTTTCAAGACCGCACGCGCGACAGGTTAAGATGTCCCGAGGTGTCGGCGCGGGCTATCTGCCGCCAAAGAGCGCCTTCCGACTCGTTACCGAAGCGCCCGGCTGGTTTTACTCTCGGCGAACGAAAATGGCGACCTCCCACAATTCTGGGGCGAAATTACCTTTCAGCGTCCATGCCGTTTGTCAACATACTTTACACGCCCTCCCTAAGATTCATGTACGCGCTCAAATGCGGGTACCTGAATACTAACCAAACAAAAAGGATGTTGCAAAGAAAGTAAAGCAAATGTCACGCTTTTGGCACTATGATTTCTGTGCCCCGCCCGGGGCGGCCTGAACTAGCATCGCTCCTTAACAACCGAGCCCCTCTGCGCTAACACTGAATGCAAGCACACAATGGTCATACAGCAACACTACCTGAACGAAATGTCGTACAGGCACACACAATGCACAAGCACTAACGACTGAAAAAGAACAAAGCCAAACAACCACCGAACACGGCTCATGAACAAATTTGCGAGTCACAGTGTCACATTAATGACCGCACACACACACACACGCACACCAAAGACAGACAACAGAACAAAAAGAACTCCTTGAACGCATGCAATAATACGACAGAAAACGCTTATTTCACTTGAAGTACACACACTTCATCGCACGGTTCTGTTCTATAGTTCAATAGTTCCGCACGTCACTATTTTCCGTGCGAGTGTTCACCGCAAAGTCCTCCCGTATCTTATCTCCCTCGGAAACACCGCTGCCTTTACCCGAGCATGCCTTTAACTATGCCATAAGCATCCTACACCTCAAACAAAGGTGAAACATAGGTGGAGTGGAACCCCCCCACAGCTCCTACTTAGCCGCCGGGGTCGAATGGGTGATCCCCACAGCGTGTACGGGTGATCTCGCAGCGCGCCCTGCGACAAACCGTCTGTTCAGAAACGACGCTTCCATCACGCCACGACCGCTTCGAAAAACTCATGCTCCCGAACGGCCTGAGCGCACCTGGATTCAGTGCTACGACAGAAACCGCGAGACCAGCCCTGCACGCTCCCCCTTTCGGAGGCATCGAGAATCGAGCCGAGACCTCGGTTGGTTCGCACATGGCGTCCTCGCCTGCTTTTCTCAACACCGTAGCTGTCGCCACGGGAACACTGACGTCGGCGCTTAAGTTCAGCAAGGCCATCACTTGTGCCTCGTGAATGGGAGCACAACCATCGCTTGGTTCAGTTATAAATTGAGGATGTACGAGCGGGACTAGATTTAGCTCTACTTCCCGAGAGCTCGGCGAGATCCCACCGCGTTTCTGGCCACCACACGCCTCACGACGACGCTCCTCAACGCAGCCATCAGTGAAAGCCACGTCACCCGGGGTCTTCCCTTCTTTTGGGACATCTGGCATTTTCACCAGAGTGATGTCGGCCATTGCCAAAACCTGATCCACCACCGATGAGCCCACGGACGCTGTAGCTGCCGGCTGCTGCTTTTCTGCAACCTCAGTGCATGCTTGCATCGCAACCGCAGCGCTGCCGCACTCTCTGTCAACCCAGCCATCAGCCCCCAATTCGAAGACACTCGATCCACCTGCCTCTCCCTCCACGATCTCCTCCCTGGATTTATCATCATCGGGTGGGCCGCTTAGCGACACTTCGGGATTAACCCCGTCACCCTCTCTAGCCAACTCAGCCGCAACCGACTGTCGGCGCTGCGCCTCCGCAAGCGAATCTGAAACGGTAGTCTGCGCGGCTGCGCCGCACTCCCCAGAAAGGCACGCCACTGACTCCTCGCGGACTACGTCGGACGCAGGCTTCTCGTTTGCCCTCACAGCTCCTGTGTCCGATGGAACGCCTTCGAGTTCTGGCTGGGCGCTGTCTGCCTTTTGGTCTCCGATTTTCACTACCCCCTTGAAAACGCACTCGTCCTTAAGCAACTGCCATGCTTCCTCTGACAGCAGGCAATCGGTACGTTCTGTCAGCTTGTCCGTTAACGCACACAACACCGGCACCGCCTCTTTTACGTTTGCGAAAACGCCACATTCGCGGGACATTGTCAGCGGGACCACCGCGAGTTTCGCCCTCACCTTTTCTCCGAAGGCGGAGGTTAGGCTGATCGTTCCGTGCGACTGTACGATCTCCGGCGGCACTACGCCCTCGCGCAACACTGTAATTTCCGCTCCCGTGTCCAAAATTGCGTCGATATGCCTATCCTTACATTCCAGAACCACGGGAACGAGGTCGCTGTGCCCGGCTGCTGGCTCTCCTATCGCCACGTGCGCCGACAAGCTATCGCTCTTAGTACTCGGAACGTTCGATGTTTGCTGCCCCGGGCCCAGTGGACAATTCCACTTCATATGCCCACTAGAGCCGCATGAGAAGCACCCTCCAAACTTTGGTTTTGTCTCCGCGCCTTGACCTTTCCCACCGCCGCGACTACTTTGCGGTACGCCTGGCTTAACCCTCTGGCCTTGCGACTCTGCCGTCTTTTGTTTCAGCTGCTTCCCTGCGCTGTTTTTGCCTTGCGCCTCCTCGAATGTCCGCAGTAGCGCCGCTAGGTCCGGTGCCTTTAGCCACGTATTCCCTTCCTGCAGCGTGACGTACCGGAGTGCGTCATCTGACAGATTTTTCTTCAATTGGTCCGCGACCAATAGTTTAACCAACTCCTCGAACGTCGACACACCTCTCGAGTGAAGATAAAAGTGCAGGTAGCTTAGAAGGCGAGTTGCATATGGTCTCCATCCTTCGTTCATGCGCTTTCCTGACCCCAAGAACCTTTTGAGGTATTCCCCTGCGGAAAGTTTAAGCTCGTCAAGTACTGTTTCCTTGACTTTCGGATAATCCTTGTGTTCCGCCGGGCTAAGTCTCGTGGACAAAAACGGAACCTTCTCCGCCACCAACGGGAAAACAATCTGTCCCCAAAACTCCCTCGGCACTTCATATGCTTTCAGGGCGCTCTCAACAGACTCAAACCACACCGGAGCCTCGGCCTCTGACGGAAATTTTGGAAGCACCCCAGCGAGACATTTAGCATAGCGTCTCAGCTCACTGCAGCGATCCTGCACACCCAACGCGTGCCCGCTCCCCCGTGAGCTTCCGCTTCCGTTCTGCCTAAGTCGCGCAAGCTCCACCTCCAATTCAAGCACTCGGCGCTGATCCGCGAGGCTTCTGAGGTCCATTTCCCTGCGGCTCTCTGATGCGACAGACCCCTCTGAGTGGTCCTCGACATTCTCGGCTCCCAATTCACTCATCACGGGCTGATTTCTCCTGTCGGGGTTCAAGTGAGCAAACCTCGTATTCATACGTTACAGTACGACTAGGCAGCGGTACCCCCGAGGTGTAAGAACGAGAGGACTCACCACTTGCTGAGATGCTGCTGGTCGCCACTGCCACGCCTTGCCTGTTGCAGGGTCGGCACCGTCGGTCGCACCAAAGTTCCAATGTGCTCACGGGACCTTGCTTGAAACGGAGACGGCCAGGAACCGTCGATGCCCTGGAATTGACGGCTTGCTTCGCCTCAGCTGCGGATATTCTTGCCCACGCCGAAGTCTGATGTCGTTGCCGAGTTGCTTCTTGCAGTCTTCGGCGAACTTCCTCGCTGTCTGCGACGCCTCAGTCGGAATGCAGAGCGTTCCTTGTCGTCGACTGTTTCGATCCTGTCCAGACTGCGCCAGTAAATTTTCTTTACCTTCTTCTTACTTTCGTGGCACAGAGTGCCTCCACGCTGGCGTAACCAGCTGCAGCTGAAACAAAAGCCGGCAGAGTCGCAAGGCCCGTGTGTTAAGCCACGCGTACCGCAAAGTAGTCGCGGTGGTGGGAAAGGTCAAGGCGCGGAGACAAAACCAAAGTTTAGAGGGTGTTTCTCATGCGGCTCTAGTGGGCATATGAAGTGGAATTGCCCACTGAGCCCGGGGCAGCAAACATCGAACGTTCCGAGTACTAAGAGCGATAGCTTGTCGGCGCACGTTGCGATAGGAGAGCCAGCAGCCGGGCACAGCGACCTCGTTCCCGTGGTTCTGGAATGTAAGGATAGGCATATCGACGCAATTTTGGACACGGGAGCGGAAATTACAGTGTTGCGCGAGGGCGTAGTGCCGCCGGAGATCGTACAGTCGCACGGAACGATCAGCCTAACCTCTGCCTTCGGAGAAAAGGTGAGGGCGAAACTCGCGGTGGTCCCGCTGACAATGTCCCGCGAATGTGACGTTTTCGCAAACGTAAAAGAGGCGGTGCCGGTGTTGTGTGCGTTAACGGACAAGCTGACAGAACGTACCGATTGCCTGCTGTCAGAGGAAGCATGGCAGTTGCTTAAGGACGAGTGCGTTTTCAAGGGGGTAGTGAAAATCGGAGACCAAAAGGCAGACAGCGCCCAGCCAGAACTCGAAGGCGTTCCATCGGACACAGGAGCTGTGAGGGCAAACGAGAAGCCTGCGTCCGACGTAGTCCGCGAGGAGTCAGTGGCGTGCCTTTCTGGGGAGTGCGGCGCAGCCGCGCAGACTACCGTTTCAGATTCGCTTGCGGAGGCGCAGCGCCGACACCTCGGGACATCTTAACCTATCGCGCGTGCGGTCTTGAAACGTAGGAAAGGGTGCGACGTTGGGGGCCCTTTGGCCCGGAAGCGCGGACGGAGGCGCCCTGCCTGGGACGGACCACGGGCAGAGCGTCGTTAGGGCGTCAATGGGCACGCTTGGGGTACAAAGGGGCAACTTAAAGCCAGAGGGATCGGTAACCCGACGCGCGGTCTCTTGAAAGGCAGGCTGGCACCCGAGACAAATCCATCTGTGCACTTAGCTTTACGGGCCCGCCGGAGGAGACGAACCATGCACAAGACGGCATGGTGAATCGGTGGGTGCACTTCGGCAGGGGTGCTCTTTGCGGCACGCAGTGCGCGATGGTTTTAATTAAGGTGCGAGGATGGGGCGACGCAGATAGTCGTTTCCCGTAAGTGTTCGTCAAAGTGTCGGGAGGCTTTTCCATATATGTCGCGGAGACGAAACGGTTGGGATGTGATTTGTTTATTTGTTGTTTGGTGGTTCCTTTCTCTCCCTCTATCTCTCTGAATGTTCCGAGGAACGCAGAGAGAGGGTGAGAGAAAGAGAGTGTCCAATGAGTGACAGCCCAGTTGAACCAATCAGGTCATTGGGGTGTCGTGATTTGCCGTGAGGGGATTCGGGAGGAGCAACTGAAGGGTTAAAACCTGGCTCCCGACCTCTCACGGTGGTTCCGGGCGCAGGAAAGGTGCTCTGCACTTTCGGCTCTGCCGAGTTAAGGCGCCGGTCCCAGTGTAACCCAAGGGTCTTGACGTACGAACGGTGCTACGCACTATCGGCTATGTCGAGTTGATACGTCAGACCCACTGTAAATAGCTGTCAATGTAAATATTCTGTACATAAAGTCTATTCTCCAAGTGCAACGTCTATGGCGTCCCATCTCTGATGGAAGGGGAGAAACGACGACAGCTGAAGAAAAATTTTCTACCAAGTCAGCTGGTTACGCCAGCGTGGAGGCACTCTGTGCCACGAAAGTAAGAAGAAGGTAAAGAAAATTTACTGTGAGTATCCAACTTAAGAGATAAGATAGAATTCGCGGAACTGTCAAAACTGATCAACAAGGGAAAAATAAGTGATATTAGAAATTATAGTGTGAGAAAGACTGAAAAAGCCGTAAAAAATGGACGCAGCCTGAAATCAGTGAGAAGAAAACTTGGCATAGGACAAACCAAGATGTATGCACTGAAAAATAAGCAGGGTAATGTCATCATCAATCTTGAAGGTATAATAAAAGCAGCGAAAGAATTCTATACTGACCTGAACAGTACCCAGAAGACTCGGGAGTACTCCATTCGAAACAATAATTTTCAGAATACAGAAACTCATCCTATAACTAGAGATGAGGTCAGAAAGGCCTTGCAAGACATAAAACGAGGAAAGGCTACAGGAAAAGATGGAATAACAGTCGATTTAATCAAAGATAGATGAGACATAATGCTAGAAAAACTGGCGGCTCTCTATACAAAGTATCTCTCGGCTACAAGGGTCCCATAAAACTGGAAGAATGCAAACATTATACTAATCCACAAAAGCGGAGACGTTAAAGAACTGAAAAAATTTACTCCCGTTAGCTTAGTCCCAGTATTATATAAAGTATTTACAAAATTATCTCCCATAGAGTAAGGGCAACATTATACTTCGGTCAACCAAGGGAACAGTCTGGCTTCAGGAAGGGATACTCTACAATGGATCACATTCATGTCATTAATCAGGTTATCGAGAAATCCACAGAATACAAAAAGCCTCTGTATATGGCTTTCATAGATTACGAAAAAGCATTTGATTCAGTCACCAGCAGTCATAGAGGCACTGCGTAATGAAGGTGTACAGAATGGTTACGTAAATAGCCTGGAAGGTATCTGTAGAAATTCAACAGCCACCTTAATATTTCACAAGAATGTAGGAAGATACCTATAAAGAAAGGGGTCAGACAATGAGACACAATCTCTCCAATGCTATTCACTGCGTGCTTGGAAGAAGTATTCAAGAAGTATTGAAACTGGGAAGGTTTAGGAGTAAGGATCGAGGGCGAATACCTCAGCAACCTTCTTAAACAATCTTAAAACTTGCCTTTCCAAAAATTCCTTCAGTTGGCAGCCTGACAGGAGTCTATTAAGCAAATACAATAGTTTGAGTGTGCCTTCAAAGGAAGAATCCGAAAAAAGCGCCACCAACGCGCACTTCCTGAGCACAGATTGAAATTCACTTTTGCGTGAGCTCTTCCTGCATCATGAAAGAGTCAAGCTTCTGCCTTATGGGGCCGCTACAAGGTGCAAAATATTTCAAAATCAAATAGTTGGGTGCTGCTCCCCAAGCAACACGGCTTTTGTAAAGGAAGACACAGACACGCCTCTCGCGATTTCTTAATTGGCGAGGCAGTCGCGCCACAATTCGTCCCGTTTGCTTTGGGCCGCACGAGAGAGATTGTCCGCACCAGCCAACATATCGCGAAATGAAAACGCGCATAGATTTAGCATTAGGGAGTACTGTAATAGCTGGCGAATTTTTCACTTCAGAAAGACACAAGTTGGGCCGAACCAGAAAGCGGCACAATGTCTCGCAGCATCTTCGTAGCGTTCAGCTACGGGCACAAGACTGGGGAATGAGAGCGGACCCCAAAGGGTCCGCTCTCATTGTCCCGCTCTCACCACGAGGCGAGAGTGGGACAAACTGACACGCTCCCGATCCTGACATAAATAAGGAAGAAAGCCATTCATTCTAGTGGCCGAATGGAAGCTCGAGCGCACACAAGTGCTCTACAGCTCGAGTTATGTGGAAAGAACAAGAACGCCTTCAGAACGAAGTGCTCCGGGCGTCCGAAATCCTTCATTGCACAGGTCAAACCGCCGCGGTTGCTTAGTGGCTGTGGTGTTGGGCTGCTAATCACGGCGTTGCGGGATTGATTCCCTGCCACGGCGGCCGCATATCGATGGGTGCAAAATGCGAAAACACTCGTGTACTTAGATTTAGGTAAACGTTGAAGAACTTTAGCAGGGAAGAAGTTTTGGCGTGTTGGTAGTTCAATCGTAAACTGGGATACATAGCGCAAAAACCGACACAAGGACGAAGCAGAAACACGGGACGAGCGCTAACTTTCAACAATTGATTTATTGCAGCTGATAAGCATATATATACTCACTACCCGCCGTGGTTGCTCAGTGGCTATGGTGTTGGGCTGCTGAGCACGAGGTCGCGGGATCGAATCCCGGCCACGGCGGCCGCATTTCGATGGAAGCGAAATGCGAAAACACCCGTGTGCTTAGATTTAGGTGCGCGTTAAAGAACCCCAGGTGGTCAAAATTTCCGGAGTCCTCCACTACGGCGTGCCTCATAATCAGAAAGTGGTTTTGGCACGTAAAACCCCAAATATTATTATTATTATTATTATATATACTCACTGGGAAGCCACTGCAACAGACACACTGAAGGGAAGGAAGAAAAGGAAAAGCAGTCATGTGACTACTATGCACTGTTGTCTATTGCCACAGGAACAAGATAACGAGGGAAATTGTCGAAGCAGCTGATATAGCTAGAGCAGGTGACGATTGTGTTAGCACGCCATCTGTTCCTTTATCTAAGAAAGAGCTTGAATTTTTGGGCATTGTAGTCACATGACTGCTTTCCCTTTTCTTCCTTCCCTTCAGTGTGTCTGTTGCAGTGGCTTCTCAGTGAGTATATATATGCTCACCAGCTGCGATAAATCCATTGTTGAAAGTTAGCGCTCGTCCTGTGTTCCTGCTTCGTCCTTGTGTCAGTTTTCGCGCTATTTATTCCAGTTTACGTTGAAGAACCCCAGATGGTCGAAGTTGACGGCGTGCCTCATAATAATATCGTGGTTTCGGCACGTAAAACCACATAATATAGTTATTACTATTATGCAGGTCACTTAATTGTAAAGGTCGTGCAGCATACAGGTCACACCAGAACAGGGACACAGGTCATTCCATTCTATAAAGAGGTACTCGACTGTAGTTAATATCGGCATCCGAGAAGCATGCGTACAGTTTGAACATCGCGTGTGTGTGTGTGTTGCGTTGGCGGTTCGATCGCACCGTCTATACATATGCCACCAGGCAGAGGGTTGCCATTGGTGCCGAATTGCAAACACGGAAGCCTACATGTTATCGCTCATAACCACCGCAATCGCTCTGGGAATCTCCGTAGTCTTTTGACAATTACTGCGTCACTGCATGATTAACGGGAAAATCAGAGCAGCGTTATTTACCGCTTCTGCAGTAACGAAAGTCTTTTAGCTCAATATCTCTCATGCAAAGCCCCTAAACAGAACAAATTTCATGTTGAAGGTCACTTTTGCTAATAACACGCCTTTAGAGAGTCGGGGAAAAAAAACACAACGTCGATTTCAACCCTCATTTGCAAGAAAAATCGCATAACGTGAATGTCACCGTGTAAATGCGAAGTCGTCATACTTGCAGTGACCCAATTTGACGTCAAAAAGGTTCATTGAATAGCAGCAGATGCCCGTTGTCTCCTGGGGCATATATGCAGTGGCACACACACCCAGCGGCCGCAGGATACATACTCAATGGTATGTATTTTTTACATATTTCATACATCGCAGGTGAAATTTCTTGTGCTCATCGCCAATTTACATGGTTTAGTACGCGACAATGTCAGCGCGCACAGCAAATAATATCTGGAAGATAAAATCCGGAGCTCCCCGTCTTATCTTACCGCACGGACCTCTGTTGGCGGGGGTGTATTTGCATCGCAATATGCGCTATCATTCTGCTTTATATGGTACCTGGTGCCAGGAATGGGGCCTGTCTCGTACAAGTGGCGACTTTCCTCAGAAGCAGACACACGAAAATTCGTTTTCCGGTATATCAGGCCTTAAAACCTGAAGCGCGAAAATTTGCGAGCACCGCAAGCGTCTTCGTTCCGTCGTCTGTTTCCCATGCCAGTGCTCTGACTTCTGCCGTTCGGGGCGCTGTTGGCCAGCGCGACATAAGGCCCCTCTGTAATTTTTGAGGGACATTAGAGGGACGTAGCGAGACGTAGTGTTCCTGTATATGCTTCCGTAGGGAGCAGAGTTGCGCATAGGTCTTCTTGATGTTCCAGCTCTGCAGTGGAGCCACTCCTCGCGCGCGCAGGAGGCAAATACCGCGCGGTGTTTCACTTGCTTTTTTGTCTGCTGGTCGCCAGCTACATGCGGCAACTGTTCGCAAGCGCTGAACAAGACGACACTTTTTCATGCAGGTTAAGCACGAACGATTGGCGTAGCCGGAGAGGTGCCAACTCCCCGAAATTTTTACTTTGTGTGTATATATATATACACGCTGATATACCAACACACGCACGAATGTACATATAAGGAATAGGACCCGGCTCAATCCATCGAAATAAAATCCCGACTACGCCCGTGGCTCGAACAGCTCAAAAATTCGCGTGCAAACGCGCATTACCTTGCAACAAAAAGCGGTGCAATGTTTTTCAGCATGCATATGAAGTTTTCTCACGGAGACGGAAGGGAAGAAATGTTTTAAAGGATGTTTAAACAAAACTTTATACACGTGTCGTAGACAATTACGTGAGCACATTTTGGCTGCCGAAACGAGACGAATAATGAATGTCGCCAAGAAAACTATCGTGCCTGCAGTTATGTCAATGACCGTTAACCGTGACCGTCATCCATTAGTAAACGTCGCTCACAGCAGCTGCAAGTTTTTGATATATGCGGTGCAGACACGTAAATTTAAACGCATTTCAAATGTTCGCATGCGCGCATTTTATGCAAAGCTTATTTTTACGATTCATACCGCAAACGTAACAGCTCCTTCATAGCAGCAAACCTGCAAGTGGAAAAAGATTCAAAATGCACGAGCTTCTAGATCTAATTTATTTCGTACAAGGGAATGGATGAGCAATGGCTGGTGGTAGCAGGGGATGAGTGCTGGTTCTTGGAGCCTTGGCGGGGGGGGGGGGGGGGGGGGGGGCAGAATTCTAAGCCACTGGAAAGGCAACGACTTATTAAGAGTAACAACAGGTAACTTTTATTGGGCTAGTCATACAAGATGACAAACTTGCAAAGTAATTATTCGCACACTGCAGACGGTAATATGACACCACATTTTTCTTCATTTCTTCATACTGCTCAGATAATATGAAGAGAGAGGTAGTATGAAAATGTATTGTGTACATAGGCGCGTTCAAGACCGCGTGCATGCGTGATATTCGGGAAACAAGAGGTAAGGACCACATATAATTGAGACTATCGTGCAACCTATGACGCACAAAGGGCGGACAAATCAGCGGATCTCTTAGGCATGTAGGGCCCTCTGGGCCGTACTTTTCGGCGACAGGGTAACCTAGCCGCCTGCGGGATCTTATTACTGAGCTATGTCGAATGCTCTGTTACGGTGGTTGGAAGTTCAGATCCCGCCCACCCGTTTTTTTTTAACTGTAGTGTATCTGAATTTCCCATCTCCACTGCACTACATCTGCACGCTTGTAGTGACGCCTGGAACCGACGAACGATGCCGAGAGCGAGTGGGGCTACGCTAATCCAGGTACGACCAAATTAGGAAGGTCCACTAGCTTGAACAAAGACACTCCCTCACCAGAACAGGAACTGGCCTCCCTGGTGCAGTCTTCGGCCACAACCTCCATGATGATATCTACAATTAACCAATGGCCCCCAGTGCGCAACAGCTGTAGAGACCAAGGCGGCGGTCAGACCTGTAACGCAGCAGATGGTGCTAAGAATCTGTGGGTCCGAACAGGCCGCCAATGGAAACTGACACTGTCAACCTTTAATAGCCGAACTCTGTCAAGTGAGGCGAGCTCAGCTGTACTCTTTGAGGAATTATCAGACGTTGTTTGGGATATTATCAGTCTTAGTGAGATTAGAAGAACTGGTGAGGCTTATACATTGCTAAATAACGGCCATGTCCTCTGCTGTAGAGGTCTCCCTAATAAGAAACAATACGGGGTTGGACTCCTAATTCATAAGGACATAGCGGTCAACATTGACGAATTCTACAGCATTAATGAGAGGGTAGCAGTAGTCGTAATCAAACTTAATAGGACGTATAGATTAAAGGTAGTACAAGCCTACGCTCCGAAATCAAGTCACAACGATGAGGAGGTAGATCAGTTTTATGAAGATGTTGAATTAGCGATGAGAAAAGTGCAAACTCGGGTAACAGTTGTAATGGGCGACTTCAATGCAAAAGTGGGAAAAAGCAGGCGGGTGAACTGGTAATTGGCAACTACGGCATCAATTCTAGAAACGCTAGAGGAGAGATTTTGGTAAAATTCGTCAAGAGGAATAGGCTGAAAATAATGAACACCTTTTTTCAGAAAACGTAGCAACAGAAGGTGGACGTGGAAAAGCCCTAATGGGGAAACAAGAAATGAAATTGACTTCATACCATCTGCCGATCCCAGCATAGTGCAGGATGTAGAAGTGATAGGTAAGGTAAAGTGCAGTAACCATAGGTTGGTGAGTACTAGGATTCACCTTAATTTGAACAGAGAAAGAGTAAAAATGGTCAAGAAGAAACAGGTCAACTTAGAGGCAGTAAGGGTAAAAGCAGACAAATTTAGGCTGGTACTTGCAAACAAATATGCAGTCCTAGAACAGAGAGATGATGATGATGATGACATAGATGTAATGAATGAAACCGTAATGAGGCTGGCTTCAGAGGCAGCAATAGAAGTGGGGGGCAAGGCACCAAGGCCACCAGTAGGCAAGCTCTCCCAAATAATAAAGGACCTAATAAAGAAACGACAAAGAATGTGAGTGTCCAACTCAAGAGATAAGATAGAATTCGCGGAACTGTCAAAACTGATCAATAAGGCGAAAATAAGTGATATTCGAAATTATAATGTGAGAAAGACTGAAGAAGCCGTAAAAAATGGGCGCTGCCTCAAATCAGTCAGGAGGAAACTTGGCATAGGACAAACCAAGATGTATTCACTGAAAAATAAGCAAGGTAATATCATCAGCAATCTCGACGGTATAATAAAAGCAGCGGAAGAATTCTATACTGATCTGCACAGTACCAAGAGAAAAAATAATGAACAGGGTACAGAAACTCCTCCTATAGCTAGAGATGAGGTCAGAAGGGCCTTGCAAGACATGAAACGGGGAAAAGTGGCAGGAGAAGATGGAATAACGGTCGATTTAATCATAGATGGAGGAGACATAATGCTTGGAAAACTGCCGGCTCTCTATACCAAGTGTCTATCGACTGTAAGGGTCCCAGAAAACTGGGTAATGCATACATTATACTAATACACAAAAAGGGAGACGTTAAAAAACTGAAAAAATTCACTCCCATTAGCTTACTCCCAGTATTATATAAAATATTTACAAAAATAATCTCCAATTGAACAAGGGCAACACTGGAATTTAGTCAACCAAGGGGACAAGCTGGCTTCAGGAAGGGATACTCTACAATGGATCATCCATCTCATTAATCAGTTTATCGAGAAATCCGCAGAATGCAGTAAGCCTCTCTATATGGCTTTTATAGATGACGAAAAAGCATTTGATTCAGTAGAGATACCAGCAGTCACAGAGGCATTGCGTAATCAAGGAGTACAGAACGCTTACGTAAATACCTGGAAAATATCTGCAGAGATTCAACAGCCACCTTAATTCTACACAAGAAAAGTAGGAAGATACCTATAAAGAAAGGGGTCAGACAATGAGACACAATCTCTCCAATGCTATGCACTGCGTGCTTGGACGAAGTATTCAAGAAGTGTTCAAACTGGGAAGGTTTAGGAGTAAGGAGTAAGGTGAATACCTCAGAAACCATCGGTTTGCCGATGACATTGTTCTATTCAGCAATACTGCAGACGAGTTACAAAGAATGATTGAGGACCTTAACAGGGGGAGTGTAAGGGTGAGGTTGAATATTACTATGCAAAAGACAAAAATAATGATCAACAACCGGGCAAGGAAGCCAGCGTCTAGGGTCTGTGAAGGAGTACGTTGGCCTAGGTCAACTAATCACAGGGAACCCTGACCATGAGAAGGAAATTCACAGAAGAATAAAAATGGGTTCGATCTCATACGGCAGACATCGTGAGCCACTGACTGGAAGCTTACCGTCTTCATTGAGAAGGAAGGTACACGATCAGTGCATCTTACCTGTGCTGACATATGGGGCAGAGACTTGGAGATTCACAGAAAAGATTGATAACAAGTTAAGGACCGCGCAAAGAGCGATGGAACGAAGAATGCTAGGTATAACATGAAGACACAGAAAGAGAGCGGTTTGGATCAGAGAGCAAACGGGTATATACGGTATTCTAATTTATATTAAGAGAAAGAAATGGCGCTGGGCAGGTCATGTTATCCAGAGATTTGATAACCGTTGGACCATTAGGAGGAGAGCCATGGCGTAGAGGTAGAGCATCCGCCTCGCGTGCAAGAGGACCGTGGTTCGAATCCCGGTGCCGCGCAATTTTCCAACGGATGAAAAAAAAGAAGAAGAAAGAAATCCGCGTGCTCATAAAATTCCATAAACAGTCCTGGAGTGCGGCCTGATCCCGGTGACCAGAACCGGTAACGCACTCCCTCACCAGAGCAGGTTTAGCCACCCTGGTGCAGTACTTGGCCACAACCTCCTATATAGATACAACAATCATACCCCGTCCCTCAGCCCCCAAACCTGTGACGCAGGAGAGGATGCTAAGAATCTCTGGATCTGGACAGGCCGCCATTGGAGTCTGAACATGGCAACGTTTAACGCTAGAGCGTTATCAAGTGAGGCGAGTCTAGCAGTGCTATCGGAGGAATTAGCGGGAATTAAATGAGATATAAAAGGGCCCAGTGAGGTTAGGAAGACAAATGAAGCATATACTATGTTAAAAAGTGGACACGTCCTGTGCTACCGGGGCTTAGCGCAGAAACGAGAACTAGGAGTCGGATTCCTGATTAATAAGGAAATAGCTGGTAACATACAAGATCTCTATAGCATCAACGATAGGGTGGCAGGTCTTGTGAAACTTAATAAGAGGTAGAAATTGAAGGTCGTGCAGGTCTACGCACCTACATCCAGACACGATGACCAACAAATTGAAAGCTTCTATGAAGACGTGGAATCGCCGATGGGTAAAGTCACAACAAAGTACATTATACTGGTGGGCGACTTCAATGCCAGGGTAGGCAAGAAACACCCTGGAGACAAGACAGTGGGGGATATGGCATAGGATATAGGAATAGCAGGGGAGAGTTTTTAGTAGAGTTTGCAGAATGGAATAATTTGCATATTATGAATACCTTCTTAAGCAAGCGGGATAACCGAAAGTGGACGTAGAGGAGCCCGAATGGCGAGAATATAAATGAAATAGACTTCATAATCTGCGCTAACCTTTGCATCATACAAGATGTGGACGTGCTCGGCAAGGTGCGCTGCAGTGATCATAGGATGGTAAGAAATCGAATTAGCCTAGACCTGAGGAGGGAACGGAAGCAACTGGTACATAAGAAGCCGATCAATGAGTTAGCAGTAAGAGGGAAAACAGAGGAGTTCCGGATCAAGCTAGAGAACAGGTATTCAGCTTTAAGTCAGGAAGAGGACCTTAGAGTTGAAGCTATGAACGACAATCTTATGGGCATCACTAAGGAGAGTGCAATAGAAGTTGGTGGTAACTTGGCTAAACAGGATACCGGTAAGTTATCGCAGGAGACGAAAAATCTGCTTAAAGAACGCCAATGTATGAGAGCCTCTAACCCTAGAGCTAGAATAGAACTGGCAGAGTATTCCGGGTTAATCAGCAAGCGTAAGACAGCTGACATGAGGAAGCATAATATAGATATAATTGAACATGCTCTCATGAACGGAGAAACCCTAAAAGCAGTGAAGAAGAAACTAGGAATAGGCAAGAATCAGATGTATGCATTAAGAGACAAAGCCGGCAATATCATTACTAATATGGATAAGATAGTTCAAGTGGCTGAGGAGTTCTATGGAGATCTATACAGTACCAGTGGCACCCACGACGATAATGGAAGAGGGAATAATCTAGAAGAATTCGACATCCCACAAATAACACCGGAAGAAGTAAAGAAAGCATCTTGGAAGATGGCACAACATCATATTACAGTGTATTCCTGCTCACTGTGGCATCGTCGGCAACAACCTATCCGACAAGGATGCCCGATCTGCCCACGAAGATACCCGGACGCGTCCAACAGCTTTGGCGAGGTCGGACGATGTCTGGGAGCTTCTCCCACTTGCTCGCAAAAAGTCACAGGATCTCTGGATTTCAAGTGCCTTCAATTGCCGATTACGTAAACTGGACCCCATGCTACGGCTACAACTGCCATCTAGCCTTTCCCGCGGCGAAACAACCTTGCTGCGCCGTTTGTAGCTGGGAGTGGCATTCACGAACGCATACTCCTGTAGTTTGGGAATGGCCGAGAGCCCGACGTGCGACTCCTGCAGGTGCGAGGAGACCGTCGAGCAGCTATTGTGTAGCTGCCCTCGCTACGATATACAACGCCTCTCTATGCGAGCGACTTTGCACCGACTGGACTAAAGACCGTTCACTGTGTGAAAAGGTACTCGGACCGTGGCCACACGCGTCACTGGCACGAAAAGCGATTGGTGCACTAGTGCACAATTGAAGTGCACCTGCTTAAGAGACCGTTTATAGTGTCCCTATGTATAGCGTCCACGGATTCAGTGCTTACTCTCTCCCTTTTTCTCTTTCTAAACCCCTTCCCCCCGTGTAGGGTAGCAAACCGGGTGCTCTTCTTGTTGACCTCCCTGCCTTTCCTGTCCTTGCTTTCTCTCTCTCTCTCTAAGGAGCTATGCAAAGGGGGTAGGCAACTGGAGAGGATCAGGTAACAGCAGATTTGTTGAAGGATGGTGGACAGATTGTTCTAGAAAAACTGGCCACCCTGTATACGCAATGCCTCATGACTTCGAGCGTACCGGAATCTTGGGAGAACGCCAGCATAATCTTAATCCATAAGAAATGGGACGCGAAAGACTTGAAAAGTTATAGACCGATCAGCTTACTCTCCGTTGCCTACAAGGTAATCGCAAATAGAATCAGGAACACCGACTTCTGTCAACCAAAGGACCAGGCAGGGTTCCGTAAAGGCTACTCAACAATAGACCATATTCACACTATCAATCAGGTGATGGTGAAATGTGCGGAATATAACCAACCTTTATATATACCTTTCAATGATTACGATTCTGTCGAAACCTCAGCAGTCATGGAGGCATTACGGAATCAGGGTGTAGACGAGCCATATGTAAAAATACTGAAAGATATCTATAGCGGCTCCACAGCTCCCGTAGTCCTCCATAAAGAAAGCAACAAAATCTCAATAAAGAAAGGAGTCAGGCACGGCGATACGATCTCTCCAATGCTATTCAGTGCGTGTTTACAGGAGGTATTCAGAGACCTGGATTGGGAAGAATTGGGGTTAAAAGTTAGTGGAGAATACCTTAGTAACTTGCGATTCGCTGATGATATTGCCTTGCTTAGTAACTCAGGGGACCAATTCCAATGCATGCTCACTGACCTGGAGAGGCAAAGCAGAAGGGTGGGTCTAAAGATTAATCTGCAGAATAAAGTAATGTTTAACATTCTCTGAAGAGAACAGCAGTTTACGATAGGTAGCGAGGCACTGGAAGTGGTAAGTTAATACAACTACTTAGGGTAGGTAGTGTTCGTGGATCCAGATCATGAGACTGAAATAATCAGAAGAATAAGAATGGGCTTGGGTGCATTTGGCAGGCATTCTCAGATCATGAACAGCAGGTTGCCATTATCCCTCAAGAGAAAAGTGTATAACAGCTGTGTCTTACCAGTGCTCGCATACAGGGCAGACACCTGGAGGCTTACGAAAAGGGTTTTACTTAAATTGAGGACGACCCAACGAGCTATGGAAAGAAGAATCATGGGTGTTACGTTAAGGGATAAGAAAAGAGCAGATTGAGTGAGGGAAGAAACGCGAGGTAATGACATCTTAGTTGAAATCAAGAAAAAGAAATGGCCATGGGCATGACACGTAATGAGGAGAGAAGATAACCGATGGTCATTAAGGGTTACGCACTGAATTCCTAGAGAAGGGAAGCGTAGCAGGGGGCGGCAGAAAGTTAGGTGGACGGATGAGATAAAGAAGTTTGCAGGGACAACATGGCCACAATTAGCACATGACCGGGGTAGTTGGAGAAGTATGGGAGAGGCCTTTGCCCTGTAGTGAGCGTAGCCTGGATGATGATGATGATGATGGTGGTGGACCATTAGGGTGACAGAATAGGTACCAAGAGGAGGGAAGCGCAATAGAGGACGGCAGAAGACTAGGTGCTGCGATGATGTTAGGAAATTTGCGTGTGCTAGTTGGAATGGGTTGGCGCTGGACAGGGGTAATTGGAGATCGCAGGGAGAGGCCTTTGTCCTGCAGTGGACATAAAGTACGACGACCACGACGACGACGATGATGATGATAGGCAGTCTTCTAGCTAAACTGCAGTAACTTCTACCTGTGCCGGCGAAGATGACTTTGCTGTGCTGTGAAGTGTACACGTACGCGTTGCACAGAAACAGTATGCTGTGCAGCCCTCATCATATTCACCATACCACTACCCTCCTTTCTCTTCGCATCCTATCTCTCTTTTACCCCAAATCCATTCCCCAGCGTGGCGTAGCCGGCTGGAGGCACTTCACTCAGGCCGACCTCTCCACCTTTCTGCCATTAAATATGATCTCTCTCTCTCCCTCTCTCTCTCTCTCTGTCCATTGTTGCGGTGATTGCTGATTAATGAAATAAAGCGCAGCACGGAGTGCCTCAAGTTCAGCAACCGTCGACATGGTCACACATGAAGTATTTAATTTGCTTTTTTCAGATTTTGCCGGGATGATGACTGCAGCAGCAGAGTTGTTGAGTTTTATCGAACCATCTGTGTAGGCATGTTGCCAGCATCTGTGCACGTCATGAATGTGTTCCAAAGTTGCTTGGAGCTCGTGCTGTCTTTTGACGCCCCGAATTATCAATTGTACTTACGGCCGTCGTAGACACTACCATGGGTCTGGTAATCGTGCAGAAGGCGTGAATCGCGATGGCAAGTAGGACAGATGTCTTACAATACTTTTGGCAAATGTTGAATGTGGCCTCTTTGCTGGCAAGGTGGTGGCAAGGTGATGTGAAGGAATTCGAGTCAGGTGCCGGAAGTGTGCTCTCAGCGCATCTGTAGCAATATAAACTGTTAAAGGAGCGTCTCTGGTAATGGCCACAGTCGCGATCGTTGACGTAGTTTTTGGGAGACCGAGGCAACTTCTGAGTACTTGGGGCTTGCACACTCTGAAGTTTGCAGATATTTGTATTGCAAGTATTTCTTAGTACAGGTAAGCTGTACCACAGGAAGTTTAAAAATAGTGTTTTATATAGCTGCAGCATTGATTGTACTGTTGCAACCCAGGACTTCCTTCAGAGAAACGCGAGGTCCACAGTGGCGGCCAAACGCCATGTACGAGACGTGCGGGCTCCAAGACAAGTGTCTATCAATCATGACGCCAAGAAATCGGTGCGTTCCTCTGTGTGGTACATTTTGGTCATTTATCCGCAATGCATTAGGGGCCATCACTTTGCGAATAAAAGCAACGAGTGCACACTTTTCTGGTGAAATCTTCAGCATTTGCCTTCTTAGGTATGTTGACATGGCCGTTGAAGCTTTCTGAAGTCGTGCGCGGACTTGGACACGCGTCACTCCTGAAGCTCATATGCATATGTCGTCTGCATATACGGAGAGCTGTACAGTTTGCGGCAACGAATCGGCGAGACCAACGTGCACCAGGTTGAACAGGGTATGGCTGAGTACTCCGTCTTGCGGTACACCACAATTGGTATAGCTAGACGGCGTTGGTCCGTCTTCAGTCAAAGAAAAATATTCCATCCAAATAGCTGCGTATACAGCGAAAGGCGTGTCCACCAATCCCTACACTTCTAAGGCGTCTAAAATTTCATAATGATCTACGTTGTCATTGGCACCTTTAACATCAAGGAATAAGGCCACAATGATTCGTTGCAGGTGTTTCTCATGCTGTGCATACGTTACAAGGTCAATAACGCTATCAGTTGACAAGCGTCCGCGTTGAAAGCCAGCCATGACCTCTGGATAGACATTGTAAATTTCCAAGTACCATTCTAACCGTGTAAAGATTATTCTCTCCATTACCTTGCTGACACAGCTGGCCAGTGCTATTGGATCGTAAGATGACAATTCCAACGGAGATTTGCCAGGCTGGAGGAGAGGAACAAGGCGACGTAATTTTCACGTGGTAGGGACCAGGCCGTCACGCCAGGATGTGTTGTACAGGCCAAAAGTGCGTCTCTGGCTTCTTGACCAAGGTTTGCAAGCGCAGAATATGTGATGCCATCGGGTCTTGGTGACGAAGATCGTCTGCACCCAGGGAGTGTGGCCTCCAGTTCTTCGATGGAGAAAGGAACGTCTATACGAGGATCTCGGGAGCCAGAGGGGACAATAGGAATAGGTGTGCAAGGCTGGGGCGTCGGGCCCGCGATCCTTGTGCAGTAATCTTCGGCTACGTCGACTTCCCGGCGTCCTTGATGGATGACTAGATATTTAAATGGATGGCGCTGTTGAGGAGTTGTTTAAAGTCCGCGGACTATTCTCCAGACAACCGACATAGGTTTACGCTCTCAGGCTATGAACCTTATGTGTCATCGACTTGTAATGATATTAGCAAGGTGATCATCTGCATGCGGTGTGAACTGACTTATGTTGTTCATTCAGTGCGGCCTCATGACAGTATTCAGTATGTCTGACTACGATTCGTGCACTAGTGCAGTACTTGAAGTGCACGGGCTTAAGATACCGTTTATAGTGTCCTTGTGTATGGTGTCCCTCCCACATGTACTCATTGCTTACGCTGTCCCTTTCTTCCTCTTTCTATTCCCCTTTCCCTGACCCCCATTGTAGGGTAGCAAACCGGATGCTGTTCTGGTTGACCTCCCTGCCTTTCCTACCCTTGTTTTCTCTCTCTCTCTCTCTGTTTGACTGTGAAAAAACACAAACTTGCGTTTACTCTAATGGGCGCTTACCCTTCTCCATCAAGTTGTTTCGACAGACAGAAACTGAATGACACTTTAGATACGACTCCTGGTCGATAGATTGTGATTGGGGACTTTAACGTATATCATTCTCTTCATGGAAGTATCACGGTAAATTCCAAAGGAAGAAACCTCGTTTCCTTTGACTGCGACCATGAGCTTTGCTGTCTATGTGATGGCAGTCCGACGTTCCTGCGCGGCCGGACGTACAGTAGTTGTTTAGACTTAGCTTTTGTCTCACGATGCCTCACTCGCTGCCTCCGTTGGTTCGCAGATGTAGAAAGCCACGGAAGTCACATGAATATAAAAGGTTTAACCAAATCGGTTTCATCAAATTTTAAACAAACAATATATTGTGCCGTGCTTAAATCACTTATGGAAGACGCATGCCACGAAGGCTTTTCGTCCACATTGGAAATTCAGATCTCCAAGACCATGCAGGATGATATGCGTTGATTTCGGTCATTGAAGAAATACACGGATTTTGAGGCGCAAATACAGAGCCTCTACGCAATCCGATGGCGAGAGGAGCGACGGTACAGACGGACTAAATCGGTTTACGACCTTAGAGAGGCCAGACGCATTCAAAAGAAAATGCAGCGTCGCCTTGCTGTACTGGAAAAACAAAAACAAAGAAACTCACAATATTAGCCATCTGGCATGTACCGCGCGTTGTGGCACTCCCGTAGCTTTAAGCACTGACCCTCATTCGGTGCCTTCACATTTTATGCCTAGGCGCTGCTCTTCACCTTAAAACAGAACTGCGCGGGAAAGCTCGTTTTTATACTTTCCGTCAGGTCTGAAGTCATCGATGTTCATTTAGTTTACCGTGGCAACATAGAGCTAAATTCACCGACAGTCCACATGCTACACGGGCTCTAACACGATACCTGTCACCGCAGTCAACATATATGCTTCGCCGCTTTAAATTTTGCTCTGAGTGATTGCAGCATGAGGCCGGACGTAAAATATTCAAACAGGCCACGCTTGGGCTGATATTGCGTTTATTTAAACACTGCTTGTAACGTATAAAAAACGACAAAAATGCCTCTTTATCAAGATTACCATGTTTAGAATATAGCTATACAGAGATGCCTGGCGGTAGAGGCCATCAATTACGCTTATTGTTGCCCGAACTGGCCGCGTCGATAATTGCTTGCATGTTCCGGTTCTCGTGATCAAAATATTAATCCGAACTTTGACCAAACAATACCTTACGCGGGGTATTGTTTCGTGCAAGTCCAACTTCGTGCAACTGTCGCCGAGCATTAAAATTGGAACGATTCGTTGGAGACGCTCGGTGAAGTAAGGGCACGTCACCTCTCGCGACAGGCAAGGTAGCCACAACTTCGCAAATGGTCCTGGACGAGCAAACAGATTTCACTAGCCGCTGCAAACTGAAGCGTGGTCGAGGTTCGCTTCGACGAATGAAAGCGCGAACAGAGGAGGCAGCACAGCGGGACGGCAAACGCGATTGCACAAAGCGGGTGTACTCGAAATAGACGACAAACACACGCGCGGAGATATATTTGCGCCTACATTTATGCAACGCGGAGAAAAAAAAGGGCATACTTACGGCTTACACACGTTACATCACCGAATAGATCGCTGCTTTGACGTGTTCTAGGGGGTCCAGCGTTGCGCAAGGGTTGCGACATCGACCTTGAGGTGACGCACGGAACGCACGGCAAACACGAGATGACGTTTGCGGTAACTCGGCCGCAGTGCTTACGCTCAATTTACTACAAAAAATATAATGATTGTGGGGTGTTATGTGTCCCAACCAGGATCTGATTACGAGGTACGCCGTATAGTGGGGGACTCCGTAATCATTTGGATTGCCGGAGGTTCTTTCACGTGCACCTAAATCTAAGTTCACGGGCGTTTACGCATTCAGGCACCCTCGAAATGCGGCCGTCGTGGCCGGGATTCGATCCCGGGACCTCGTACTTAGCAGCGCAACACCAGAGCCACTAAGCAACCACGGCGGGTATCCTAATTTCCTTTTTATTTTCTAAGCGGCGATCAAAATAATTGACCTGCACGTCATTGCAATGGTCTTATACTGTCGGCTGCCTTGGGTTCGCAGCAAGTAAATGGTTGATTCATGGCCCGCGAGCCGGTGCTCAGCCATTGCGACCGAGTCAACGCGACGAGAGAGCAAATTAGTGCAACAAAATACGGGCTCCGAGAATTCAGGCTCAGATAGCCAGCAACGAGCGACCGAAAGTAATGTAAATGCTCGACTGGTAACTGTTCATGAACTGTCACCGCAACAACTAGACAAAGACAAGAGAGAGAGATATGATCGCAGGCGCTGTCTATCAACGGAAGGTTTAATGTAAACACGGGGCATATATTATATATATATATATATATATATATATATATATATATATATATATATATATATATATATATATATATCGTGGATTGCGCCAAAGTTGGAAAAAAGGACTAAAACCAACATCGCGCGCAACAGCACCACATACACAACGTGTCAGAGGCCTGATTTAGGAAAGTTAAATTCATCCTGTGTTAGAGCGATGGAAGGCTAACTTGTGCATGCTGCTTCTGCATCAGAACGATGTGCTTGCAATAGAGCTTCAGTTGATAGACGACGACGGCGCCTGTGATCGACTCTTCGTGTTTGTCTACAGTTGTCGCGATGACAGATCACGAGCGTACACTCTAACTAGTACAGTTCACGCTACTGGCGCACAACTGTTACAGTTTTCTGTGGTGTTGCATACACCTTTCGGCTTGCATTGCAGGTGCCCCGTACTCGCGACCAATTAAAAAGCCTGCGACCGATTCCGAATCATCTGACATTGATGCCATTCTAACGATAGCATGCGAAATGTAATTGGCGCGTTGAAACCGTGCCTATTTCAAAACAGGTTGGCATTCTTCGTGCAAACTACGCAGCTGTGCTCTCTTACCACGCTCACTGACAATCGCGGTAAGTGGTCGCGACATTACAACCGACAAACGTAAGGCGCGGATCTCAGAGGATTGATTCGCGCACTGCAGGGCCTAAACCATCCGTGAAACCAAAACAGTCGTGCTTTGAGTCCTGAAGTGCCTCGCGACAGACAACGGGAGTGGAAGGCAAACAACAAAATAGCGAGCCCCAACCCAGTACATATTGACGGCACAGGTAAAACCGAAGTGAGACAAAGAACGAAAATTGAGTTTAGGAAATGACTTGACGGAGTCATTGCGTGAGCTGTCTGTACGGAGTGATTCGTTGCCAGAACAAACCTACGTGTTCTCTTAGACTCGTCGAGCTGTGACATTGATCGCTGTTAAAATTTCCGACCAACTGATTCTGATAATTATAGGTGATTTGCTCGTCTTCCTGTTAGTGAAGTGCTTTCTCAAATTTTGTTTTTCTCTGCTGTTCTGATACTACGTGCATGGGATATATTATGTAGACAGTCCTGGAACATACGGAGGTGCAAGGTGCATTATTTGTAAATAAATAAATAAATAAATAAATAAATAAATAAATAAATAAATAAATAAATAAAGAGAAATCACGCTTCCTGTCAGTAGCTTGTACAGATGAGGGCCGTTGCGCGGTCCGCGCCACATCTATCGGAGGGGGAGAGTGGTTTCAAGAAAGCGCGCCCGCTGCGTCAAGAATTCGCTCAGGGTAGGCTCTGAAAGCACGGCGTGATTGAGATTCCATCAGGCCGAGTCGACCGGATCGCGGTTTCGTCAAGATTGCTGCGCTGGCATCGTTGGCACTTCGACGCTCTCCGCGCCTCAGCAGCAGTTCTGTGCACCGCGCCAGCAACTCGCGAGTGCATGCGCCCGTTAACGTATGGGCGAAAGTGCGAGACACTCTCGGGATATAAAACGGCGCCCGCCGTGATTCCGTCCTCTCCGCTTCCTAGAGTAACAAGTTCACGCGAAGCTCTAGATGTAACGTGATCCTTTAAGAGGAAGCTGTAGCTCGGTCCCAACTCCGAGGAGGCCTATTCAAATGCATGTAAAACGCAAAAATGCTTTTCTGAGATAACCCCTGGACCGGTTTTTATGAAATTTGTTGCATTTCAGAGAGGAAGTTAAATTCTAGTGACTGTTCGAAGCGGAACTTCGAATTAGGGCTTGAATTGCGCTAAAGATCTTCAAAATTTTGAAAGTTCGAAAAATACAGAAGCACGAAGTTTACGAACTAATAGCTCTGCATGAAGGACAGATATCGCGGTTCTGTAAATTGCGTCCATCAGATCATTTAAAGAGCACAAATTCGATGTGTCAATTTATATTTTACGTGAATTCGTTACAATGTGTACAAGGGTTCTGCGAAAACTGTGTTTCCACATTACTAAACTTTTTCAGATTCATCTGTAACATATCAGTTCTGTCCTCTTTAGATGTACTATTAGATGCAATTCACAGAATTATGACATAATTTTTTATAGCTGAGTTACAGATTTTTAAACTTCATAGTTTCGTTTTATGAAAATGTGCGATTTTTTTCCCATTTTTTTGAAGAATTGACAACGTAGGTCGAGAATTCAAAACAAACAGTCACTAGATTTTAAGTTTTCCTTTTAAATACAACAAAGCTGGTCAAATTCTGTGCAGTGGTTGCCGAGAAAAACGAATTCTCCTGTTACATGTATTTAGATAGGAGCACCCGAGCTACAGCTTCCTCTTAAGCACAGAGTTATTCCGTCGACGTTAACATTGTCGCCAGGTGACGACTGCACACGCAGGCTGCGGGATCACTAGAGCGCGCGGTACTAGCGAAAAAACAAGACTAAATAGTTTTTGCGTGCCATAACCACGATATGATCGTGAGGCACGCCATAGTTTACTACGGATTAAGTTTGACCACCTGGGATGCTTTACAGTGCACCTAATTTAAGCACACAAGCGCCTTTGCGTTTTGCCCCCTTCAAAATGCAGTCGCCGGGTCCAGGATCGGGCTCAGCCACTGAGCTACCGCGGCGTGTTCGTGCTGCTGGCATCCAGGGAACCTGGATGAATTAGCGCAGTGTTACCGATCACCATCGCCATTATTAGAGGCCAGCTGTCTGCTTAGCGCATGTGAGCTCACACACGATGCGCATGCAACTCGTCAGGATGGCGTGGAATAGTTAGCATGTGCAAAATTAATTGGCCAAGATAGTAATTAACGGCGACGGTAAGCGGGTAATGCTGTGGCAAGACACGCCGCCGCAACAGCAGAGCGGCAACGAGACGCTAAAACCGTTCTCTTAAATGACAGCATGGGTTCACTGTGCCAAAACCCCACCCGGGGCGAAGCGGGGAGCTACGGATTCATATTTGCCTCCATGGAAAAAAAAAAGTTGTTGTCTGAAATTCATGGAGGAAGGAAACCATAGGAGAGGCCCCAGCTAGCAAGGACGTATCGAAGAAAGTGCGGCGGAAGTCACGTGCTGTATTTCGCAAGGGACCAGTAGGTCTGGTACCCCAAACGTCGACGTTGCCATAACAACCACGCTCCTGAAGCTCTCGCTGCTGCTCTAGGTCTCTGAAAGGTGAGGTAGGTTTTTGTTTTCGGCCTGTGTCTTTGGAGCGTGGTGTCTAAGCTTGCAAGTTGTGTTTTGGTTCCGTGAGTGTGAGTTATCAGTGAGCAACAGACACACTCGAGTAATCATTGCGTAGGTCTTCGTCGTCGTCTTCAGCGTACCACGGAAACGCACAGGAGCGCGTCTGCTTCCCTAAAACAGTTACAGAAGTTTTGTAGGCTCTGTTCTGACGTGCGTGGGCAGCACACACTACCGGCGGCTCGTAGCAATGCAAGTTCAAAGCTCCCGCCTATCTGCTCCGGCGAGCTGATTGGAGGCGCAACGGGAGATGGCACTGCAACATTGCTTCATTTCTGATTTCGAAAACGTGACGTCAAGGCCTCTCCTATTTTATTTCTTTCAACCATGCTGAAAGCTGGGCACACGCGTATATGCTTGCGAGCCACTCTCGTATAAAGATGGTCGCAGCTGTCAGTTTTGAGACCGGTACCTTGCGCACAGCACCTGTACGCCTTCACCGGCACATATACAGTAGGGGTCATGTACTCGATGAGTCCCTTTCACACTCATCGCTTTCAGTAAGCGTTAAATGGCCAAGCCAAAGGAAGCTGATGTGTCGATAACAATCTCCCACTTCTTATCGGCGTTATTTTCACTTCGCATTGTTGCCGGGCGCATGCAGAGTGTGCCCGCCTCTCCAGTAATGCGCTGCACTCAACATTTCATTACGCAAATATATATCTGGACGGGACTGGTCGAGGATACGGCCATGTATGAACGCACGGCAGAGATACATTTGCTGGTCGACGAACGGAAAATACAAAACACACTATTCCTCAATATGCATGAGAGGTAGGGAGAGCATAAAGAATAACTGCGGTAGGAATTGCCGTATCTTATCAACAAGTGACTTGGGCCACGCGAGCGCAGTTGACGTGCTTTCACTACGAAAGCAATTGGAAATGCGCTTCTCTGCTTTCTTTTCGTCAGGGCCACTGTCAGATGATTCGAGCGCTTACAGTGAGTAAATTTGTCTACCACGTTCGCGCTCTGTGCTTGCGCTTTGCTCGGACCGAGCTACAGCGTGAAACAGACATAGTTTCCGGTGCGGACTTTCCAGCCTTTTCAGCGATCACCGTTTCCTTCTGTACCTCGTGGTGGACCACAGAGCTCTTCTTCAATCCCACTTGGCGACAGCAGTTTTGCACCTAAGAGCATCGAATTGCACGACGCGACTTGACGGCGCAAAAGGGGGCGTGGTAGGAGGCCGCGGGAAGCAGCGCCTCGTTGGTCATCTGCACTGCAGCCTTTCAGCCCACGGTGAAGAGACGAGCGGCGCCAAAAACGCCGAGACGACTGAGGCGTGTTTTGCTATATGAGCGTCGTGCGCCGTCCGCGCAAAGCTCCGCTCCTTGGGCTTCTCGCCGAAGTGGTCTTCGCTGCCCTAAACTTTGCCGTCAAAGCGGCGCAGCTCATGGCAGCAGTGATCCACGATCCGATGAAGGCAAGATTAAAGGGCGCTGCCCACGGCGCACGTAGAAGAGTGGGAGCAGGCAGTCTTATTTTTCTCGATCAAGTTCTTTCAGCGGGCAAGTGCTCCTAGATGAAGGGTCTTTCGTTGAGAAAAAAGAAATACCCGAAAACCTCGCAACTTCGAGTTCTTGTTCTCTGCTTTGTTATTATCTTCTATCGCTCAAACTATCGAGAACGAAAGGCAACTGCGATGAAGAACTTGGGATGATCTTGTTCTCCCAGGAAAATAAAAACTGTGAGCAGCGAAGAGGCTAATCCCCTCACGGTAACTTCACGTCCATATGTGGCCACAGATACGAAAGGTGCAACGGTCCATGATGAAAGCCACCATGGGGCTTACGTAGCGACTATACCCCGAAAGGTCACACAGCGCCGTAACACATCATTTTTTTTACGGTGCCGGTATTAATCTTCAGCTGCGATCACCTACGCCCAGCCTGTTGACGCCCACCGCTTGAAGAGATTGCCGGAAGCATAGTGAAGCCGCGTCATGTGGGTATCGTGCAACAACTTTTCAGGCAACATAATTCGGCAGACCTCGGCGCTCTTGAATAACACTCGCCTCAAAGAGGCGTCGGGAAGCCCACACGTACAACAAGCTAAGGCGAAGTCTGCAAGCACTAAACTTAATCTGTTTGTAGTACTGAGTACTATGACATATACTGAGTATACGGCACCAAAGCTTACTCGCTGGAAAGCAGAACCCTGACAATCGTGAGATTCTGCACATTTTGCTACAAGGCAAACCTGCATGTAGACTATGAAAAAAGTAGCAATGCAAAGGTAAGGATTTGCTTCGACTGCCTTGGGTTCTTTTTATGCTCAAGCGTTGTACAGGTCACTCGGCGAGTGCGAAGCTGCGTGCGTCGGCGCGTTATGAGACGGGCCGACGGCAATGTAAAGGCTTGTCTGGGCTGATCCTTATTCGACTACTAATGCAAGAGCATTAAGCGGTACTTATGCGGTACTAATGCAAGAGCATTAAGACCCCTGGAAATATGGATAAAAACGGCAATGTAGGGGCGTATGTCCTCGGAAGAGCAACCGACGGTATGAGAGCAATAGTAAGGATAATAAGCAGCACTGCAGTAGTGCGAGGTACAAATGCACCTGCGCCACGGGGTTTGTGTCGGTGGCGGCCGGAACGCGGGAATCGGCAATGCTCTGCAGGGAGCATTGCGCAAGCCACACTCCATCCACTGTTCTGTATGGAGGGTGTTGAGAATCGCTAGCGACCACCGCACGTTTCCTGCAACCGTGGTTGGGGGCCCGGCGACGCACCAAGAGGGAGTCGGCGAACGGACGAGGGGCGCCCCGCTGGGCTGGCGTCCCGACCGGCGCCTCGACCCGCGGCCTGATCCGCGCCCTGTGTTTTCGGCGGACCGCCTGCTGGGTGCGATTCGCCGGCGCCTCCGAGAAGGACGAAGGCGTCGGTGTGGCCCACGGACAAATTCGATTTTGTATTTTCTTTTTCTCTTCCATTTCTCTTCACTGCGATGTCTTTTGTAAAATAAACATTCAGTTTTGAAGCGTACCCCAACGAGTCAGAATCGTTCCTTCGAGGCTCCTGCGTGCGCGGCCGCTTCGCGACCCGAAAAAGTCTCACGCGAAAAAGTCGCAATCGCGAAGTGACCTGCACAGCGTTGGCCGTAGCTTTTATTCCAGAGAGGGTGTTTCTAATAAAGCGATGAAAACGGATAATCACCGAAAGACTGAAGGCCTCCAACGCATTAGAGTCATTCAGTCGTAGCATGACTTTCTGAGCTTGGAGCACAGCTTGCTTCCAGATAATCGCACCCAAACTGTGCGGCTAAATGCATTAGTGTTTTAGGTACTTTTGAGCTTCAATGTATGCAAAGCGTTCTTGAAAAAAAAAAGTAAGCGAAACAACAGTTAAAATAAGATTAATTAAGATCTGGGTTCCTTACGCGCCAAAATCACTATATGATCATGAGGGACGCCATAGTGGGGGACTCCGGATTAATTACGACTGCCTGGTATTCTGTGACGGGCGCCCAAGGCATGGTACAGGGGAATTCTTGTATTTCGCCCCCAACAAAATGGAGCCGCCGCGGTTGGGATTCGATCCAGCGCACTGGTGCTCAGTAGCCATACACCGTAGCCACTGCACATCACGACGGAAGGTCAATTTTCTTTTTAGAGCGCAGCTCTTTGGCGTCCGTTCCTGGGTTTCGCGTCGTCGTCGGCGTTGTCGTCGGCCTCGATCGTAACCAGCTCCGCCCCCCTTTCATCCCCCCAGCGCTAGCAGCGACCGACTGATACCGCTGGATGCCGCTGACGCCGCTAGAGAGTCAAGATAACGTGACTGCATAGAACACCGTCGCCGCCATGCAGAAAGAGGAGGAAAGGGTCCCCCCCCCCCTGTTCTTGTGTGGCGGATAGGGTGCTCTTCAGTTGCCGACGCGCCGGTTATTTCACGTAGGCCCCGGCACGTCGACGAATACGTGACCACCTTCCCACGGCTAGACCTGGTTCTTAGCGCTGCGGAAGCGAGGGTATCATATTGTTTGTGTCGGCATCGGCGGCGTTGTCCCTGAAACCAACTCCGCAGCTGGGGTTGACTCACTATCGGCGTCAGCGGCATCAGTCAGTCGCTGCTATCTCTTCCCTCCTCCCTTTATCGTGTTGTCCGCTTGCTGCGCGCGCTTCTGCCCCCATCGTTTGCCGCTGGGTGTACACGCCGCCCCCCTCCCCCCTCTTCCTGCGAGTCTCCGGTTGTCAAAGCGCCGGCTCGAACTTAATTCCTTTCTTCGCTCCTCCTCCAATGCAACCCCTGTGCGGTGGCAATCAGAGAGCCAGATCGGTGGCGGCGGATCTGTATATGTGCACCGCCCGAGCCGAAATTGCCGCTGCCGTTCGCCCTGTGCGGTGGCAATCAGAGAGCCAGATTGGTGGCGGCGGATCTGTATATGTGCACCGCCCGAGCCGAAATTGCCGCTGCCGTTCGCCACTGCGAAATTATCTGCCAGTTCTTTCTGAGCCATGAGCGAGACGATCGATGGAAGTCCTCCGTCTGCTGCTGCTGCTGCTGCTGCTAAACGAGCTGCCAGAGCAGAGGCCCAGCGCCGTCGCCGTCAGAATCCAGAGGTGCGTGCCGCCGAAGCAGAAGCTTACCTAGTGGAGTCTTTGTTAAAGGAATACGTGTGAAAAATAAAAAAAAAATTCTGTGATAGCGCATACATGTGTTGCTCGATTTCTTTGCCTCAATCTATCGAAAAGGTGAAACAGCTTATTTGCTGCGCTCAAATTTCGCATTAGGAAGTAACGTAATCGTCGGTAACTTTTTTGTCTTACCGCAAATTTGACGGCGCTTATCTTGAAACCGGTGCCAACCTATGAATTCGTTCTAAGCGAATATGCCTTGCAGGTGGAGCGGCTACAATTCGTAAATTGCAATACGTACCATAAAGTAATTGCACAATTATACAATTGGTACATCTTATTTTGCTAATTAGTCGATTATGCATTTCGATTGCTCATGAAGGAAATGTCTGCATATTAGAGTAACTCAGCTCATGGAGTTATGCTATAAGCAATGTGCATTCTTTTTAAACTTCTGTATAGCGTAAAACAACAGAACTGGTATATGCGTTGTCCTACGGTTAGAAGATAGAAGAACAAACGACCCCAAAATCCCCCGGAATAGCCAAGGAAAACTATCGATCACATAAAAAATAAAGTGAGTGCTTCAGATATGGAAGAAATAGTGAGCAGGCACGCTGGTATCACCATGCATGCGAATTTTCCTTTCCGCACCGGGCTGTCGAGGTCCCTCACACTGCTGTCACTAATTTTTATCATTTTCGCCGCAACTAAGTTATTCAACCGCATAACCTCGTCGTCTGACAAGGCAATGCCCCAGGTCTTTAGCTAACACATACGCTCACACACACACACGTAGGTGTGTGTGTTTTTGTGTGTGTGCGTGTGTTTTTGTGTGTGTGTGCGGATGTGTGTGTGTGCGTGTATACGTGTGTTTGTGTGTGTGCACGTGTGTGTGTGTGCCTGTGTGCGTGTGCGTGCGTGCGTGTGTGTGTGTGTGCATGCGTGTGTGTGTGTGTGACGCGCGATTCATCGATGCGCAGTTATTGTTACTATAATTTCTTGCCTGACCGCTTTTAGAAGAGAATGAAGCGGCAAATCATTCGTGCAGCGTGCTTGGAGAACAGCACCCTAATCAAAATTATCACAGTGGTCCCTGCTATGGCATCCCTCAGAAGCTATCAGAATTATGTCTGTTAATGTAAAGGTGGGCCACAGTCTAAGGATATGCAGAAGCGACTCCCGAAGTCAAACAAATACTACGTCAAAACATCCTTCTATGTAAATAATCACGCGTAAATTATGACCTTTACTACATTTATATGTTTTTAGTAGTTTTGTATTTGATCTTTTACTTCCTTACTCCAACGGTCACAGCAGTTCGATTACATTTGCTTCAATAATCAGTTACATGTAACTAGCCACTTTAATGACAAGACGCGCTGCAGCAGGTGACGCAGCTTTGATCACTGTTAATATTTTAACATGATAAAGGACGAAGATGATCGACAAAAATTTTCAAAAGCAATTGTTAGTGAATACTTACAACGTGTGAAGGGTTGCAGAGGAAACACTGAAATAGCCAGGCCCAGCTCGTTCTATTTTCTCTATGTTTTGCAGTGCTATTAAAGGTATTAAATGCTATTAAATGTTTTAAAGGTAGTAAAGGTAGAAAGTATAGCATAAGTGTAATCGATTACATCTGAGTTATTTTCCAGTTACGTTTATGGGGCAGTAATTGGTCATTGTCATCGACTACATTTCTGAACGATTGTTTCTAATTGTATTCGGCTATATATTTTTTCTGTAACGTGTACATGTCTGCGCCAAACCCATCCAACAGCCATTCACGCGTACTAAACACGAGAAAACGTAGACCATACTGGAAATTAAAAGAACAATTACATGTCAATTAGTGTGAGGAACTAGAGTAACAAGAATGACAACATGAGTACATTTTAAGTGCAGATACAATACGAAGCACATTTTACAGAATTTTCGTTCATATACGGTACAATTAACGAAAGGCAGACATAAATAGGGGAAAAATATAAAGGAGGCATCTGTGATTCCGTGGCTGAAACAGATAAAACGCAATCCTTCAGCTTTCTTCGAAATTAAAACGGCTTCAGGGCACGACAGAGGGTACTGTGAAAGCAACAGATGAAACATTCATGCTATCTTACCATAGTGAGAGCGTACCTTTGGCAAAGTAAAAGTTTGATTTACTGGTGATCTAGTTTCATTAGTATCGGCTAGAGAAATATTCGCGTATAAGACTGTCGCAGAGAGGTCTATGTATTTGTCAATAAAAAGAAGGGGTACCAGTCGTAACTAATAAGCGTATTCGTTGAAGAAATGACATAACTTTGCATCAGGTATTGGAAATTGCGATGGTTAGTCATGTGAATCATACTCATAACCAGTCCTTGGGACGGAAGTCACATATTTTAATCTTAGTTCATTCTGGTGCTTTCTCGAAGAACCTGCACAGCTCGCTACAAGCAAACTCGTTAAGATGCCAGCTAGTGGAGCTTCGGCGAAAAGGTCAGCGAGCAATATCGCGTCTAGCAATCTTCAGCATCGGACCTGACCGTCGAAACACTGGATCGATAAGTGTCGGCAGGCATACCCGCCGTTTCACTTCGGCGCATGGCGAATGGAAGAATAACGAGCTGCATTCCTAACATCTACTCTGGGATAGGCTTGCAAAACTTCTCATGAACGTCCAGAAACATTACATGCGCATTAGGCAAGGTGCATTAGGAGCACTCCAATTGGCTTTGTATCGGGCTTGTGTTCCACTATCGCGAACCATGTGAATCAACACTCGAGACTAGGAGTAGTGGTAGTAGTAACAACTACTACTAAAAGGTCGGCCTCACCTTTTACTTACCATCTATTCCAGGATTTAACGCAACTTCTTAACTGTGTCATGCAAGTGCTTTTGCCTCACATGTCGCCACTAAAATGCGCAACTATGGTGTTTTCGTCACGTCGGCGTTGCTTTGAATTAAGAATGGCAGCAGGTGGTCCATATACGTATTTTCAGCGTTTCGAATACAGTAAGCAACGTTTGTGATGATTGGTATAATGCGTGCTTAGTTTTGACGACCTTCCGCAGGCACCAGAATGCTTCAACTATGGACGTTAACCGTAACGGCAATGCCGAGTGGCTGTCAAACTGAACACTGTTTCAGTCGCCGAGGCGATACAAATTGCGCTACTGCGCTTGAACTGAACTGTATTACGCACCGCTAAAAGAAGTTACACACGAGAGTTTACCAGACTTATGAAACAGATAGCGCATATTACATTCAGGCTACTAAATTACTGATGCACGTACATGTGCATTTGCACAAATTTGAACTAAGGAAACGGTTCTTTTTCGAGTTCGACGCACTAGAGGATATGAAAGGTTCACGTCCCGTATCTTTTGTTACGTGTGTCTGCAATGCGATCCAAAGTAAAAAAAAAACGACAGAAAAGAAAGCATGGGACTATTCATATGCTGGAGTGGCCCGCTCGACGAATACATATATTTTATTCGCGTACAAGAGAGAGAGAAACAGATAAAAAAGAAGAAAGACAGGGAGGTTAACAAGAAAAGAGTCCAGTTTACTATCCTGAGCGAGGGAAAATGAATTTAACGCTATGTGAAGGGACCAAGATGAGTACCGAAACATAGATATCAGTGCTCGAAATTGAGACTTGTCACGTCCCTGTCACAACCCTAAAAACAGCCTCAACTGTTGCACAGAAGTATCGTAAGGTAGAAGCCAACTATGAAACAAACGCTGCCAAACAGAGGTGAAGCATGCTCTAAAGCGTCAGATGATAGGGAATAATGAGAGCGCACAAAAGCGAAAGATAAGAGATATTTCGGAGGATGGAAGCCAGTGTTATAACGCATGAAAATAGAACAAGGGCAACAAAATATGAATGGCAGGAACGTATCGCAGTTTCATTCTAGTAATGCAACCCAGAGTAAACGAGATATTAAAGAGCTTTAGTTCAAGCTTGATGCGTGATACCGGTGCTTAAAGTCAGAGCCCCCCCTCCTCCATGTTTTAAAGAGGGGTTCACCCCCCACCTCCTTACCTCGGCAGGCCAACTGTAGCACTGCGGCACCCATTGGAAAAGAGCGCTGGAGGTGATTTTACTACTAGTAGTGCTTTCTGTGGGGCAACACTAACTCTTCAATTTTTCGATTCATGAGTTATTTGCAATTCAATCAGTAATTACGTGCTTCTATTCTGCGACCTGTGCCACTATATATATATATATATATATATATATATATATATATATATATAGATAGATAGATAGATAGATAGATAGATAGATAGATAGATAGATAGATAGATAGATAGATAGATAGATAGATAGATAGATAGATAGATAGATAGATAGATAGATGAGCGTGTGTGATTGTGTGAGTGTGCGCGTGCTATACTGGTCGCCGCCCTTATGAGCCCCCCCCCCCTCCCCCCACCCTTTTCAATGAAGGGAGACTTGAAACCTGCATGATAAGTTAGGCGCACGGCGCATGCTTCTTCATTCTGCTTTACCATGGCAAACATGCCGACAGATCAAAGCTTTAGCATACAACCACTACGTAGCGTGCCAGAGCGTTGTGCTAAATTAATGATGCACTCAATCATTCGGTCTTTAGAGTGTTCAGCATCGCCAACGCATCATCAACGCTAAGGCTGTGATGCCATCTGCTAGGTGTAAACCAAATGGCTATCCCGGCCTGGTGCTGTCTTTGCGGGCCTAGGAGCGTCCAAACAAACAGAGCTCTGATCGTAATTGTAGTGAGATAACATCGCTAATGGTCTGCGCCCAGCGTAAGAGTCAGAGGAGGACAAAATAAACTTACTGAATATAAATAAACTCAAACGCAAGTCGGCCGGTCTTCCTGCCTGCGCCTGTGGTTTTCAGCTGCCTGCCGGGCCCGCCACAGTGTATGCTGCGCGTCCTTCCGGTCCGAGCCGAACATCAGCCTGAGATGGGCATAAGCGATAGATGATTTTATCATATAGTTAATTTTATTTATCTCTCTTTCTTTTTCAGGATTCGGTACGAACAGCATGTAACGGGTGGTCTGGGCCGCCTGGGCGCTGCCATGTGAGGCAATCACGATAACCGGCGGTCACCGCCCCTGTAGTCCACAATTTACGGCGCGCTTGCGCAGACGTCCCAGCGTAGCACGTACTGAGGTAATATAGCCGGCCACGCGAGGCTAAAGGCCCCTATTTTTTTCTCATATACCTTATATGCAGTACGAATATACGCAGTAAGCCCGTTTTTGACGTTAGATTCTTTAAATTATCCGTACTCGACATTTTTAGTCTGTGTGCATTATTTCTAGTGTGTGTGCGCGCGCTGTTTTAATGAATACGTTCCAATTCGGCAGGTCTGCGCTCCTTCTACAGGGAGAGAAAAGAATGTAGAGAAAAAAGGCAGGGATGTTAACCAGAGCTAGTTCCGGTTGGCTACACTGCATGGGGGGAAGGGTTAAGGGGGATAAAACGAGAAAGAGAGTGGAAGGGGGAGATAGAGAGAAAGAGAGACGAGCACGGACAAAGCGCGTACACTATAGAGTGGTAGGGGGCGGCGTTCCTAAAGTATATCATGAAGCCCCGTAGACCGCAGGAACCTTAATAACGCGAGTAATGCCTTCAACGCGGATGTTCTGTCGGAGCACTGACCTAAAGCTTTGAGTTCTGATAGTGGACGATTGCACAAATGGTCCAGTACTCTGCACATCACTTGTCTCTGGGCACTATATCGCGGGCAGACACAGATAATATGTGCGAGCGTCTCATCGCTGCTGCATGTGTCGCACGTGTGTCTACTGGCCATTCCAATAAGGAAAGCATATGAGTTCGTAAAGGCAACGCCTAGCCACAGATGATACAGCATGCTCTGTTCACGTCGTGGTAACCCAGGCGGGAGGTGCATCTGTATGTCCGGAGAACAACGAACGCAAACGACACATTGTGGAAACGTTCGAGTCCCACAGGGCAAAGTACAATCACGGGACATCAATTGCCGCCCAGCCGCAGCGTCTGTTCCCGAAAGCGGAATGAAGGCTCGTTGACCACTTGATGTGCAGATCGGGCGGCTTCGTCGGCGTGTTCTTTCCCACTGATGTTACAATGTCCTGGAAGCCATTGAAATATTATGTTGTGTCCCTTGACATGGCTGCGATGATACATTTGTCGAATTTCTGAGGCCAGTTGTTCATTGCGTCCGTGGCGCATTGAGCTTTGTATGCACAGAAGGGCTGCCTTGGAGCCACTAAAGGCTGTCCGTTGTTGCGGTGGTTCCTTCTACAGTTCTCTGATAAACTTAACTGATGTGACATTTGTAGTTGGTACCAGTCAACTAACTTAGTGAACGTGTGAGTATAATCTTCTAATTACGATAATATATGGGTTTTAGTGGCACAAGGCCCAGGGATGGCCAAAGTGCGCCAAGAAAATGGTATGAAGCAGTACATGAAGTGGTGAATCAGAAATGGTGAATGTAACATGGCTGTATAGAGGTATAAAATACATTCGCTATGGATGGCGTAAAGTATATGGGCATTAAAATCTTACAATGACAAGTGATGTGGCCTGTGACAATGAAATATATTCTGCAAGTGGATATTACTATAAAATGTGTCACTGCCTGCAGCACAACAGCCCACTTACGTCACACAGGCCCTGAGGCATTTGCATTACAACCCTACTATCGCAGTAGCACCCTGTATAGACAGAGGGCGTTCTACGAATCTCTTGAGCTGATAACGTGCAACATCACATCATTTCGAAAATTAAGCACTGCTTTGATCTCGAAGAACGGTTCTCCGCCAAGAAGTTCTGCAAGATGAAGGGGGATATGTATTTGGTACGCTAGAGGAAAGAGCTTTTTCTGTTCGGGTTCTGCTTCCCGACACTCCAGCGATACGCGGAGAACGGTCAGCCTCTCGCCACATGTACCACAGTTGGGAGGTTCAGCACCAGTTAAGAGATAAGAATGGATACCTTATGTATGCCCTACTCTCAGTCGGCAAAAGAGCACATCACTACGTCGTGACTTTGATAGTGACAGCCAATTCCGTAAATGGGGTTTAGTTACGGCTTATAATTACCTGATAAGATTTGATAGGTGTGTACATGTTTGTCTTAAAGCGAGTGTATTGTTGTGCCTTTAGGATTCGAGAACTTGCACTTCTGCAAGCGATTTCCAAAGATGGCACGCGTGAATAAATGCGACACTACACATTACATTAATAAGCGTGTAGGCTCCAACCGCCTTATGATGAAATTTGAATCTAAGTCAAGCCGTTGGAATTTGTAAGTGAACTCTCAAGTACGAAATTCTTTATTAGAATTGCCATACAATTTGTAAAAGTAGTTAGGTGCGCCAAATTATAATGCGCTTGAAATGTAGTATAGTTAATTTTTGTTATGTCTATGCGATTCTAATATAGTTTGGGACGAGGACGCGCATTCCTTGGCATTTTTCCAGCCACCATTCTTCACAATACTTGTGCATGTTTTCAGCGTCCATTGGTGCATGGGCGTTAGCACGTTCCCGAAACTATGGTAGCCGTCCTTGATTCTTAGACGCTGGGCGAGTAGACAGCGATGAGGCTCCTAATTACGGCCCAAATAGATGCGTCGCAAAAACAAAGAATAATAATAAAAAAGTCACGACAGTTGCAGAATACGCAAAAAACATTTCTTCAGACGTATAAAACCCCCTTGACTTGTTTTCTGATCTCCATGATCTCCTCTCTGTTATAGATTTCTTTATCAGCTACGATTTTGAGATACATGGGGCTCCTAAGTAACTAAATTTTCAGTTTTGTTTCAGGTGACAAAAACGGCTAAAAATGGGTGATCTCTGAAAAGGCGCACCTAACGCTGGTCTTTCAAACGCACAATTCAGCAAATTCGAATGTTCCGCGCCCACCGTTATAGGGACCATGCAGGCTTGCGAACGGTGCTGAAATTTCTTTAAATTTTCCACCATGCGTAACGTTTTCTTCCCGCTTCCGTAACGACTTATTGTGCTGAGGTACTCACTTTGGAGCCTAGTACCATTATTGCATTTTCTACTTTCTTTGGAAGCCTCCGGCTCTCCGACAAACTTGAAGTACGTCAGCAATCTGTTCGCGTCATCAGCATCCGCGTCGACGAAGCACCTGCGTCACGGTTTAACGAACTCACGGAACATTAGTGCCGCTGACACACTTTATTTTAAGATCACGAAATGTCAGACTAAGTGGTGTTAAAGAAGCGGAGGGGATGTTCGTTGTTTTTTTTTTTTCCAGAAAGGTCTGAAAGAAAGGAGTCGTTCGTCGAAATATAATACAAACTTTGTCACTTTGCCTCAGTGATGACGGCACCGCCTTTACCCGTTTGCGTTATTCTCACCTAGCAACGTCTAGATGATGGATGACGTCACGCTGCCGGACGTTGACGTATTAAGCATAACATAATCTCCAATGCATCAAAATGTGTGCCTATAAAGAGCGCTGGCGTTTGTCACCCTCTTTCTGGATTACTCGGTGCCCTTTTTATAGAAGTTATCTTTAAGCTGTCAATTTCTTAGTACACAAATTATGAGGCACGGCAAGCAAGGTGGGCGTGCGAGTACTATGAATTTCAACATCAAAGGATGCGTGCACATTACCGTGCCTGAAAATAATCAACATTCCCACAGAAAACCCGTGCTTTTGTATATAGCTCTCAGGGTTAATGCATAGTCACCTGCTTACTTTAGACAGATCAGGGCAGCCCGACAACCACATAATTTACCGCGCATTTCTTCAAGCATCACGCGAAATATTGCGGCACATTCCGTGGCTGCTCATGGCTATGGTGTTCGGTTGCTGAGCACGAAGTCGCGGGATCGAATCCCGGCCACGGCGGCCGCCTTTCGGTGGAGGCGAAAACACCTATGGTACTTAGATTAAAGAGCACGTTAAGGAACCCCAAGTGGTAGAAATTTCCGGAGCCCTCCACTACGGCGTGCTTCATAATCAGAAAGTGAATCTGGCACGTAAAACCCCATAATTTAAATATTGCGGTCGCTTTCCTGTTTCCCGCGATGGCTGTATATACTTTGTTAGCCTGTCGAGCTCTGAATGAGACCTGCGCTGGAAAACATGCGTCGGCGATAGCGTTAATGATGAATCGGCATAATTATTGCAGCTGGCAAAGGAAAACCAGGTTTCTTTTATTTTGCTTCCACTGCCACGAAGTTGAAAACAGTATTGTAAGCTGTTCGGTTCACACAAAAAGCATTTGAAAACTTACCGTGATGAGAAGAATACACCTTCCTTTTTTTCATTTGCTGAACGAGTAGTGACATGATATCATGGTAATTCCAACTGTGCGCACATGTGCACGTGTGTGTTGTCGCGATCAGTTTCGGTTAGGTTTTCCAGGAGTTGATTGTATTATTACGTTACGACACAGGAGATGGTTCTCTGGATGGTTTGTTATGAAGCTGGGAGGCAAATATTGCTCATAAACACTTTCTTATCTCAATGTCTTGATGTAGTGTTTCGGTAGACCTGCTGGACAGCGCAGAGAAAGAAACAAAAAACATGCTTATAGCAACGCGCGGTCAACGCGCCCAATAAGTTTCCTTCCAATATTTTGATATATTGGATAGGCATATTAGAACGTCAGTGAATAATTCATCGCTGGTGATGTGATGAGATTAGAAAATGTCAAAGAATTCGCTGGTATCGACTGACACCAGAATATAGGGAAACTAGATAACTAAGAAATGCCGTCGCTTAGCATTGTGGATGATGATTATGATGATGATGATGATGATGATGATGATGATGATGATGACGACGATGATGATGACGATGACGATGACGACGATGACGACGACGACGACGACGATGATGATGGTGGTGGTGGTGGTGGTGGGGGGGGGGGGTAAAATTATTATGATGACGATGACAGCCTAGCAGCTTTGTCATCTTTGCAAAATATGGATGGGCGTCTGCACTCCCAGGGATTTGCGACGGATAAACGATGAGTTTGATTGCACAATATATATTTTTTGACACTAAATGGAAATTAAGAGAAAGAATGCCTTGGTCCACAGAAAGAGTCTGAACTAACAACTGATTTCTTTCTGCTAAGACACGTGCATTTACGCCAGCGGAGAAAAAAAACGAATCACAAAAGAAACTTAAGATCAGAATGCACTCCTGTATGCTCCTGTACCGTTATTCATAAGTGGGTCACCAGTGCCGGCTAAACCAATAAATCACGCGCTGGTATATATCGTCCCTAATTAAAATTTTTGTTTTCTATTGGCGCTTTTAACTATTGGAGAGCTGTTTACGTCAAGTTGTAATAACTTCAGGTAAAGAAAGGTCACATAAGAGGCCGCAAAATTGATTACAGTAGGCAGAGAGAGAGAGAGAGAAAAAAATTTTATTGTCAAGGTTGAGTGGAGTTTTCTTTCCCAACGGTGTGGGGCTAACGTGGCGTCTGCTTCGCCGCGACGCTATCAGCCAAACTTAACTACAAAGGAAGGTCATACGTATTTCCTTTGTAGCCTCTCCTGCAGTTAATCTACCTTATTCTGTGCGACTGAATGTGTTACTCTCATTTCAAAAATGAAGCGTACGCACTAACCACCATTCCTCTCCTATCTCGTTTCCATCAAAATGCGGCTGCTACGAGCATATGACAATGATGGCGTTCCGTCAGGTATTACATACTGTGCACTAGAAAATACAGCGAGATACGAAACAAGGGGGAAGCACATTGGCAATGGACTTCATAAAACCTGTACACAACGGCTGACCTAGCTGCGCTATTATGGCAATTAATAACACGCGGCGCGGAACCAAGGAGCCACGTTAGCATTCTTTGTCTCGGTGCAAGGTCAACCAAATACGTCCAAGATGGCTGGATGGCCGCCAGCATGCAAAGAAATGTTATCAGCAGCGTGCACTACAAGCACAGGCGTTCAAAATCAGATTTCTTTATCTTGCTAAGGTGGTTGCCAGTCTCTGCTCGTGAGCACAATAAGGTGGTGCATATAGGCCCCCATACCCTCCTTCTCGCTCTAAGACTTAATTTTCTCACTTATTTACTTTATTTTTGCAAGAAAGCCTATGTGTGGAATAGAATGCGATGGCAATAGCGCTACAATGTCGAATAAAGAGAATTTCCAAACAAAATCAACCCAGAAGCTCTTCAGCGTTATTTGTGAGAAAGGCAACATTCAGAAATGACGCTGAAATGTTGTGGGCAAGCCACAAGTTATGTGCTGCATTCGCAATGTAATTACGACGCCACGCATTACAGTTGCTTTCTCCTTTTTTTTTCTTTAAGGGAAAAGCTTTCCTTGGCTCTTTCGGCAGTTTCGTTGTTCTCGAATTACCCAATCAAACAACAAACGCTACCTAAATACCCTCACTACAACAAATGTAGGCCTTCACGCAGACCAGCCTTTAATTAATAAAGACAATCGCTTTCTAGAAGCCTACATTCACAATCATCGTCGATGGCTTCTCAAGGGAAACCGATCCACCAATTGCTGTCGCAATAAGATCATTTCCAACCCTCAACATATCACTTTTTTCCTTCTGTATCCAATAGAGGCAAACATTTTAAAAACAGTTTCAGGCACATATTTGTCTTGCATTCGCATCTCAGCCGGAAAGTGTTCATCATCATCATCATCATCATCAGCCTAGTTACGCCCACTGCAGGGCAAAGGCCACTCCCATACTTCTCCAACTACCCCGGTCATGTACTAATTGTGGCCATGTTGTCCCTGCAAACGTCTTAATGTCATCCGCCCACCTAACTTTCTGCCGCCCCCTGCTACGCATCCCTTCCCTTGGAATCCAGTCCGTAACCCTTAGTGACCATCGGTTATCTTCCCTCCTCATTACATGTCCGGCCCATGCCCATTTCTTTTTCTTGATTTCAACTAAGATGTCGTTTACCCGCGTTTGTTGCCTCACCCAATCTGCTCTTTTCTTATCCCTTAATGTCACACCCATCATTCTTCTTTCCATAGCTCGTTGCGTCGTCCTCAATTTCAGCAGAACCCTTTTCGTAAGTCTCCAGGTTTCTGCCCCATATGTGAGTACTGATAACACACAGCTGTTATACACTTTCCTTTTGAGGGATAGTGGCATCCTGCTGTTCATGATTTGAGAATGCCTGCCAAACGCACCCCAGCCCATTCTTATTCTTCTGGTTATTTCAGTCTCATGATCCGGATCCGTGGTCACTACCTGCCCTAAGTAGATGTAGTCCCTTACCCCTTCCAGTGCTTCGCTACCTATCGTAAACTGCTGTTCTCTTCCGAGCCTGTTAAACATTACTTTAGTTTTCTGCAGATTAATTTTCAGACCCACCCTTCTGCTTTGCCTCTCCAGGTCATTGAGCATGCATTGCAATTGGTCTCCTGAGTTACTAAGCAAGGCAATATCATCAGCGAATCGCAAGTTGCTAAGGTATTCTCCATCAACTTTTATCCCCAATTCTTCCCACTCCAGGCCTCTGAATACCTCCTGTAAACATGCTGTGAATAGCATTGGAGATATGGTATCTCCCTGTCTGACGCCTTTCTTTATAGGGATTTTGTTGCTTTCTTTGTGGAGGACTACGGTGGCTGTGGAGCCGCTATAGATATCTTCCAGTATCTTTACATATGGCTCATCTACACCCTGATTCCGTAATGCCTCCATGACTGCTGAGGTTTCGACTGAATCAAACGCTTTCTCGTAATCAATGAAAGCTATATATAACGGTTGGTTATATTCTGCACATTTCTCTATCACTTGATTGATAGTGTGAATATGGTCTATTGTTGAGTAGCCTTTACGGAATCCTGCCTGGTCCTTTGGTTGACAGAAGTCTAAGGTGTTCCTGATTCTATTTGCGATTACCTTAGTAAATACTTTGTAGGCAACGGACAGTAAGCTGATCGGTCTATAATTTTTCAAGTCTTTGGCGTCCCCTTTCTTATGGATTAGGATTATGTTAGCGTTCTTCCAAGATTCCGGTACGCTCGAGGTTATGAGGCATTGCGTATACAGGGTGGCCAGTTTCTCTAGAACAATCTGACCACCATCCTTCAACAAATCTGCTGTTACCTGATCCTCCCCAGCTGCCTTCCCCCTTTGCATAGCTCCTAAGGCTTTCTTTACTTCTTCTGGCGTTACCTGTGGGATTTCGAATTCCTCTAGGCTATTCTCTCTTCCACTATCGTCGTGGGTGCCACTGGTACTGTATAAATCTCTATAGAACTCCTCAGCCACTTGAACTATCTCATCCATATTAGTAACGATATTGCCGGCTTTGTCTCTTAACGCACACATCTGATTCTTGCCTATTCCTAGTTTCTTCTTCACTGTTTTTAGGCTTCCTCCGTTCCTCAGAGCCTGTTCAATTCTATCCATATTATAGTTCCTGATGTCCGCTGTCTTACGCTTGTTGATTAACTTAGAAAGTTCTGCCAGTTCTATTCTAGCTGTAGGGTTAGAGGCTTTCATACATTGGCGTTTCTTGAACAGATCTTTCGTCTCCTGCGATAGCTTACTGGTTTCCTGTCTAACGGAGTTACCACCGACTTCTATTGCGCACTCCTTAATGGTTCCCATGAGATAGTCGTTCATTGCTTCAACACTAAGGTCCTCTTCCTGAGTTAAAGCCGAATACCTGTTCTGTAGCTTGATCCGGAATTCCTCTAGTTACCCTCTTACCGCTAACTCATTGATTGGCTTCTTGTGTACCAGTTTCTTCCGTTCCCTCCTCAAGTCTAGGCTAATTCGAGTTCTTACCATCCTATGGTCACTGCAGCGTACCTTGCCGAGTACGTCTACATCTTGTATGATGCCAGGGTTCGCGCAGAGTATGAAGTCGATTTCATTTCTAGTCTCACCATTCGGGCTCCTCCACGTCCACTTTCGGCTAACCCGCTTGCGGAAAAAGGTGTTCATTATCCGCATATTATTCTGTTCTGCAAACTCTACTAATAATTCTCCTCTGCTATTCCTAGAGCCTATGCCATATTCCCCCACTGACTTGTCTCCAGCCTGCTTCTTGCCTACCCTGGCATTGAAGTCGCCCATCAGTATAGTGTATTTTGTTTTGACTTTACCCATCGCCGATTCCACGTCTTCATAAAAACTTTCGACTTCCTGGTCATCATGACTGCATGTAGGGGCATAGACTTGTACCACCTTCAATTTGTACCTCTTATTAAGTTTCACAACAAGACCTGCCACCCTCTCGTTAATGCTATAGAATTCCTGTATGTTCCCAGCTATTTCCTTATTAATCAGGAATCCGACTCCTAGTTCTCGTCTCTCCGCTAAGCCCCGGTAACACAGTACATGCCCGCTTTTTAGCACTGTATATGCTTCTTTTATCCTCCTAACCTCACTGAGCCCTATTATATCCCATTTACTACCCTCTAATTCCTCCAATAACACTGCTAGACTCGCCTCACTAGATAGCGTTCTAACGTTAAACGTTGCCAGGTTCAGATTCCAATGGCGGCCTGTCCGGAGCCAGGTATTCTTAGCACCCTCTGCAGCGTTACAGATCTGACCGCCGCCGTGGTCAGTTGCTTCGCGGCTGCTGGGGACTGAGGGCCGGGGTTTGATTGTTGTATTCATATAGGAGGTTGTGGCCAAGTACTGCACCAGGGTGGCCAATCCTGCTCTGGTGAGAGAGTGCGTTACCGGTTCTGGTCACCGGGATCAGGCCGCACTCCAGGCCTGTTTTCTCAACACACGGTTTTTTTTTTGTATTTCCCGGTGGAGAATTGCGCGGCACCGGGATTTGAATCACGGTCCTCTTGCACTGGAGACGGATACTCTACCGTCCCCGCAGGAGTTAAATTAAAAATTGAATTATGGTGTTTTGCGTGACAAAACCACTTTCTGATTATGCACGCCGTAGTGGAGGACTCCGAAAATTTCGACCACCTGGGGTTCTTTAACGTGCACCTAATTCTAAGTACACGGGTGTTTTCGCATTTCGCCCCCATCGAAATGCGGCCGCCGTGGCCGGGGTCCGATCCCGCGACCTCGTGCTCAGCAGTCTAACACCATGACCACTGAGCAACCACGGCGGGTCCCGCAGGAGTTGTACGCCTCATTTAACCTACAGTGGTGCCCTATTTGATCAGTCAAGGTGGACCAATCTGAGCTCGGTTATACCGCATGGATGGCACTCGGCTAGAGAACCTGGTATTTATGACCTGCACATGTGTGGCCACACATAATTGAGGATATATAATTTTTTTTTTTTAGGAGGGTTTCCGTACAGTGATAAAAGGAAGGAAAATACATTAAAAGAAAAAGAAAAAAAAGGAAAAAAAAGGAACATAACATGTGATTTGAACTCGTGATCCTTCAATGTTGCCCGGAAAGGTAGCTCAGTCGGTTGGTTCGTCAAGCCAACGGTTACTTTCAAGCGCCAAAGCTCCTGCTCCGAGCCTCATACTTATGTGGAAAGGGACTGATGTTGTCCGCGGCAGTCTCTAGTGCTATCTCGAGTACTGCTGCTGGCGAGGGCGAAATACCTTCGTGTAGTTATAATAACCCTAATAGGACTTCTTTCAAAGAAAAAAAAACAAAGAGAAGAAAAAGAAAAGGGAAACGGCTCAGAAGGCTATACTACGAGAGCTATGACTGATACTTTTCTATATATATGTATTCATCTCATCTATGGGATCGCATGCGCGCGCTGTTGGTTTTAAAGCGCTACCGTGGTAGGGAAACGGAAGGCGATATAAGCATGCGTGTCCATGATACGCACACGACAAACTGCCTTACAATATTTAGAATTGATATATATATACACACACAAAAGCCAATATAGGCTGCTCGACACTATCTCGCGCGTTTTTATAGCGAAGTACATCAGAACCGACTCGTCGTTCCACAACAACCATTTCCTGAGTGATCGCCAGATATATGCCGAATAACTTCCTGTCATTCAATAAGAATGTCTCTCTTTCATGCAGCCTACCAATTCGCGCTGTTTCGGTTTAGACAAAACAATTTATCATTCGAGGCGCACTTGCCAAGTTTGCCTCCAGTTAAAACTGCCTGCGATGCCTATAGTGCAGCTCTTATCTCGCTCAACATACACAGTTCTATATACGTGCATCCGGTGCAATGCTTTGCGCTGTATCAGCAATTTCAATGTCATGGCCGATCATGTAAGCAAAAGTAGCTGTTTACTATTTACAATATCCAGAATTGATCAAACGTGAAGTTGTCACCGGCATTCTGAGTGGTTGGAAGGCATAATTTCTTTGAAAAATGGCCGCCAGAGGAGCAGCGTGAACTCGAGCGGCTTTATAGACTAGGAAAGCTGCCTTAAAATATTTAGACTTGAGGGGAAGCTTCGTTAACAAACTATAACACGGCAATCAGCACTCGTATACGACGAGAGAAATTATTGAGACGTGGGAAATTCCCTTGAAATAAATCTGGTTTGCGAGACAAATGCTTGTATGTATTGAATCTCTTAAAAGATGAGGGGGGAAATATGCGCTCACCGAGAGGGCATCTTCAGCACGAGACCACCGCGAGGCACCTTACTGAGATGTAGAGAGCTTCGCGGCCGGAACGAAATCTCCCCTCTCCGTCGGCCCAGGGTGGAAAACGCGCTTTCCGATCGCTCAAGGTTGCGCGGATATTGTATAGCTCTAGCGTCTAGGAAAAAGCTTAAACAGGTGCGGGGGCGCCACGCATAGCGTGGGAAGCTAGCCGCCGGAATAGCTATCTCGAGTACTGCTGCTGGCGAGGGCGAAATACCTTCGTGTAGTTATAATAACCCTAATAGGACTTCCTTCAAAGAAAAAAAAACAAAGAGAAGAAAAAGAAAAGGGAAACGGCTCAGAAGGCTATACTACGAGAGCTATGACTGATACTTTTCTATATATATGTATTCATCTCATCTATGGGATCGCATGCGCGCGCTGTTGGTTTTAAAGCGCAACCGTGGTAGGGAAACGGAAGGCGATATAAGCATGCGTGTCCATGATACGCACACGACAAACTGCCTTACAATATTTAGAATTGATATATATATACACACACAAAAGCCAATATAGGCTGCTCGACACTATCTCGCGCGTTTTTATAGCGAAGTACATCAGAACCGACTCGTCGTTCCACAACAACCATTTCCTGAGTGATCGCCAGATATATGCCGAATAACTTCCTGTCATTCAATAAGAATGTCTCTCTTTCATGCAGCCTACCAATTCGCGCTGTTTCGGTTTAGACAGTGTTCAAGGAAGGTTAAAGAATTTTACTGTTAGGTGATGCGTTTCGCCTAATGCTAATTAGATATGATGACAATGTCTGCAAACTAACCAGATCAACCACGGAGGCTTTTCGAGATTGCGTATGTTTGCAGAGCCAGCATGTAATTGGTTATCGCTGTAATCAGTGTATCGTGTGCCTGGATTTCGGCCTTGGGTTTTTCAGAGAGTCTGTATCCTGGCTTATTTTTATTCCTTCATGGTGGATTGAACACGAATCCTTGGAATGGGGGCTACAGAGATGTACTGTCGAATACTCTCTGGAATAATCCTCTGGGATAATCTGAGTGTTACCCTTCCTCTTTCAGTAAGTTTGAGACGTTCGAGCTGGTTAACTTCGTGTGCTTCGTCTAGCTCCTTCCAGGTGTTGTGGATACCTAAGCGGAGTAGTCGTCGTGTGAAGGAGCGCTCAGAGATCCCAATGGCAATCTTGAAGACCTTCCAGATGAGGGTATTAATTTTTCCATTTATGCATCCTTTAGGTCTAGGTAAGGGGTGCGTAGGTGATTCTGCTGATGATGAGGACTTGGATAATCCTGAGTGCATCTTGTTCTTTCAAGCCGTATCTGCTGTTTTCTACCCATCGTCCCAAATGCGCTACTTGCGTGACGGTTTCTTGCAGTATGGGTAGGATCCGTCTTTGTGTACGCGTAGACCGATGATTCTGAACGGCTCTACTTTATTGATTTACACTCTTTTAAGCCACAGTTCTGGTTCTGGGATTTAACCTTTTGACAGTCTTCCCGGGGTTCTCGCTCTTAGTATGAAGCTCCGATTTTACCAGTGTGCACGCGAGCCCGCAAGCCTCGAGGTAGATTTAAGTACGACCCACCGCTTCTTGCAGAGCATCCTGTTGAGGGGCTGGGGATCCGCCTGTTGTCCAGATGGTGATGCCATCTGCATAGAAGGCGTGTGTTATCCCCTTTATGCCATTCAATATATTTCGTCGTTTCAGCATAGCTATGCTAAAATGCAGAGGCGAGATGGCAGAGCCCTGCGGAGTTATTTTGTTCGCCAGCTCAAACTTGTCCGATTTCAGGCTGCACAATGCCACTGTCGCTGTTCTGCTGGTCGGGAAGTTTTGTACGTAGTGGTATGTTCCTTCGCCACAGTCCGTGTCCTGGTGAATATTCAACACTGCCTCATGAGAGACGTTGTCAAAGGCTCCTTTCACGTCCAAGGCCAGGATTGCGCTATTGCTGGGTTTGCCTGGTGAATCGATGACGTCCTCCTTTAGTTGTAGAAAGATGGCTTGAGTAGATAAGTGGGCGCGGAATCCATACATGATGTCGGGCACATAAGGTAGGCAGAGAAGCTCTTATGAAGAAAAAAAAACGATAAAGCTAGAAAAATGCTACAATGAAAAACTAGCATGAAACAATGAAAAATCCTGGAATAAGAAACATGTTCAGCATACCTGGGGCGCTATAACGTAAAACTATTCCAAGCTTTTCTACTCCAATTCTGCAATCAGCCCTCCACGATTGGTCAAAAGCTTTTTTGAACCACCCCCACTTCACCTGTCTGTCACGCGACGTCACGAAAACCGCGATCGCTCCCAATCTGATATGACGTGTACACAATGATTATGCATTATTGGACAGAACAAAAGAAATATAGTTATTTCTGATTTAAGGCCTTTTCGCCATTAGACCTCGGCTATTGGTCAAAAGTTTTAGGGCTGCACCCACTTCACCTGTCTGTCACGCGACTTCACCAAACCACGAGAACTCACCGCGCCAAAGTGACATGTACGCATTGAAGATGCATTAATATGCCGAACAAAACTGAATTTTTTTTTCTGAATAGCCGCAGGCTGCCCCGTTCCGAGAGGAATAAAAGATGGCTGCCGCGAATTGCTCAGGCACTGGCTACTCGCACCTGCTGGAGAGAGTGGGTTTATTTTAGCACAATAAAACTTTTTGCGTGGCCGTGTAACGTTTTCGAGCACTTTCGTCACGTTTACGACCTCGCTCTGCCAACTCTTCTTTGCTGAAGATCCGCTTTAGCATCATTCTTAACTTTCCGTTGCATGCCACCGCGATTTTCGACCGGCCACCGTAAACTAAGTAAGGGAAAGTGGACCAATCGCAGACGCCGGCACCACCCTCATGTGGTTATCCATTTTCAGTGCACTGGCTCGGCCCCATTGAATCCCTCACCACTTGAGCGTGTTCCTCGCCTCTCGTCATCAAATTAGATAAGACAAGCTGCTCAGTGTAGGCAACGGTATTCGTTTTTAAAGCAAACAAAAGTGACCTCCTATAAATGAGGAGAGCGTTCGATCGGTCTGTTCAGACAACCATGCGGGATACCGCCCGATGCTTGCGTCGGCGATTACGCAAATTTGACGTCAAAAACATATTGGAATAGTTTTACGTTATAGGGTCCCTGATTAAACCAAGCAGACCAGCTCACTAATTCTTACCGCCTCGTTTCAAAGGGCGTGCCAATAAAGCCCCCTCATCAGCAGCAGCTGATGAGGGGGTTCTAACTTGAGCTCCGATTGCATGACGCAATCGGAGCTAAAGTTAGCCTCTCGCTCGGCGTTCAAAGAGGCGTAGTTGGCAGTACTTGCGTCGATCCGAGTTGGACTGGTCGCGTTCTAGAGAGCTCGCTCCAGCCGTTGTAGGCATACCCTATCGAACTCTCACCTGGGCTCGTCAGGAGTATTAAGACTAACAAGTGGGCAATTTGTTGCAAAAATTTGACACTTGCTCGGCTATGGCATTCCCGCGTTTCACGTAGGATCTAGAAATGGCATGAAGAGGACACGGGCCGCGAGAAAGGGGGATGCCGACTATCGCGCGCCACCTTTGACCACGGCGGGCTCACTATACAAAAAGGGAGCGAGCACGACTGCGAGATCAGACCGCGGAACCCTGACTAGCTGCATCATAACTTAAGCATGTACCGCTTTGTAATGCGGTGAGTAAATGTCACTTGTCTATTTGGTTAAGTCATTCCTGCTCCTTAGTGCCCGTACACTCTCAGCAGCTGGCACAAGACGTTTCACTTACCCAACTGCAGCTTCGTGCTGGATGCAACCAACCTAACTATTATTTTCTTTTTGCACATGAATTTCGTACTTGTCAGTGGCAAATTCGGTGCACGTGTCTGCACTGCCACCAGCATTTGTTAAAAGTATACAGACTCCTCCTCGCATTCAACATATATAACTTTCATCTATGTGGTGCGGTTCTCGTGGAGCTCCCGACACTCCTGGATGCCTGGATGGTGATTGCACAAGTTATTTTCGTTCCCCATGGCCTCAGAATTGATGGCATAGCGCAAGAACTCCCTTAAGCAGCCTGTATTCAGCCTGGTGGTAGCAGAAAACACAACCCGTAAATTTTCTACAAATACCTACTAGCGCTTAAATAAGCTGATGACGCGTTCGTGTGTTATACAAGCCCATATTCCTTGATATCCTCTTCCTCCCGCCCCCCTTTCTTTTTTTCTCGCGGGAGTCGCCTTACTCGTTGCTGCGTCAAGTAAAAACATTTGCGCTTGTCCAAGTCACTATTCATTCAGCTCGTTCTTCAAATGAACTGCTTTCCTGATGCGACCCCCCCCCCCCCAGCTTAACAGCCGTGTCTCATGCTTCACTCCATCCCTTGATTCATAGATTGCAATATGGCGAGCATACACAGATATGCCCGAGACTCGAAACACAATTCCGTGGCAGACTGCAATGTCAAAAGAAAAAAAGAAAAAGAGAAAAAAAGCCTGCGAGTAAATGAGGACTCAGTCTCACAGGAGTTGCATAAGGCATTATGAAAGTAGTCTCCGACAGGTATTACACGATCCGGGAGCGACCTAATTAGGGCTTTCCAATCCAGACAAAGTAGCAACACCCCTAGACGTCCGATGTCACGCCGAAAGGTGAAGAGGGCCAGCCAACGTCTGGTGGCGACTCTCACACTGTCGCGTCAGGACTCCGCATTGTTGTTGCTGCCACCGGCAGGACCTCTTCTCTCGTGGCCGGCGACGACTTGCTTGAGCAAACCGGGAACAAGCCTTTGCAGAGAGATAGAGAGAGAGAGAGCATCTGGCACACTTCACCCGAACCTCCTCTCCATGGTTATTATAGGGAGCAGATCCCGGGTAGCGTGTTCGCCCTAACGAAGAAAGCTTCTGTTGTCTCATCCGAAGAATGGCTGTTCACAACGGGCTGCCGACCTTTAGTGTCTCTTCTATTTCGCTCCACTAATTTAGCCCAGCGCAGTGCGCCTCTCTCTTGCCTTTGCACTGATGTTTGTGTGGGTCGTCATTCTCTGTACAATGACTGAAGACCTTTAGTACGTCACGGACAAAGCGAGCTTCCAGGATTAACCTACTGACATCTTGCCACCACTTGAAAGTCCGAGATTTACCCGACAGTGGCCGCATTTCTTATTTTCTATTGTCAGCGACAGTACGCAGCTGCGTTTGATGGAAACAACTGCCGCGACTTTGCAAGGAGAAGGGGGATTCGTCGAAGGAAGGAGGTGCTGGATGGATGGATGCTATGAGCTTCCCTTCGAAGCGGGGGTGGTGGGTTGCGTCAACATGCTCTTGCTCTTATTTTACATAATGTCCTAGTTATATTTAAAAAAGGAAGACACGTGCAAAAACAAATCCCAGAATCAAGCGTTACGAACCACTATTCAGAACTTTGTTTTTTGTACGCCTCCGTAGTTTGTGGTCTCCCTACTTTTCTGCCACTAAACCTCCAATCGCCTGTTACTGTTCTCTGTTGCGGACATGTTTACTTTGCGCCTGCTTTTCCTGAAACCAAAGTCTTCAAGGGGTCCAGATGGGCCTACACAGTCACGTAGGTAGATATGTTCACATTCTAATACATCCTGTTCCATCGTTTCCCTAGCTTTACTTCAGCAAGCACAACCTTCTTCTTCCTTTGTGTACCTTGCTTTATAACTAAACGTTCTATGGCATCCTGATCTCGCTTCAAAAAGTAAGGCGCTTCCCTTTGAGTTGTGATAAGTTATTTCATTCTTGATTTCATTTTTCTTTTTGCCTTTTAGGTAATTACTCATGGCAGGTTTATATTTTACTGTCGCCCCCCATGACAGTGTCTCATCCTCTTTCACTTTGCGTTTGACGTTCGTTGTTGCCTTGTTGCTTACTTACCAGTCGCATACTTGCTGTTACGATTCCTAGTTCTTTTCTTCCACTGTGAGACAATGCATGTTTTTCCCGTAGAAAAGCGTGAACACTCTAGCAACCCATTTGCTTTCTTTCATATTCCTCAGTAGTTCTTCAAAATCACTTTTACTCTGAGCTTCGCTCACTTCGAAACTTGTCCAGCCCATATCACAATCCATAGCTTCGTTTGTAATCTTACCGTGAACGCCCAATGCGAGGCGTCCCACTGACCTTTGGTTGCTATCGAGTTCTGACTGTACCCGACTTCAAGCAGTCTCATTTCCACATGTAAGTCCTGGAACCCCTACACCTTTCCACGTACCCCGGGGCATATCGTATCTTTTGTATCAACAAATGCTGGGTCACACTGCGAGTGACATCCCGCGCGCACTTTTTTAATCGCAGCTGAGTAGCGATACAGTACATCCGCGAGTGGTTGCGATGGTCGCGCCAACTGTCAGTCCCTCGGAGAGGTAGTCGTGCGAGATCGGAACGAGCTCGTTTTTCTTAAACCTTTGCGGAAAGGCCCCATCTGCTCACGATCTTGTGAGCTTCATCTGCAGTTAGAGCGACCTCTCAGAAAAAGCCCGCCGTGGAGGCCCAGCCGGCGCGGAGGCGATAGCTAGGCCACTACAAAGCGAGTTAAAAAAATAATTCAATACTTTCTGTTGGGTACGTGAGGCCTCTTCGTCGGGTTCGAGACGCAAGCTAGCCTCCTGCCATTCGTGTCACTTATTTTTTTGCCCCATGATGAATTCATCATACACTATAACTACATTCTTATCCTCCATTATTTTTTTCAATTTTGCCAAGTGGATGAATTCGTCAAGCCCGTTTACATGAAGTGACGCTCCAGTACTGCCCTCTGAATACTACTGGATGGCTTAACGCGACGCTAGCCATGTGTGAGTGCGTGACCGCATATCCGCGATATTTTTTCTGTAAATGCATACAAAATCCTTTCGCAGAGGTCGTATTAACTCCCTGCACAATATCGTTTCAGTGACGGGGTTCGTTAACGACACTCTTTAGAGGAAGCACTCTATTGTTGGATCCATTGTTGTTTGTGTACGAGCCAAACAGTTTGGGCATTTATCTGTGTGTTTAATCTGTCTGTCCTTGAGCGGCGGACGCAATCAGTACACAAGACATAACGCTCCAGGTGCTGAACGTGCCAAGAGCGATAAATTTATGAATTGGATGAAAACTACCATGTCGCATTACCTCTACTTAAAAAAAAAAAGAAAAAGGAAATGCTACAATAAATTTTCACAGCACATCGAGGTCTCCGTCGCTTGACGCTGTCAGCAGTTCACTTGACGTGAGGGGCTCAGGTTAATCTCCGACCTTTGTGACCGTGGCTCCGTCTGTCCGTGACATTATAAGCTTCATCTGAAGTTTAGCGTAACCTCTCAAAAAATGCCGGCCGTTGAGGCCCAGGCTGGGGCACGGCGCTTGCGGAAGCGATAGCCGTGACAAATGATGCAAGTAAAAGAATTTAAAATATTTCAGTAGGGTAACTGGGGCCTCTTCGTTGGGTGCAAGACACAAGTTAGCCTCCTGGCGGGAAAGCCGTTGACGGCAAAATAGAGGAACCTACTCTTGTTACAAGTAACGTCCCCCATACTAAGAAATGCCTGGTTTTGTATTCGTTACAAAGCCAGGTAAACCCAGTACAAGGTCAGCACAAATCTAGGTGCTCAGTACTCCTGAGTACTGGTACTGAGGGGTACTGTACAAGCGCTAGATGCTCCTGGACGCATCTTAGCAAAATGATCAGGGCTTTCTTTTGGTGTTCAATTTTTCTTTCTTTTTTTTGCATTTGATGCACGTTGTTGCCATGACCAACCTTATCCGTGTGCAGCTGCTGTATCGGTATATTGGCAACCCGTTTCTCGTTGCCGAAAGACCTCCGCACTACTTTTCACGCAGTCGTAGAGCCCACAAAGAACATTATGTTTGATTACTTAATTAAGTGTCGCCTTTTGTTACTGCCTCAGTCACTGCGCCGACATTTGCATGCATCTTCAGTGACTGGAATAGCGTGGCAAACCGCGATCGAATGGCAAACCGTGACTGGACGCTGTTTGCGTCTTTTCTATAACTCGCACAACACAACGAGCGTGTGCAGATTGTTAGGAAGTTTACCAATGGTTTCGCATAATAATTCTGTGTTGCTCCTTCTGAAAATTACGCCCTCGTAAAAAAAGAAAGGAAAAGAAAAAGTTTCGGTGGACGAAGTGCGCGCCGGTATCTGTGTTAGCGCTCACCTTCATAATTTGTCCTCGTCCTAGCCGAGTGCTTTGATTATATTACATATTCTCCTTAGACTGCAGCACAAGAAGGTCCTTACTTGGAACTTCCGATTTGTTTGGGCGTCTTTGTTGCCGAACAAGTGGTCCTCAAACCTCGTCGACGAGGCTACGCAGGCCATCCTCTCGCCGTCTATCTTCAACTCCCAGGACCCGCTTGATCTGGTCATGAGAGCGCTCTGGGCAGCCGTGGTTCATGGGGTCCTGGACTGGAGAATCCAAACGCGCTCAGGGCCCGTTGAAGGGCCTCGCGGTTTTCCTATATTTTACTAACTGTTCCCTTTCTTTCCCTCTCTAACTGGAAAAAGAATATATATGAAAAAGAAGTGTGGTGGCTGCTGAATTCCAGGCATGGCATTGTCCTTGGCTAGTGCGTACGTTCAATGCGCTGAGTTTAGGTATTGTCATAATCACCCGGTTGTCGTTTGTCATCCATCTATTCTTCGGCTCACCGTGGTCCTCATCATCTGCGCCATATGGCATGTCGTACTTTGAATAGACAGTCATCTCATTAAATAAGTCCCCAGTTCTTTCCCCTCACCTCTATGTAGGACATCAGTTATATGGTCCTGTATCTATGGCCGGTGTCAGTAGGCCTGAATGCGTGACTGAGTGGTGGCGCCACCTACTCAACGTTCACTAAATATACGTAATAAAGTGGGCACTCTACAATGTGATACCGAACGGGTTAGTCGTGTTTCTTAATTGCTGTATTCTACAGACTTTGTTAGGCCTATCATGCCAAGTTTCGACAATCTGTTCGTTTTCAGCCGCCTCCGCGATGCAACGGTTCTCTCGACATCCCCATCACGTCTTATTTGCGCCTTGTCTTGTATCGCTACATTTCGCTTATAACAATCCTACGTAAGCGCTAGATAAAGACGAAGAAACATCACGACAGTTATCGTGAGGTGAGTTCTGTCGGAACTTTCTCTTACACTTTCTCCTGCCGCCTGATTCTTGGTCAATACCTTTTAGTGGGTACGCGTCACAAATGCGCATTATCATCATATTTTTTTTCTTTTTCTTCTTATTCTTCTTATTCTTCCTGACACCCACTTATTCTTCGTCTTTCCCACCAAGTGTACACGGGCCATTGTTAAGGTCCATTCTCATCGTCATCATCAGCCCAAGAGCTTCAACGTCGTCATCGAGATCATCAGCGTTCTCCGAAGGCGAAGCTGAAGAGCTGAAGATTTTCTGCGATGAGCAAAAGCTTCTCTGAACTGATAGGCGCATCCCGTTCCGGTGCCGCCCGTTCACTGTCCGTAGTCACAGACCAGACCAGTCAAACTAATGTAAGTTCCGGGCAACTGCTGCTTGATCCCTGCGTCTTTCCTATTAACTGCCCAATACGCGAACAGCGCGTGGTCAGCGGTAACCAGCAACCACACGGAACGCATTTCAGACGCGTTTGTTTAGTGCGTCGTTTCCACGTGTAATTCACACGTTCCGATATCCAGGTGGGGATCGGTACTGAATGTCATTCCTTGTAATCGCAGATGCCAGGTGGCCTAAATTATTCCGGAGCCGTCCAATACATTCTAAACTCGCGAACACTTACAATGGTTCAAATTTTCGCATATCATAGGCAGCAGTAACCCTTGATCTTAAATAATGACAATTTTAACCCAATTTCGAATCTGTTGATCATTTTTCGGCATTACTAAAGTCGGCATCAGTTGTGGTAAAACTTAGAGGAGGGAATATTTGGTAACCGCAGAGCTAAATTTATAAATCAAACTGTTAATCAGCTAAATTCAGATAAATATTTATTGACGCTTATCACACAATTTACGATGTACTGTACCTGTGTCATTGGTAGTGTCTTTCGTCAGCAATATCATCGCTTTATGGTGGATTTCCCAGTTTTAGTAGCTCGAAACCGTCGATGCTAGAATACACCACGTACTGAATACACCACGTCTTGTCTTATCAGGTCGATGTGCTAGCATCTGTGCATGACATGCTAGAATACGGGCCAGTGAGTTTTCTAACAGTGCAACGCATCTAGCAATGGACGATTCGTGTTCCGGCATAACATGAACGATTACCTTGAATGGCTGTCTGCAACAAAGTTTCCCGACGACACGATTATGGTAGTACTTATAAGTATAACGCCCATATCGGTAGCCGAAGAGACGGGGATGATGTGTAGTCTTTATTGGCGCAAGGGCCAGATACAAAGAAACGAATAATAGCTGCTGCTATTATTCGTTGAACCGTGGTCTTGATCTGGTCCGATTAAAATGCGAAACATTGGCCTCCAAGCATCGCCTTTGCGCATGCGTGAAAGTGGGTTCCGCCGTTCACAATATCTGAAGGAAGCAAACTGGAGACAATCAAACTCAACAAAGAAATGAATTATGCTCAATGTTGTCCCATCAATATGCTCCAGCAAAATTGCGAACTATGGAGGTTAATTTTCCTTGGCAATTTCGAAAGCATTCACGTCTGGGGAGCAGCGCATTGTTCCACTTCGTCGGGGGTGAATATGACAATTCCAATAGAAGGCCCTCTACCTTAAGACACGAGCTTCGTTAGACTTGCTTGGGCTGATTAGGCGCACGCTTGCGCTAATTTTATAGGGTAAGTTCTTGGATTTTACGTACCGAAACTAGGATCTGATTATGAGGCACGTCGTAGTGGGGGGGCTTCGGAATAATTTTTCACCACCTGGGGTTCTTTAACGTGCGCCCAATTGTGCTGTGCACGGGCGTTTTCGCCTCCATCGTAATGCCACCTGTGCGGCCGGGATTCGAACCCGTGCCCTGGCTTAGCAGCGCAATGCCAAAGCCACTATACGCTACCGTGACGGGTTAGCTTGCGTTGATGTGTCGTGCTTAAGGTAAGCGGACTTACGGCTCGTATGAAAGCGTAGGCTCTACAGCCTGAGTGTTTACTCTATCAAGCCTGTTATAATTTTTCCGTCATGTTTTCTGCCATTTGGCAAAGCCCAGTCAAAGTATTTCGAACATTTCTAAATCCCAAATAAATTTATTTTGCGCACATGGCGCACACTCTTCAAGAAAATACTAGCCGATAGTATAAATATCCAAACAATTTCTGACCCGTCTTCCTCATCCAAAGTAGCAACTGTGTGCATATTCGTTTCGTCTGATATCCTGATGCGCTTCAAAGAACAAAAATCGTTTGCTCAAAAGAAGCTTGCGAGTTGTGCATTAAATTAGAAAATCCTGATGTAGAAGCAGCCGCAGATACCAATAACTAAGAGAAGAAAATTGAATTTGTCGTCAAGGAGGTTATCTTTTGCCATGAAACAATAGAACTGATTAATGTTCAACTCATTGACGTAGCGCCAGTACTTATTGTCAAAGGGTGCTTGCTTTCGCACATTTCACTTGCCGACAGTGGTAGGAATGAGCAAAAAGAAATTTGTGTTCTCAAGTACATACACCATGGCTAAAAACATTGGACTTTAGTGTAATTTTACTGGTTTTGCACTGGTTGTCTGAGTTTTGAAACCAATGAAGTGATCAAGCGAATCGAAGATTTGTTTGCTGCTGGTTGTATGTCCCAGTCATATGTATTAGCTTCAGTGAATTTCTTTGTGTGATTCAGTAATGTCATATAAACGACGTCACGACAACCACCTAAATGCCGTATTTTCCTGGGTGCGGAATGCAGAAACGCTCCTGAACCGTGCTGTGCACGTTAAAGAATGCCAGATGGTCAATATTATTCTAAAGGCCCCTACAACAGCACCTGTCATATCCTGTATGTTGATTTCAGACGTTACCTCCTCACCCCCCCCCCCCTTCATCAAAAAAAGATATAAAGTAATCCAGGTTGTTGGCCTTTTGAAATAGGAACCCAATTAGCATGTTGCTAACGAAATTCTCGCGCAGTTGGTTTTGAAGTTCCTCTTGTTGTTTCTGGTAGATAAGTTGCAAGCCGCCGGTACAAAGAATATTTCATTGTATACATAGTAAAACGAATACGTATGCAGTTCAATATTATCATTTTTTCATTCGTCTTGCATAGTGAGTAATGATTTCACGGCTCTTACACGTCATGTCTGCAACAAAAGTACTGAAAAGTCACGTCGGACTGCTGAACTGTGTGCGAGAAGATTCAGTAGAGACAAGCGGGAGAATTTCTTGCTCATGTTCATATACGTGCAAAATATTTCCTCAGAGGAGTCTTGCAGTGCCTTCACATATCTGTCGTTTTATTCCAACTTCCAGCAATCAGCCGATTCGAGCCACCACAGCAGCAGCGATGACGAGTCTCTCGTCCTAACGCTTCCCTTCGTGAGCTGGACCTGCTGCCTGACGGTGCTCTTCGTCGCCATCATGGTCTCCATCTTCATGCTGGGCATAGCGCTGACGCTCACGAGTCCCGCCACCGCCGCGCCACAGCGCGTGCGCAGGGCTGGCGCCGACAACCAAACGTGCGCCAAGAGGCGCTGCACCTGGCTGACGCGTACGCTGAACGGCTTCTCTCCGGACAGCGCCCCTTGCGACGACTTCTACCGGCACGTGTGCAGAACACGCGACGGCCGCTGGCTCAGTCGCACCAGCCACATGGACTTCGACGTGAACAGCGCCGTCTCAAGGCTGTTTCGAAAACCGCTGTCACCAAAGAAGCGAGGGACGGCGGCGCAAAAGGCCGCCAGTCTCTACTCGGCGTGCACCAACGTACTGCGCCGGGACAGATCGGAAATGGGCGACCTGCGCTCTTTCATGCGCAAGATGGGGCTGGACCTGCTCGCCACGAGCGACAAGTCGAAGAAGGACGCCGTCAACGTCATGTGCGCTCTCTTCTTCCGATACGGCATCAACACGCTGCTGTCCTTCGTGATGCACGACCTGATCGCCGTCAACGGAAAGAAGCTCGTGAGCGTCAGCTTCAGCCGCAGCTTCGACGCGTGGATCGTAAAGCGCGAGAAACTGATCGCGGCGAGCAGGATCAGCCACTTTTACGTGCACTACGTGAACGCCTACCACAACACCAGTCGCAACTACACCTGGGACGTGCTGTCGAGGGTGTCGGATGCGGACAACGTGGCCTGCTCTCTCCTGGCGTCCTTCCTCCGCAAGAGAGAAGCCGCCCCCGCGCGCATACGAATACGGCACCTTTCTCGCTTCACGCAATCGACGGTGACCAGCCAAGAGTGGGTCGACGCCTTCGCCGTGCACAGCGGATCCGAGTACGCCGCGGACGACGTCGTGTACGCGAATCCTGCCGCGCTCAAGTTCTTCGACGCCCTGGTTTCCCGACTGGACCACGACGGCGTTAAGTGCGAGATGGCCTGGTGCCTGCTCAGGGAGTACGGATCGTACGCCGACAGAAGGCTCATCAGCAGCGTCGCCAGGCACAACCAGACGTGTCTGGAAAGAGTGGCGGCCGTCATGGGACCCGCTCTTTACGGCACCTACATCTTCAGACAGGTCACCGCGAAGACCATTCGAACGGCCACCGACATGGCGCTCAAGATTCGCAGGCAGGCCGAACTGGACATCGCGAGGGCGACGTGGCTGGACGCGAAGTCGAAGCACCAGGCGCTGAAGAAGATACAGAACATCACGTTCCACATCGGCTTCCAGAAAGGAATGCGGACTACGGAAGAGCTCGACAGCTACTATCTGAAGTACCCGTTCTCGGCAAAGCATTTTCTGCTGAACTGGCTGCGCGCGTCGAAGCTTACACGGGCGAAGCGGCTCGGAAACCGGAACATGCTGCTGCCGCACCGCGCATTCCCGACGGCCGCGTACGTGGGACAGGCGAACGCGGTTTTCATATCGGCCGACCTTCTCCGTCCGCCGGTCTTCCTGCCAGCGGGACCGGAGTCCTTCAACTACGGCGGCCTGGGACAGATCATCGCCCACGAAATCTTCCACGCCTTCCTGATCTCGACGAAAGGATTTGACAAGAAGCGGGCCCACCACAGCCAACAGGGCACAATGCAGGACAAGATGCGGTGTCTGAAGCGCTCTCACGCCGAGGCGCTCCAAGGCGCGACGCTTCCGCAGCGCCGCCATTCGGACGCGGAGAACGTCGCCGACCTCACCGGCGCAGCTGTGGCGTTCAGAACGTACGCCAACTTGAACGGCCGCAACGGGACGGCGTCGCACCATGCCTCCTCCGAAGAACAGCCCCAAATGTTCTTTGTCGGCTTGTGCCTCAAACACTGCGAGCACGAGGAAAGCGACGCCTCACTATTCACGCCGTCGCCCCTTCGATGCATCGTGCAGCTGAGGAACATGCGCGAATTTTCCACCGCGTATCGCTGTCACGACGACGACGCAATGAACGCCGCCACGAAGTGTTCTGTTATTTAAGGCGGACTTCAATACGAGCAGACTTTTATAGAGTGTATTAGAACCTTATATGCAAGTACACTTTAACGCTGCCCCTTTGCTTTATTATTATTTTTTTTTGACGCTCAGTGCATTTCGATCATCGTGCATAACTCTAAAGGAAACGTGAAATATTGTGCGTGTTTTGATGTCCTTGCGCTTACCGCTACGATGACTAGCTATGCGTTATAGAAAGTGAGTACGATCCCCAGCAGCCATAGGTCTGTGACACACCACCTAATGTCAGCAGTAACTGTTACGATGCCGGTGCCTATTCTAGGTCAAATTATAACCGCTTCACAGATTTTATTTCTCTGATGTTTGTAATGTTTGTTCTATGAAAACTTCAAGCACATGCAAAATCTGCTAGTTTTATCACTTTCTACAGACTGCACCAACTTCCTACCGGCGTTTATGGCACAAATTTGCACACGGGGCTGGTGAGTCACGCAACGTGAAATATAAGTGAAATATGTACGCTATCCGGCATCCTTGGCTTTTACAGAAAGCGACATTATATATATATATATATATATATATATATATATATATATATATATATATATATATATATATATATATATATATATATATATATATATATATGTGTGTGTGTGTGTGTGTGTGTGTGTGTGTGTGTGTGTGTGTGTGTGTGTGTGTGTGTGTGTGTAATGAAGAACAAGAGAGTACGACATGCGTTCGATCTGCACAGTACAGAACGAAAGTTTCGGCTGGTGGACCACCAGCCTTTGTAACAGTAAAAAGTACATGCCTCTGGGTTTCCTTTAAACACGCTATACATGAGGTAGTGTTGTGCACAATATTAACAGCGTAAAAATAACCAAGAACGGCGGCAGGCGCGGGCCAAGGCCCTCACCGAACAACACGCCCAAGACCCGCACGCCCGGTATGTGGACGCCGCGGAATACAAGCGGGAAGGCTTCGCGGCAGTGGTCGTTGCGGCGGCTAACGGCACCAAGACAACGGCAGCGAGCGTGCGGTGCACGAACGCCACAGACGCTGAGGAGGTTGCCATCGCTCTGGCGATCACCGAGGCCGAGTGTCGCACCGTGCTCAGCGACTCGAGGAGTGCCGTGCGCAATTTTGCCAAGGGGCGAATATGCGCGCCGGCGGCCACCATCATCGGCAAGCTCCAATTTCAAGACCGCGGCAGCACCATCCGTATCAAGTGGTTCCCGGTGCACGCCGGCGAGTGTGCATCCTCATCGAACCACAACGAGACGGCCCATTCGGCGGCGCGAGCGCTTACCTTCTGCGCCCCCGAGAGTGACCGTTCCGTGTGGTGGTTCGAAACCAAGGACAGATTGACTAGTTATGCCGAAGTAACCAAGTGTTACCGCTTAGCTCGACGGACAATGCCGCCTCCCCACCCGGCACTCAGTCGGGAGGAGGCCGTAATCCTAAGACAAATACAGACCACGTCACTCCTCGCCCCCGCAATGCTGCACGTGCTTCACCCAGAGCTCTATCCGAGTGGGCTGTGTGGTGTTTGTGCAGCGGGTCCGGCGGACCAATGGCACATCATGTGGGACTGTGCCAGGTTCCCGACGGCAGCTACCTCCAGGACTTACCCGCCAGAACTTCAAAGTGCACTGCAGTCTACAGACAAGGACTCACAACTATGGGCCGTCCAGCAGGCACGGGGTGCGCTCGAAAAGCACAAGCCTCGTGACCCACTACAAACGGGCCCAACGGGGCTAGTGCAGAGTAGAGTATAACCCCGGGTCGACGCTTGGCCAGCGTCACGACTCGTTAAATCGTCGTTTGCCGGCACTTTATTAAAGTTATTCCTATCCTATCCTAGCCATAACAATGGCGAAGTTGATCATACGGTAAGTGGAAGGACATTGAACATAACATATAGTTTCAGTACTCCCGACGGTACAGCCACATCGCACGTGACAAAAAAAGAGAGACACTTCACAACTATACTATGCACAGACATGGTCCGCCCGGAACGAATGAAGTAAGATAAACAGGGGTGGCAGCGCAGTATATATTAATACTATATATATGACATTATCAGCAGCTATCCACTGCGCCTCAATAATTTTGTCAATATTCTAAACATTAAGTGGAGTGCTTGATATAACTGCGCATTTTTCAAGCTCTTATACCAGAAAAGAAGTATGCAGACCTTTTTTGTGCACTTGTAATTTATTATACTATATAAAACTGATGAACGATCATGGAAAAATCAGCAGTGATTTCCTTCAATTTATACTATTCCAAAGCTGGGCGCTTGACGGTGAAAAAAGCAGCTCCCGTGATAGTCTACCGTAAACGGGGGTTTACTAGCCTATAGATGCAAGAATTGGGTTGTTTTAAGGCATAGGTCCAGAGCCGTGAGCGCAGTCGATGCAATATGATAACCTGCCTGCAGTACAGATACAAGCGAAAGCTTCGACTTGGTATACGCCTCCAAACTGTTCATTGTTACGTTGTGCTCTTACAGTAAGAAAACGACGAAGTGACGTCTCGCGCGACTGGTTTCGCGGCTGGTTCCTCATCCTCGCTTCGTCGAGCAGTCGCGTCATGGCGCTCAGGACTTCAGCTTGTAATACCTGAAAAACAAAGACAATCGCAAGCGTTTCCGCGGTCTCTCTTCCTGCGTCAAGAAATGGAGCACTCGCACTGCCTGCACAGCCTTCGCTATCTGGCATCTCGCTAGTTCACCTTGCCGCGCAACTCTGCGATAACTAATGGACGAAGCGGACGTCACTGCCCTAATTACGGAACTCTTAATGCTTCTACGCGTCACAGAAAAAAAAAATGCCTCCGATTTCGCAAGGGGCTGGAAAATAACCGCCTCGTTAACGACTTGAACACACGAAGATTTTCGTCCGTAAGCGCTATATCGCGAAGCGCCAGTTCCTCAAACGAAGACGACTCGGGACTTCTCGGAAGGAGATTGTTCACGCAGATCTGCGAATGCTTACTACGGCTCATAGCGCGATATTCGGACAAAGTTTAAACTATGCTGACTTAAGGCCGTAGTAATAAAATTCAAAGGGCAGTTAGCTATCCCTACGGGGATTAATGCGAAAGCATTGCGACCACCGCACGATAGATATGCTCTTTTAGTCGCCTTAATTTCACTTCGCCTTAATAAACACGAAAGGTCATGGGTTCAACTCCCCACAAAGGCCATGGGTTCGAGTATCTTAATTAAATCTATCTCAATTTACTTTGTCTTCATCCCCTTAATTAACTTCGAACGTCGTAGGTTCGAGTCCAGCAATTAACTTTACATTAATTACCTGTTTATTAATTTCGCCTTAGTTAACATCAAGGGTCCTGGGTCCGACTCCCACCAATGGTCCTGATTTCGAGTACCGTAATGAACGCTACCTTAATTGAACATGCCTTAATTAACTATGCCTTAATTCCATCTGTTTTAGTATACTCTGCCTTAATTAGTTTTGCCTTAACATTTCGATAATTAACTTCGCCTTAATTGACGTCATCAACTGCCTTGATTGGCTCAGTTGGACCATTTGGACTTTTTGGATCATCTCTGGCCACGCCAAGGCCCACAGGGCCGCATTTTCCGCCTCATGAGCCATATAGTGCATTCGCATTAAAAGCAAAAAAGAAAAAAAAATCACGGAATTGCCTTAGTTTGCGTAAGCATTGTGCCACTTGCTCATCACCACGCAGCCCGGTCTCATTATCAATTTTATGAAATTTGATCCGGTCAGTACAAACGATAGCGCTGCGGTGGCACGAACTGGTGCGGACGGCGTCGCAAGGAGCATTGACCACGCAAGCAAAGTGCTGCAGGTGGCGGCACCAGGAAGCGCTGATGACGTTTCGGTCATTTGCTCTTTAGCGCTTTATCCATCCTCGTCGAACCATTATGAAACGTGACTAAACGTACTCAGGCGGCGGCTTTCAAGGTGCGCGGGCTGCACCTTGAAAGCCATCTGCGATGACGACAAAGAGTACCGACTGCCGATAGCTTCGCGCGCTGTGTTCTCGCCGCTTACTCATCTTTGAAGAGAGACGCGCGGTCCCATATATTGAAAGCGATCTGCGAAATTGGCAGAGTGTGCGTGTGCTGAAAGCTACGTGAGCTCTCTGTTCTCGCCGCTTCGTTGGCGTTGAAGCGAGAGGCAGCACGAAGGTGAATTCGTTCGCTGCTGCGAGCGCTCTCTCGAAAGCGGTCGTCTTACTGGACGGACGGACGGACGGAAGGACAGATGGACGGTTTTCTCATTTTGTAGGCATAGAAATGTTTACGAATTTAAAAAAATGTGTTCGATTCCACGTCGTGCACGAATTTCAGTAGGGCTCGGTAATGAGAGTCACCTTGAATCCACTGGCTGAATTCAGCATGCCGGTCACTGCGGAAGCCAGGTCATCTATGCAGGGGCTTCGGAATATGTAATGTACCTCAGCAAGTCCAGAGAAGCTGGTACACATCGGTGTCTTGCGTCACGGTCATTTAACTGGGACAAGTGGCACCTACCCTTGATGTGAGCTTTTCTATTTGCAAGTAACAGTAGAGGGATGAGGTTTACTTTGCTGTGCATATTTAGTGATGCGCGAGTTATCGCGTCACTGCTTCGTATTACGGGTGAGGCAGCAATTTTTTTAGCTATTAAACGATAGCACGTGCGGAAAGGGGTCTAATGTAAGCAGTTATTCCTTCGTAGAGTGCTGACTGGCATTCTTCGCTCTTAACTTTGTTGTCACTGTCTTTTCATTAAAACGTAATCTATTTTAAAGGGTCCGTAAATGCGATAATTAACGAAGTTTAGCCTAGCGAATAATTTGTTTTCCAGGCTCGACGTTCCTTTGTTTGGCGGAGAAAGCTTGGCAAGAAACTGATTGACAAATAAAAAACCCATCGACTGTAGGGAGAAAATGTTTTTATTTGGGCCATCAATATTTTCTTTGTTTTTGCAAAGCTTACCAAAATTGAAAAATTTTTCAAGAAAGAACACTAGTAAACTATGTTTAAATTTAGCTACAAGGAGCACACCTGCAGAAAGACGATGTCACAATTCTGTACACTACAACAAGAGATCGAACACTTGCAATATCTACATATGGGACGCCGATTTGAATTACAACATTCCTTACAGCGAAGCTGCACATGGCTCAGGCATTTCCGTCGTTCGCCAACAACCTGCGAACTAGCTCGCTGGCGCCCCTCGGTGCAACCGCGCGAATGCTCTCGAGCCTATGCTCGCGCCTTCGTCGTCGTCTTCTTCCACAGCTGGTTACGCTGGCGCTCATCATTACAGCGTAGAATTTCATTTCTCTTTTGTAGTCGTAATGGAGAGGCCGCGTTAATTTTTCTTTATTTATTTACGGTGGTATAAACCATTGCTTAAGGGGATACGAGCCATATTCATTGTCTTATGTGACGGACGCGTTTATTAACAGAAGTGATACGACAATATGTGTGCATACATATCGTGACGATGACCACCGATCAGGACAATAAATATGTTCGTACCTTTGTTCAATATTATATTTCACCTCTGTTTCGTGTGCTAAACAGCTTCGCTGGTCATCCACATTCACAGAGGGGAGTGGCTGATAAGTAATTTATTATTATTATTATTATTATTATTATTATTATTATTATTATTATTATTATTATTATTATTATTATTATTATTATTATTATTATTATTATTATTATTATTATTATTATTATTATTATTATTTCGCATTCCAACTACAAGAACGTTAGTTCAATGTGACGTCACAAGCTTCTAAGGATGTTTTCTTCTTTGTGAAGCTTAGATGATAAAAAGTGTCAACGGACAGTCCTTTGAGTGTTCGGTTCTTTTAAATTGCAATGTGATATTCCTTGTTTGTTCCTTGTTGTGTAAGAGACAGGAAGAGAGCGGTGCGAATCAGGAAGAAAACGGGAATAACCGATATTCTAGATGACATTAACAGAAATAAATGGAGCTGGGTAGGCCATGTAATGCGTAGGGCAGATAACCGGCAGACCATTAGAGTTGCAGAAGGGTGCCAAGGGAAGGGATGCGCAGTTGAGGATAATGTATGGTGCGGTAATGAGATTAGGAAATTTGCAGGCGTAAGCTGGAATCAGCTAGAACAAGACAGGGGTGATTGGAGGTCGCTGGGAGAGGCCTTCGTCCTGCCCAGTGGACATAAAATTATGGTGACGATGAGGATATCTAACGCCACCAAGAAATGGTTCCCGGAATTCATTATTGGGTATGGTCAGGAGGAGTTAGCACGGTAAGTGCAGGGCTATGTTTCGTCTTTGAGCCTCTTCTGGATAACCAGAGCTTCACTCAAGGTAAGAGTGATATATCCCGTATTCCACAAGCGTAATACCCTGTGAATGATCCAGGCAGATTTGTCGCAGTGTACCTAGTCATGAGAAGGAGATTTCCAGAATAGTAAACAGAAGTTGGTTTGCATACAGCAGGCATCACCAAGTCATACCACACAGCTTACCGCTATCCGTCAGACGAAAGTGCATAATCATTGCGTTATACCGGTACTAGCATAAACGGCTGAAACTTGGAGGCTAGCAAATAAGCTTGCGATGAAGTTAAGGACTACGCATTGAGCGACGGAACGAGAAATACTAAGCTCAATGTTAAGAAACTGCAAGACAGCGGTGGGGGATTAGAGAGCAAACAGGGATTGTCGATATTCTGGTTGACATTAAGAAGAAAAAAAAGAGTTGGCTAGAAAATCACATGTAACGCATAGGGCCAACTTAGTGTGGCCAAGCTCCCCTGTGGGCACGAGCCATGTTTTGAGGAAACAATAGCAACAGCAAATAACCAGTGGACCATTAGAGTTACAGAATGGGAGCCAAGAGAAGGGAAGTGCGTTCAACTACGGCAGAGAATCAGGTAGTGTGATGAAATTAATAAATTTACAGGCTTCAGATGGAGTCAACTGGCACAAGACCGATGGTTGGAGATGGCTGAGAGAGGCCTTCATCTTTCAGTGGACATAAATAGGCTAATGGTGTTAAAACGTAGTCTGCCAATTACACTTGCGATTCTTATTCAGTGTCCAGTTAATAATATTGCTGAAGTAACATAAATGTTGACGGCCCCCAAGGACACCTACGAGTTTTAGCCGCGAGATGTAGTGAAGTCACTGCCTGGTGGTCACGTGATAGCGCGTCGCGTCGTCTGTTAGTCACTACGTGTTCACACGTCTGCGTAAGCCGAGCATTAAAGCCCCCTTTGTTCTTCGGTTGTAGCGCCGTTGTAAATGGTGGTATGGCTTTTTTTCTTCTTTTTTACCATGTAAAAAATAATTTGACCTTGCACTGTAGCCCTTGCTTTGTAATTGACTGCACGTGCTAACTGCACGTGCCGAGCACGTGATCTGTGGTCGTCGTGGCCTGCGCTCGTCACCATCGTTTCAATTTTACGGCCGCTTTACGTTTCAAGCCCTCCACACAAAAATATTTGGCCTCGTTATATACAAATGAAGTGGTCGCTGCGACACCCGAATGCAGGCGCTTTAGAAATTCCTTGCTGCGATGTGTTGATCATTTCTCAACCTACGTGATGCCACTAAACCCGAACGAGGCCGGCTTGACCATCACTCAGCAGTAGAAAAAAATAAAACTTATGCACTTTTTTGGTATCGCAGGATACACCTGATCGCGTGCGATAATTGCACGACTGTCGCCTACACAGGTGGCTTCAGCTAAGTCGTGCCAAGGAGGAGGAATAAACTTTGTTAGTAGAAATGAGCCGACGGTAAAATAGTCCGAGGTGGGAGGCGTCCCTAGTCCAGGATGCTGTGGTCCTGAGCCGATAGCTTGGCCGTGCTCACCAGGCGATGCTGGTCTTCAGGGCTCGAGCTTGTCAGCTGGGCCTCCCACTGCTCGACGGTTGGTCCGGTGATGGGCGGTGTCGATGGGTTTTGTTGACATTCCCATACCATGTGGTAGAGGGTATTGGGCGTAGAGCAGAAGGCGCATTTGTAAGTATAGCTCGTAGGATACATGGCGTGTAGCAGGGTGCCGTGCGGGAATGTGCCGGTCTGTAGTTTTCGGAAGATCACCGCCTCTTCTCTTGTCAGCTGGGGATGCGGGGGTGGATAGACCCTCCTACCCAGTCTATAGTGGCTCAGGATATCGGCGTATCTTTTCGGGACGCTATCTTGTTGGTCTACCGGTGCTCGTGAACCCGATGGGTTCATGCCAAAGTCGTGCCAAAAAAAAAAAAAAATCTACGTGCGAGTTGCGAAAATGCAACCAACTGAGTATTGTTCGCTGTCCTCTTCGGCACGTCATACTATATTTTACTGTTAGCTTAGTTAATTAATATAAGATAATTAACTAATCAACATTTGAAACATTTATTCAAACGTAAAACCTTCATTGTGATATCGTAAAGCCTGCAGAGAAATATCAAATGACTTTTTTTTTATCTTGATGATCGCTGCTGTAATTTTAAATATTCCGGCCTGCAAAGAAAGCGCGCGAGATTTGAAAAAAAAATTACCACGTGACTTCGTAGTTAGGCGCAGCGCCGTTGGTACCTTCAAGCGCGCCACGAATCAAAGATCGATGCTGCGCGCCGACCGAAGGTATATAAACAAGTCTTACGTAACGGATGGCTCGAACACAATGGACTTCCACTTTTGCCGAGACATCTCGCCGGTAGAAGCCAGATGGGACTCGCGATACATAGCACATGGTAATTCTTGAAGCTCCATCACAGTTTCTGCTGTTGACGGGCAGCGTAAAGGGCTAGTAGGTTTTTGTGGCGGATGGCGATATATTTGGAGATGACGGGTTGTGCCGGTCGCCTATCATTCTTTTTACTTGCGGTTCATTCATGCCTTCGGTCAGCGTCCTTCGATGGTAGCATGTTCGACGGCACCAACGTCACTGCGCGTGAGCCCGTAGTGACGTGATACTCTTTTCAAATCTCGCGCGCTTTCTTCGCAGCTATAGGGCAAATTTAAACTACAGCAGCCACAACAACAACAACAAAAATATTCGAATATTTCTCAATAGGCTCTATGACTCCACAGTGATGATTTTGCGTCTATATGATTATATTAAAGCTTGGTTGTTTATTTATTGTTAAATAAATACCTAGGCTTATAGCATAACACACCTTGAGTTGCTCTAGAGGAAAGCGAACAATACCAAGTTGGTTGCATTCCCCTAACTCATGCGTACGTTCTTTTTTTTAAGTTTGGCGCCACCTGGCTTAAACACCCTGTATTGTGCTTACGCGACCGTCCTCAGCTGTTCCTGAGGTGTACTTTTGTCTGAAAGGTCCCAGTATGCAAAAATAATTTTGCATTATTATACGGGATAATCATTTTTTTTAATTTTACGGATTTTTTTAAAGTATCGCGTGTGGCATATAGCCTAATTATGTACGTTGAGCTGGATAATTCTAAGAGGCAGGCAATTCTAGCTGGAGAAATCAAAACACATATTTAGCTAATTAACGAAGTATGGCTACTCAACTTCCTAAACAATTCATCGCACTTATTGCAATTTCAGAATTTTAGGCGATCGGGTTCCAAGACGTATCCACTTTAAACGAATTTCCAGGATGGCACCAGTTTCGAGCTATTTTACAATGTGTGGGATGAAATACATGAGCTTGTGCTTCAATGTATAAAAAGCATTTTGTTAGAAGAGTACCTGGAACGACACTGCATTCTTATGGCGAGTTTGATGGCGCATATCTAAAAAACTGGTGTCACTCTGGAAGTTCATTCAAAGTGGATGCACCTTTGAAGCTAACCAGATACAATACGTAAATTGCACTATGGGCGTTAAGTAATTGATTAACGAGATAATTATGGAATTTTTGTTAATTAGTTGGATATGCGTTTTGATTACTCTGGCAACGAATGTCCGCCTCTCTGAGTAATGCAGCTCAAGGACTCGAACTATGTTATCTGCCACAGGCGACTTAAAAAAAATGTCATAGCGCTTAAAAGTGATCACCCCGTATCACCCACGTTTTGGCATCGCGTCGTTAGCTTGGCGGAAAATGGCGGCGATTATTTACGTAGCAAGTTTGGCCTTTCAAATGATTTGAACTGCTTCATCTCCCTCTCAGGCACGCAATCACGCAAGGACATCTTTATGCTTACATGTGTTACGTTTCGCCTACGACGCGCGGTTTAGCCGGCGCGACTGCAACAAAGCGGCCGACATTTTGGCCCGTTCGGCGTCGCCGCTACGCTCCCCGCCAAGCGCGTCCAGGCATGTTCCGATGCCACGTGTCTTCATGTGCGTGTGTGAGTGTATGTGCCATTGTGCCCGACTGGAGGCGCTACGAGAATAGAAGTCACCTTCTCCTCCCAGCCATTGTGCCCGACCAGAGGCGCTACGAGAGTAGAAGTTACCTTCTCCTCCCAGTCATTGTGCCCGACCAGAGGCGCTACGAGAGTAGAGGTTACCTTCTCCTCCCAGTCATTGTGCCCGACCAGAGGCGCTACGAGAGTAGAGGTTACCTTCTCCTCCCAGTCTTTGTGCCCGACCAACGGCGCTACGACAGTATGCGTCACCTTATCCCATCGTACAATCACGTGCTCGTCTATTGAGGGGTTCCTTCTTGCCCTCAACTGCGAGAGTATAAAAACAGCTGCCCCGGACGCCAAAAAGAGGGCTCCGATTTCTTCTGTTGAGTAAAGTGCTCTCCCGTCTCTCTACTTCGGTCAACCTGACCGCCAACTCTTTGCGATGTTAAAATAAACAAGTTGTTTTGTTGTTACCAGTCGACTCATGCTTTGCCGGGACCTTCGGATGCTTCCAGTTGTACCCCAGGCCGCCAGGCCAACGCTACCCTTGGGGCTTGCGACCCAGGTACAACCACGGGCGTCAGCGCCGAGTTCCCAACAGATCGTACCATCGGTGCGACCACAACAACCGTTGCCATCGGTGGGGATCCAAACAACTCGCGCCAGCGGTGCGATCCAAACAACTGTCTGCCAGCGGTGAGATCGCGACAACGGAGGCCAGCAGCGAAGAGATGCAGTTGACTGTATGCTGAGCAGCTCATCGACGATCCGGGAGCAGTGCAACGAGTCCTGTGTGATGACTGGTTGCCTGCAGCGGAACGACTGCGCTGAACTCTTGGCTACGAGGTTTGGTGAGTGCGGGACTTTCTTCTTCTGAGCTTTGCCAGGCTTTTGTTAGTGTCAGAAACAGAGCTGGTAATTGTGGTTGTCATTGCTGCCGGGTTAGATTGCGGCAAGACAATAATAGGCAGTAGAGAAAGCAGCATTCAGAGCAGCCATGGATTTGAAGTCGTTGCGCAAACCGAAATTGCTGGAGCTTGCAAGAGAGTTGGGTCTGGATGTCTCAGACAAACTCAGAAAACCAGAACTGCTAAAGGCTATTCTTGAGTTAGAGGCTGAGGATGACGAGCTGTCGGAATGCCTTGAGACCATTGAAGAGAGGGAGACTGCAAAAAGACAGGAGCGCGAACTTAAAGAGCAAAAAGAAAAAGAAGAGCGTGAACGTAAAGAACAGAAATAAAAAGAAGAGCGTGAACGTAAAGAACAGAAAGAAAAAGAAGAGCGTGAACGTAAAGAACAGAAAGAGCGAGAGCAACAAGAGCGTGACCGTCAACACGCTTTGGAAATGAAGCGTCTTGAGGTAGAGATGGAACGCGCTCGTAATGGAAGTCAGGCACACGGTGCAGGAGAACGCGTATTGTTCAAAATGACTGACCTGATGCGGCCGTTTAAGCTTGGAGAGGACATTGGTTTGTTCCTGGTTAACTTTGAGCGAACGTGCGAGAAGCAGGGGTTCTCTCGGGAAACGTGGCCACAGCGCTTGCTCACTTTGTTACCCGGCGAGGCGGCCGACGTAGTCGCTCGCTTGGATAGAGAGGAGGCAGAGGATTTCGACAAAGTAAAATCGAGTCTGCTAAAAAAGTACCGGCTGTCTGCGGAGGCGTTCCGTCGGAAGTTTCGGGAAAATGAGAAAGGCAAAAGTGAGTCATATACAGAGTTTGCGTATAGGCTTATGTCAAACATGCAGGAGTGGCTCAAAGAAGAGAAAGCGTTTGGTGACCACGATAAAGTTCTGCAGTGCTTCGGGCTAGAACAGTTTTATAGTCGGTTACCGGAGAACGTGCGATACTGGGTCTTGGATAGGCCAGACGTTTGTACGGTGGCTAAAGCCGCTGAGCTAGCCGAGGAGTTTGTGACGCGTCGGGCTCGCGGAGCTAAGGACGGTCAAAAGGGTGAATTTGGCTCGAAGTTTGAGAGGCCGAAGTACACACCCATGAGAGCAAAGGGGAACACGCGTAGTGCGGATGCGAGTGGAAGCAGTGCGACCGAACCTAAGGAGACGGCGGCAGCCGAAGCCGAACGCAGAAAGCGGTTCGAGATGAGGCAAGCGCGCGTTTGTTATACGTGCCAGAAGCCGGGTCACTTTTCGGCGCAGTGTCCGGAAACAACACCAAAAGTTGTGTTTTTTTCAATAGGCAGCACTGACGAGAACATGAAGCTTCTCGAGCCTTACATGCGAGACCTCCTCGTGAACTGGAAAGAGTGCCGTGTGCTTCGCGATTCCGCAGCTACGATGGATGTAGTTCACCCGTCTTACGTAGAACCCCATATGTTCACGGGCGAGTGCGCATGGATCAAGCAAGCCGTGGAAGCTCATAGCGTGTGTCTGCCGGTAGCAAAAGTGCTTATTGAAGGACCTTTCGGAGCGCTTGAGACGGAGGCGGCAGTGTCATCTATGCTGCCCCCACAGTACCCGTACCTATTTTCAAACAGGTCCGATCACCTCCTGCGCGAGAAGGGGCTTTTGTTTGGTGAAGCTAGTGTTCAGGCCTTAACCAGATCGAAGGTTCGGGAGCTCGCTGCAAAGGCGGTAGTTGCGGGGCCGACGTTATCAAACAATGAAAAAGGGTCAGAGGCGCAGCAAGCTGATATTCAGAGCACGCCCGAACGGAATAAAATTGAGTCTGTAACGTTAAAGGCACCAGATACTGGAGAGGAAAATCCCGATGCGGGAAAGTTAGAAGAGCTATCTGCAGATTTGCTCATCGCGCCTACGTCAGACGGACTTGATAGGTTGCTAAAAGGCAGCCGGTCGGCTTTGATAGCCGAGCAAAAGAAGGATGGCAGCCTAGAAAACATTCGCTGCAATGTCAAGGAAGGTATCGCCAGGAAAAATGCGCGTTTTGTGGAAAGAGGTGGAGTCCTGTACCGGAAGTATCTAGACCGCAGAGGAGTGGAGTTCGATCAGCTGATCGTGCCTCAATGCTATCGTCAGGATCTGTTGCGCTTGTCGCATGGGGGTTCGTGGTCCGGACACCTTGGAGTTAAGAAAACTAAGGACCGTCTCTTGCAAGAGTACTATTGGCCAGGGTGTTTTCGGGACGCAGACCATTTCGTGAGGACATGTGACACTTGTCAGCGGGTGGGCAAACCAGGGGACAAATCAAGGGCGCCGTTGAAATTGGTACCTATCATTACGGAGCCTTTTAGACGGCTCGTTATTCATACAGTGGGACCTCTGCCGGTAACAGCCACGGGGTACAGACACATTTTGACTGTGATCTGCCCAGCGACAAAGTTCCCTGAAGCAGTGCCGCTTAAAGAACTCAGCTCAGTTGAGATAGTCAATGCACTACTGTCCATATTTGCGCGAGTTGGTTTTCCTGCGGAAATCCAATCAGATCAGGGCACAGTGTTTACTAGCGCTTTGACGACAACTTTTCTCGAAAGGTGTGGGGTAAAGCTGTTACACAGCTCAGTGTACCACCCACAGTCGAATTCCGTTGAGAAGCTCCACGCCGTCATGAAGCGCGTGTTGAGAGCATTGTGTTTTGAACATCGAACTGACTGGGAGCTGTGTCTGCCTGGGGTGATGTTTGCATTAAGGACCGCGCCGCATGCAGCTACGGGGTTTTCGCCAGCTGAACTGGTGTACGGTCGCTCGCTTCGATCTCCGCTTCGCATGCTTCGAGAATCGTGGGAAGGTAGGGGCGACGACCCAGTCGTGGTGGAGTACGTGCTTAAGCTCCTCGAACGCTTAAGAAGGGCACAGGAGTTGTCAGGTGAAGCAATGGCAAAGGCCCAGCAGAGGGCCAAGGTTTATTATGATCGGACAGCCAGGGCCCGTCGTTTTGAGGTGGGCAATGAGGTCATGATATTGCGCACATCGCTAAACAACAAACTAGACGTGCAGTGGGAGGGCCCAGCACGAATTGTTCAGAAACTGTCGGACGTTAACTACGTGGTGAGTCTGCCAGGAAAGCGGAAAGCACAGCAAGTTTACCACTGTAATCTGCTCAAACCTTATAGACAAAGGGAAGCAGTGGTGTGCATGATGGTAAACGTTCCTGAAGAGCTTCCGGTCGAGCTTCCGGGACTAGGCTCAGTGAGGAACAGGGAAGACACCGGTCAAGTCATTAGTGACTTAGTCAGTGGAGCATCGCTGTCGCCTGAGCAGAAAACCGAACTACACCAGCTCTTACAAGAGTTTCAAGGTCTGTTCTCTGAGAGGCCTGGTAGGACTTCTGTCTTTACTCATGATATAGAACTTACCTCCCCAGAGCCAGTACGATCCAAGGCGTATCGGGTGTCACCCCGCCAGAGCGATATTATGGAGGCTGAGGTAAAGAAAATGCTACAGCTCGGTGTTATTGAGGCAGGTGAGAGTGATTATACCTCCCCTTTGATTTTAGTTGAGGTACCGGGCAAGGAACCTCGTCCTTGCGTCGACTACCGCAGGCTTAATTCCATCACTAAGGATCAAATTTATCCGATCCCTAACATCGAGGAGCGCCTCGAGAAAGTTAGTAGCGCTCAGTTTATTTCCACCCTAGATCTTGTCAGGGGTTATTGGCAGGTTCCACTTACAGAAGAGGCTAGTAGGTATGCGGCGTTCATTTCACCAATGGGACATTCCGTCCTAAAGTGTTGAGTTTTGGTTTGAAGAACACGCCATACTGTTTTTCAAGCCTCATGGATAAAGTGTTGCGGGGACAGCAAGAATTCGCTTTACCGTATCTAGACGACGTAGCGATATTCTCCGCATCCTGGTCTGAGCATATGGCACACTTGCGGGCAGTGCTAACCCGCCTGCGCGAAGCGGGCTTGACAGTCAAGGCTCCTAAGTGCCAGTTAGCACAGGCCGAGGTTGTCTACCTCGGTCACGTGATTGGTCAGGGTCGTCGCCGCCCCTCTGAAATAAAAGTGGCCGCTGTGCGAGACTTTCCGCAACCGCGCACAAAGACCGATATTCGGTCGTTCTTAGGTGTCGCCGGCTACTATCAGAGGTACATCCCCAGGTACTCTGATATCGCGGCTCCCCTGACGGATGCTCTAAGAAAGACAGAGCCTCAAACAGTCGTCTGGGACGAGACAAAGGAAAGAGCTTTTAGCGCCCTAAAGAGTGCCCTAACAAGCCAGCCTGTGCTACGATCGCCAGACTATACAAAAGGGTTCGTTGTTCAGTGCGATGCTAGTGAGCGAGGCATGGGCGTTGTACTGTGCCAACGGGAAAATGGAGAAGTAGAACACCCCGTCCTGTATGCTAGTCGTAAGCTTACCAGTCGTGAGCAGGCGTATAGCGCCACCGAGAAAGAGTGTGCGTGTCTCGTGTAGGCCGTTCAGAAATTGTCATGCTATCTAGCCGGCTCGAGGTTTATCATTGAGACGGATCACTGCCCTCTCCAATGGCTGCAGACCATCTCTCCCAAAAATGGCCGCCTCCTGCGCTGGAGCCTCGCTTTGCAACAATATTCCTTTGAGGTGCGTTACAAAAAGGGGAGTCTCAACGGTAACGCCGATGGCTTAAGTCGAAGCCCCTAACGTAGGAATCAGCCTCAAAAATTGTTTGTTACTGATGTTTTTCTTCCTGAGGCAGGATTTTTTTTAACATATTGCTTTTGTTTAGTGTTTCAAAGTGATGATATGCTTTCTAGTGCAATTTTCCAATTTGTGGACGCGTTCTGAGTGATGCTAGACTACTGTAAGGAACTAAGCAGTGGTATAAAAAGGGGAAAGAGCCTGGCAGGGCTTAGTGAGGGTTGTGCCGTGCTTGCTGACTGAGCGGTTGAGTTTCAGCGTAGTTCTAACGCTTGCCGGGAACGAGAACAAAAATGTGAACTCTCCCTAAGTCACTTTGCAGTGTCCCGTGCGAACCTGAACGAGAGAACGAGGCCTTCTCTGTGCGCTGCGCTCAAGAAACGTCGAGGGACGCCCGACTTCGGTTATGAGCATCATCGAGCGACATCCCTCCGGACAGCGGATGCAGTCCCCTGTCCATCGGGATCTCCTTCCCCCGGCGGGGCGGTCTGTTACGTTTCGCCTACGACGCGCGGTTTAGCCGGCGCGACTGCAACAAAGCGGCAGACATTTTGGCCCGTTCGGCGTCGCCGCTACGCTCCCCGCCAAGCGCGTCCAGGCATGTTCCGATGCCACGTGTCTTCATGTGCGTGTGTGAGTGTATGTGCCATTGTGCCCGACTGGAGGCGCTACGAGAATAGAAGTCACCTTCTCCTCCCAGCCATTGTGCCCGACCAGAGGCGCTACGAGTGTAGAAGTTACCTTCTCCTCCCAGTCATTGTGCCCGACCAGAGGCGCTACGAGAGTAGAGGTTACCTTCTCCTCCCAGTCATTGTGCCCGACCAGAGGCGCTACGAGAGTAGAGGTTACCTTCTCCTCCCAGTCTTTGTGCCCGACCAACGGCGCTACGACAGTATGCGTCACCTTATCCCATTGTACAATCACGTGCTCGTCTATTGAGGGGTTCCTTCTTGCCCTCAACTGCGAGAGTATAAAAACAGCTGCCCCGGACGCCAAAAAGAGGGCTCCGATTTCTTCTGTTGAGTAAAGTGCTCTCCCGTCTCTCTACTTCGGTCAACCTGACCGCCAACTCTTTGCGATGTTAAAATAAACAAGTTGTTTTGTTGTTTCCAGTCGACTCATGCTTTGCCGGGACCTTCGGATGCTTCCAGTTGTACCCCAGGCCGCCAGGCCAACGCTACCCTTGGGGCTTGCGACCCAGGTACAACCACGGGCGTCAGCGCCGAGTTCCCAACAGATCGTACCATCGGTGCGACCACAACAACCGTTGCCATCGGTGGGGATCCAAACACATGCTACGTTTTCTCTAGCGGTTCCCGTGATTAAAATAAATAGGTTGAAGCCACATGGCGATTCTGCAAACGCACTGTCGCTCATAGTGGCGTACTTTGTTTAACTGAACTTGGTAAATATTTTGTATTTCACAGAGAATGAAAAAAAAGAGAACAGCGTTATGCTTATGTACAAACGGTGGCGCATTAATTAGCTGCGTAATTCTACAGAAGTCCCACTATATCTACAATCAGTGCCATGCAGAGTAGAAGAAAGTTCAGTTGCCCAACAGCAGTGCCAGCAGAGTAGGCAGAACGCAAGTTGAACACTAAGTACCAGAGCAGGAACTGTTCGTACTTCGGTCACGCATAGTAGGAACATTTTCTGCGCTTCGTGCAGAAGTGTGGCGTTGGGTGTCAATGCACTGTCAGTTCACTGCAGTCTGCACGTTGCATTACCGAAGAAACGGAACAGATAGCTCACAGCGAAGCGCCGCCGACCGTCTATCCACGTCACACTAACGCGGCGATGGTGCCGCCACCTTTAGCTCGATCCCGTGACCAATAGGACGAACTAGTTGACTCAGCGCAAACTTTCTTTGGGTTTGACAGAGGAGATAGGACGCCATCACGTCTGTTTTTCCTGTGTCTAATAAGTATTGATAAGGCTGTGAGCATGAATCAGACGTCATGACGATTTGAATTCGTAACAACCGTTCGCTTGTTTGCTGACCACTTTCACAGTCGTGTGCTATTGGTCAGAGTTTGTTCTCTATACAAAATCCTCTTGAGCACGAACAATGTCATGAATAGGATTTCCGAAACGAAGTCGCACTTATCTAATTGCGTTTATTTCGGTAGCCTTATCGGTAACCGATACACGGACAGATGACCCTTACATATAATCCGTATTTAATGAGCGTCAACATATTGAACTCGTTTTCACTGTGGTGTGAAAAAGAAAGAAGTTATGATTCACGAACTGCGGTACTTCTTGGGCCCACTGTGACCTCTTAGCGTGAGCACTTGTAGCAGTCACGCGCCCACACTCGCCACTTCTAACATAAAGTTACGTTCGAATCAATTAAGATAAACGGCAACAGACTACAGCTGCAGCCATCCATGCAATAAAGTTAGTGAGTGAGAGCTGGTTGATGTAAACTTATATGAATTAAGAAATCAAGTTAGCTTCTACTTATTTCACGAAAAATTTGTGAAGAAGTACTATGATCATGAATACACTCGATATAGCAACGGTCGCCAATACCTCTTTTGCCTACGGCTTCTAACCTCGTGTAGCTACGTTTTGTTTCATTTCTTTCTGCGCCCTCCCTCTGCCTTTGTAACCTTTCTGTCTTTACCATATAGCCACACCCCAAGGGGCGCATCGAGGTACATATTTCAACAGAGACATCTCACCTGTGCCCATCATACATACCTCTACACTTCGCGTCACGGTTCCCCGATGACTCGTATAGCTCGACACGCTCGACCTATTCGTCTTTCGGTTCTTTCTTTATCTAGACGCTCCTTTGAGCCAGAAACTATATCGCGTTTGTGTCGTGGCGAGGGAATAGCAACAACTCGTAATAGCTGCTGCTCATATACAGTAACACTGCAAGTGCTCACTGTGCTGCTTCATGTAACCACGAGTGAAGAATGCCCGAACCATTCCAACAGCCGCTCGGGGCCAGGCTGACAGCGCCGAACATCGGCTTGTATCTTCAGCGTTTACTCGTAATGCAGAGAACAGATCCCAGTACAAATACCCTTGATGCAATCCCTGTGGTGCTTTTACTGCACCACTTCCATCAAGCAGAAATGGAGCGTGACCAGCGAGCGACGTAAATGTGAAACGTTCAACGAGCCGTTCTTCGCTTTGACGGCGTTCTCGCTCCTTAGCCGCGAAACACTAGCGAAACACTAGAGCCACCGGTGCTCTAATAGTGTTAGGACGAACGCTTGGGCACCTTCAAATGTCTACTCAACAACCGCATTTTGGTATTTCCGGACAGGGCATACAGCGACCTTTCACAGGGCCAACTCAAGAGAGAAGGCCTGCGTTGGCCTTCTAACTAATGCCTTGTGCCCTTAAGCTATTTAATGTTCGCGATTGTATAACGAAAGTACATCGAGGAAGTTCTCTAAACTGTCATCTAACAACCTTAGTAAGACTAGAAAGCAGAAAAAGCTCTCTGTTAAATAAACCAACATATCAATAGCAACTAGTCAAATCTAGCTTCACTTGCCCTGCCGCGTCCTCCGGTGAGTCCAATGCTCTTAACCAAATTGCCGCGATTGATTTCTTGCTCTTGGCCCCGACTTCCACAACTCTTATTTCTCGCCGCCGTCCAGCTGCTCAACCCAAGCGGGCAGCAAGAGCATACCTTGGCGGTTGTCCCTACGCAGTGACAGTTTCCTCGAGGGCAGGGTGTCATTTATAGAAATATTTCATTTTCGTGCGATGTAAGAAAGAGAAAACATGCATTTCTCGTGATGCTTGGTCTGGGTACTCGTTACGTGCGCGGCCGGTGATCACGAATACGCTGACGTTGATGAGGTTTGCATGGCCCACTTGAATAGAAAATGCATTGCCGAGGTGTTTCGTTGCGTGTCCCGCAGGGTTTTCATCCAACTTTCGCGAGTAACGGTGTGGGTGGCGTGGTAGAAAGGGATATATGAAGGGGCTTGGAGGCAGAAGAAGCACCGTTTTATCCGCAGTCATCGCTCATGCCCGGGAGACCGCGCCCTTTTGAAGGAAAGCTGTCTTCCTCTCTTCCACTTTGTGGATGCCGTCCTACCGAGTGGACAACTTGGGTCACTCGGTATGTGCCATTCGGCATGCGACACGGGAGAAAGAAATGAGAAGGAGTGGGCAGCTACAGAATCAGCCGAGTGGGCAGAAAGAAGCAAGCGAGATGGGTCGAGCTACAGGGAATCGGAGAAAAGTGTGGAGACAGAGGTGAAGTTACCAAGATGGAAGCAAAGCGCGCGCTTGAGTGAGAAGCGTTGAGAAGGCTTCTCTTAATGGAGCCCTAGATACTTGCGATTGTTCATTCTTTTTCTTTGGGTTACCTGGTGGTCATTGGTCTTATATAAACTTAGAAAAATACTAGCAGGCCCCGGAGAGCCTTAAATAATTCACTATAACAGCTTTTGTACAATCTGTTTTGGTTTCGTTTCTCAAAAGATGAATGTGTCGTGACGTCAGGACGCAGAATGGGGTCACGTGGAATCGGGACATTGGCAAAGTTTTGACATTCGCTCCGGCTCGCTCGGTCGCCTCCTGTGCTACTAGACTCGTTGTGAAGGCCGATGTAGCAGCATTGCGGACAACCGGGGTGAGTGTCAAAAGGGTTGGAAAATATAGCTGATGATCGGGCATGACTTGCACGATGTCATGGCGAAGATGGCACGATGTGCATGGTACCAGTGATTGAGCATGATGTGAAATTCAAGATTCCCTACTACGCTTAGTATGCTATTTCGACACCGTAATATGTTCCCAATTCGTGCCATGCTTCAGCTTTATCATTCCATTTTTCGATCACATATAAGCTACTGCGCCTTAGTAGGGGCAACAACAACGAATCGCGACATTAACAAGCTCTTGATTTTAAAAAGAGAAAACGTTTCATTGTGTAACTAATGATAACTATTTACATCCCACAGAACCTTACTTCAAGTTAAGGAATTTAGGCATACCGTCTTCTATACCAGTTATATTTTGCAGGTAGAAAAACCGTGAAATTCGTAAGTAACGCATTCGATCGCGTAAGCAGACCCAAGCACGCATGTAACACGTGGTTCGAAAAATAAATGGATGTGAAAGCATCATACAACAGATTATTTTTGGCTAACTCTGAGCTACAGGTTCCTGTGCAGTTAAATCCACTTGAGAGTTGTATGAACGAGAATGCGGTACTATAACGCATGCAAATGTGCGACATATTGTCTCTGATAATTTTTTTTGCCTGTTTAAAACACGTGCAGTTACTCGTTCAGAATGTACGTGCGTGTGTGTATGTGCGCGTGTGTGTGTGTTGGGAGGGGTGAGGGAGGGGGCTCAGCACAGATATATTGAGCTCTTAATAAGTCGCGTGCGGACATTTCTTTATCTTTACTGCTCACCTTTCCTTTGTGCAAGCTCTTCCTTTCGCAGAGATGCCTGGACCGCTGAGAACGCGACGAAGTTGAGGTCGCACCCTGATATGTGTGGTGACGGAGAGGGCGTACATGCTAGTGAATACTTGCTCGAGAGTGGTATAGGGCGCGTTGTGGATGTTGTTGCTTCACAACATGGCATGGCACAAGCATAGGGCACATGGGTACACTGTATGGTGCCGGCCTAGCGGGGGTCGCCTACGCAGCTGTCTGAGCCCTTTCGTCCGTGTGACGTGCATGCTGTATTTTTGTCATAGCTATGTTATTATTTATCAAGGCGTCAGCATTCGCTTTACAAGCGATTTGGCCAATTAGGGAAGACCATTGTGCAGACTCGCATGTTTAAATGGGCGCATAACATGCGCGTGTATTTAGACGTATTCATGCGCAGGGAAGCGCATACACAACACGAATCTCTGACATGCCTATTGGTACTAAATGCAGCGAGCATTTCCCTGCACTTATTGCTCAACGTTATGCTCACTGCCTGGGGGCGGCCCCCTGTCCTCTGTCAAGCTGTACTCTTACAGCGTTCTTGCCAGGGTAACCTTCAGCACTGGGCTGCGCACATGCTGTAAATAAACTTGACTCGTTCGTACGTTGTAGGCAACTTGGGAACAGCGCTAAATGACGGGACAAGAAATACATCTGAGCCCACTCATCCATGTGTTGCGCCCATGCTCCCGAGTTATCAACGGGTGGGAAAACCTCGCAATGTCCTGCTCCCACACGATTACTACCTTCGACGTCATGACGTCATGACACAACAGAATCGCAGTAAATAAAGGGGATGCAGGAAAGCTACTAAAATTAATTATGAGGGCACTCACAGGTTCGTCAGCATCCTTTCTGTTTTTAAGAGTTCCCGGACCATCATTTAAATCAAATAATGGAGAGTCAAAATTATCATGCCACTATTTCTGTAACATTGTTTCTCACATAACATTGGGGTCCACCGAATTTCATTCCCTCTTTTACCCAAATATATTGCCTCGAGATCTGCTCAGATTTGTAAGGAAGTTTTCTCTGTCCGACCCTGTTCATCGCCAGATGGTCAGAATCAAACCGCAGTCCCCCATTACAGTGTACCTTATGATCAGGTCGTGCTTTTGTCACGTAAAACTCCAAAATTTTTCTTTTTTCTTTCTTAAATTCAAGAATCTGGCAATGAAGTTGCCTTGAATCAAATATAAATTTCGCAACAGCTGCGCAGAAATACCTAGGACAATGACAAATAGACGAAGCTGCCAATGACAGAATACCAGGAAAGGAAAGATTTAATGTAATACAGCTATAGGGGTGCTCTAAAATAAACGTTCTTAAATATGAGAAACTGTGGCCATAGTAAGAAGGGATCTGTCGTCTCACAATCATCAAATAATGGGTGCAGTGAGGAGGGTGCGATAGCCACACTGTGAATTTCAAGACAAATACTCGGTAATATATTGTAGTGAAAATGACTTCAGCTCTTTGAGCACGGCAGAAATTTCCAATCCTTTCGGTACTCAGACTGGCTTGATAACAATGGGTTCAAATAGTGTCGCATAATTTCACGCCCCCTGAACCTATGAGTATATTTATTAAAGCTGACGCAGAATGTAGCGGGAGAACAGGACCACTGCATTCGCAAGGCCAAAGTCAAAGTTAAGCAAGCATGTATTTTTTTTTATCCGGCGAAGTATAACCGGCAAGACAGCTTTCTCCTAATGAAGTTCATGCGCGCTGCTGGCTGAATTCATCACAATTCTCCTAAAGTTCCGGCAGCACTATTTTTCACGCTTATACTAATAAAGTATGCACTCTATCTTCTTTAAAGCATTTCATGGTGTTAACATCCGTTACCTTCTATAATCACAGGGAACGAAATCCGACGCAAGAAGACGAATGTGCCGCCAGCCGGCTGCCCGGAAACGAGCACCACGTTATGTACCCAGGTGGCCGACGTAATAGCCCGAACATCGTGCAGCACCTCCGCGGCCCGCTATTCAGCCTCACCATGGCCGCTTGCGGGCACACCCCGCGGCTCGTAAAACTCAACAGGTTATTTATAAAGCGGTGTCATCGCGGTTTCACCAAACAACAACCGCACCAGCCTTTCCCTCTCTTCCAAACGCGGCTAATAAGCGGTTACGTGGCCCCAAGCCTCTCGTCTACACTCTCAACTGCTCTCACCCACTCTCCCCAACAGACGCGCGCGACGCCTGTTCTTTTTAAACTGCCCGTTGGCACGCAACGCACGGCGGCGATTCTTCGGGTCGCGGCAGGTATATACACAGAGTTTGGGCCGCAAATAAAGACAACGACGATTATAAGCGCGTCGCGTGTTCCCGCGGTGAAGAAGGGCGCGCGATCTATAAGACGGTGTCGCGAGGGAACGCAGCAACCAACACTGCCGGGCCGGCCCGATCGTTCCGCCGCGGTTTGATCGGTGTTCCCACACGCCTCGGGCGGGATTCGGCGTCACCACCGGAGGCCCGCAATTACGCGCTCCAGCGACCAGGTCGGATTTCCCCCCCCCCCCCCCCCAGCCACGACTGCTGCTATACCAACGTCGCTGCAGCCGTTTCTTAACAGCTTCTGGAAAGCCGTCGACTTGGTTCGTTCGGCGCCGCGACCTCGATTGCCGGCGGCTTGGCCGACACGTCCACGTGATGTCGACGCACTCTGAGCGGCACGCCGCCGCCGGTAAGCCGTGAAAGCGGTGCCGGCTAGAAAGAGCTGAGAGACGAAGGAAGAGAGAGGAGAGAAACGACGCAAATGGACGATGTGAGTTGGCCCGCTACAGGCGATTCTGCATGCAGGGTGTAGACGATTATTAACGTCGTAAGCTATAGGTAGATCGGCTTGCGCTCGTGGTCACGCACGTCTCGTCCACGACACAAGTCCCGGTAGATGGTTAACGTTACAGATTACTCGCGCGCGGAGTGGCGAGTGCTCAATTGCAGCGCAATCGTCAGCTCTCGCAGCGCCACTTGCAAAGCCACCTAGGTGGCTTTGGCCACTTGGCACGAGCTGGAGAGAAGCGGCTCGGATTCACGGGCAGCGCCTCGTCGGGTCGTCTAACATGCTGCGTCAACAGCTTCCTCTCCCTCTTGCTTGCGCGCACACTGCGCAACTTGTGTCCAGTTTTGTGATTTCGAATAGTCATATAGCGCGTACATACATTACCAAAAGCGCTGACCATACGTTCGGATATCATCATCATCACGTCGGAACCAGTGGCGGGAGCCGCTAATCTGTATAGGAAAAAGGTTTCGAGGGGCCGGCATTTTACATACTTTAGCGCATTCTTTCGAGCTCTTTCATTTAGGCTTACAGTGCAGGGCTCGATATATGTACCTTCACTGTGCAATTCGTCTTATTGCCTCAGTTTTACAGGCATGAGAGTATGAATGCTGCACGCGCCATCGGGAAACTATACAAGCAGTGCCGCTTTGGGCGTGATGATTGCAAACCTACCACTGTCGTCGCGTGGTACAATAATGTCCTACCGTCACATTTGCAAGACCAGTTTGACTCGCAACTCTGTCGCAAGCAGATAATTGCCTCTGGCTGAGTTGTACGTTCTGTCAACATGTAAACGGGTAACTGCACCACAGGACAAAGGACGCAAAGCACCACGCTTGAAAGTTTTCTCTTTCGTTAATTATCTCGCACGATAGGTTTCATTCGATGTAAGGCAGGAAACGTATTCTTTGAAAGTTGTAGCAGCTACCGTTTCGTTAATTCTTTCACACGCTGATAGGTTTCATTCTATGTAAGCCAGTAAACCTATCCTTTTGCCGTGCCTGGTGAAATTCAGCACTCCGTTTCGATGCTAACCTGCGTTGCACCACTGTGTTGCAATACACCATAATGTAACGTCATTCCATACATGTACCGACAATTCTAATGAATTTTGCATATAGCCATATAACAAACGCGATGCTGGGTGCACCGTGAATCTAACACTTACTACGGCGACATTATTTATTGACAAAAACATAAACTTAATAAACGCATTTCGATTGTGCGTGTGCAACATACGCTACAAAAGTAGGAAATGTGTAGGTTTCAGTGCATTAAACTCCATGCATTAGTGTTACCGGACTTTAAAAATGTTCGTTTGTAGATGACTAATGGCAAGTAGAGGAATCTAACGGGTAAACGACTTCAGCTTACACGCCCCGCATTATTTCACGCCAGAAATTCGTTTTTTTCTCCCATGTTGTCTATTTTCTTTTTCAAGATAACTAGGCGTTAATTATTTAACCCTATTCGCCGTGGATGGGCAAATATGTGTTTGAGAAACGCGCTTTCAATATACACAATGAGTGGCACAAAACATAATGAAACCGAGTTTGTCATTGTACAGTATATATTTAAGAGAACGTCTGTGCTCCACCGTATTGACACTGCCCCTAGACAAAGCGCAGTTATTGCAGTGCCTTCGGTGCGTTGGTTCGTATACGAGTGAATTGGAGGGACTGCCAGGAAGGTTTACGTAATTTTTCACTTTAGCAATTGTTCCTTCATCATGTATACCTACCAATACATGTATAAAAGAAGGGGAAAGTCCGCAGTGCGAGTACCTGTACCCCGTATTGACAAGGCGTTATATATCTTTCCGTGGCTACCCAAAATATCTTACCAATGACGAGTCCACGAAAGCTTTTTCTTTATACCGCTTATGCGAATCTTGGACCAAATCCACAAGTTTTGTCCATCGTAAGGGCTCATTGCCAGTGACTGGCCGCCTTCACTGGTATGTCCAGCATCAGGATTGGCTGGAATTCGCTCTTATGACGAACTTCAGCGCAATAGCTTTCTGTAAATACTGGCCCCGATTCCTGCGCTAAATCGGTCAAACAAACACATTCGGTCTAATCTGCAGAGTACACCAGACCGAAAGGACATGGCTGCAGCCATGCAGTCGCAGATATATGCTGTAACCGATAATGAAGGCACCCTTACTGTCTTCTGTCGTCCTACGCAGACCACCGAGAACTGGCCCGGGCGGCTGCTCCGGCAGCGGGTGATTCGGCTTACGTTCGCCTGCAGTTCGGTGTTCGGCTTGATCGCAAGCGCTGTGGCCGCGGCCGTACTCGCCTACAGCGGCAACCTGCCCGGATTTCGCAAGTTCCCGCTAAGAACCTGCGACTCTGCCGACTGCCTCCACGTGGCCGAAATAATCAGGGCTGCGGTCAACGCGTCGGTCGACCCATGCCACGACTTCTACGAGTACGTCTGCGGCTCCTACGGTGACGTGGCCATGGTAGACCAGATTATGGCGGTGTCTCTACGCACGGACAGCATCTTCAGGGCAGTGCTGAGCGCCTCACTGGCCAACAGGACTACGCCGCCAGTGTCTTCGGCTGGTCGCAAGGCTAACGCCCTCTACAAATCCTGCCTAGATGTAGTTGCCAAGAAGCAGAAGGACCTGCCTGTACTCATGAGGTTTCTGGGCGCCCACGGTTTGGAACTAAGCTCATTGGACGCAAAAGAAAGTGCCCTGGAAGTCATATTCCGGCTGTACTTCCGATATGGCATCACGGCGGTCTTCGCGTTCAACCTGGCCGAGTTCATAACGAGGAACTCCAAGCGCGAACTTCTGCTCCGGATCGACAAAAACCTGGAGGCATGGTATAACTATCGCTCGAAGTTGATACAAAAGAACTCTATCAGCTACTTTATGACCGCGTTCTTGACACAATACGGAGACAAATTGAGCACGATCATGGAGACTATTTACGCTACGGAGACCAAGGCTCACATTGCGTTGCGGCACCTCTCCGCCCGCTTCGGTCGGAACACCTCCAATTTCTACTCGGTGCTAATTAGCTACATTGGCACTCTCACGCCAAATACGGTGACTCGCGAGGAATGGACGCGCTTGATGCTGAAGTACGCCGGCACCCTGTACACGGCCAACGACCGGATCCTCGTGGAAAAGCGAGCGGTGGCCTACCTGCAGACGTTGTACGCAACCATCGGATCGAAGGGGCTCAAGCTCCTAGTGGCCTGGAGCGTACTTCGCAACTACGCCGGATACGCAGACGAGTCGGTGGCTAATTTCCTCTATGGCAACTACGAGCAAGAATGCCTGACGCGGGTAGACAGACTCATGCCAGTGGCCCTTCACGCCGAGCCACTGTTTGCGGTGGCACCTGCCGAGTCAGTGCGAGCGGCGTACGAAATTGCGGCCAACGTCAGGGAAGGAGCTAAGACAATGTTCGCCGACTCTGTGTGGCTCGACAGCCGCGCCAGAGCGGTAGCCCTCAGCAAGCTTTCCCGCATGGTCTTCCACATGGGCTACCCGGACGGCCAGGACTCGCCGTCTGCCCTGGACTCATACTACGATGACCTCGCTTACCCGTCGGGACCGTTCTTCTCTGCGTGGCTGAACGCTTCGCGGCAGCACTTTCGCAAGCTGCTCGACAAGAGCACGGGCCCGGTGTTCGTCGTGAACGAGGTCAACGCCTTTTATGCCACAGGTGCCAACCAGATCGTCGTGCCCGCGGCCTTTCTGCAGCGTCCACTGTTCGTGAGAGACGCGCCGGCCTCGTTCAACTACGGCAGCCTGGGTCACGTCATCGGCCACGAGATCATGCACGCGTACGATGTGCACGGCATCAACATCGACGAGGAGGGGTTCGCGGTCTCCTGGATGCTGCCTCAGTCGTTGGAGCGCTACGAGGACAGCGCCCGCTGCGTGCGGAAAGAGCACGACAGCGTCCTCGCCTGGCGCTCCATGGTTTTGGTGGACGACCTGGACTCGGAGAACATCGCCGACTTCGCGGGCGCCCGCGCAGCGTACCAGGCCTTCCGCAGTCTCTCGGGAAGCGTGAGGTTCGTCCGTGTACCGGGACCATTTTATCCGGAGCAGCTCTTCTTTATCGGCTTCTGCCTCAAGTGGTGCGATAGCCACTTCGCCCGCAAGAGCAGGGGCAGGTACGCACCGGGGTACGCGAGATGCGTGGTGCCCCTCCGCAACATGCGCGAGTTCGCCGAGGCGTTCCACTGCGAGCGCAACGCGCGCATGAACCCGGAGAGCAAGTGCTCCTTCTGGTGAACGCTCGTGCAAACTTATAGCCATTCGACGCGAGGCATCTAGAGTGATGACAGCCGCCTGGGCGTGCACGTCGTCTTGCCTTCTGCCTCCGAACAGTGTCAGTGGCAACCGCCGTCTGTATAGTTACGCACGCTTTGCTGGCTTGGTTTGCTCTGCTGCGAGCTCCTTTTCATTTCCATTGCGTATTACCCCCTGTGAGTTTCGGCCGTGCGTTAAGTGTTGCACGCTTCTCGCCGAGCGTTTTGAATGCCCCCTTCAATTACGCGCTCGGTGTTAATGCGCGCGTGCTTTGTAGAGGAGTCACGCGGTTGAGTTGCACGTCGTGACTCCCGGAAGTCACGCTTTATTCTTCAAATTTCCTTGTCGCCGCGAGTCGTGCTCGTTGGCGCGCGAACACCAGACTACGCCGCCTTCAATTCGTCCGAACGATCGAATAATCTGACGAAATCTGTCACGCACTTTCTTCCGGCCGGTTCTTTCCAGCTCGCGTCTATTTGCATCGAGCCCCACCGCAGCTGCACTTTCTCTAATGGCTGCGTCGTTACCTCCCGGGATAGCGAGCACCGTGCTGCTGGTTGCGCTCAAGTGGCTCGATTCGGAACGGAGGTCTCGCGTTGTTACTCCGAATGTTTACTCGTGATAATTTTTCGCGAGCCACTTTGGCCGCACTGTTGACAACCGGTGCGCCGGTGACCTCTCGACTCCCGTAGCTCGGCATCTGCTCATCATCATCACTGTTGCTTTATGTCCCGCTGAATAAAAACTGAAAGTAACAAGCCGGCGGAAAGTGTTCGCACACCGATGCGCTAAGCGAGTGCGCTGGGGCTAACAGCTTGTATTCCGAGTGCACACCTGTAACATCTCCCTGTGCGAGCCATGGCAGCAGTGTCGGTAATGAAGTATACTCGTTTCCGCCCCAGCAGCAGTCGCATTGACACGTGTTGCCATGAGCTATATGCACTGGCGTAGCAACAGGGGGGGCCGGGGGGCCGTGGGCCCCGGTTGCACGGGGCCAGTAGAGGGGGGGGGGGGTGTCATATACGTCTGAAGACACCCGAAAATTGTCGATATCCCCGCCTTCCTCGACTACACCAGGGGGGGGAGGGGGGGTGACAGAAGAGCTAAGAGCCCCGGGTGCCAGACGACCTAGCTACGCCACTGGCTATATGGCTAATGTGCTTACGTCTTACGTAGTCTTACGTCGTAATCTATTAGCGTAGCACGGTGGGAACTTGCCCACACGCGCCGCGCCAGATGTTTCAGACATGCGGAAAGTTGGCTTCCTTGATTAAACGATGCAGCTCTCCCGCGCTCATGATAAATTCATATACCGATGACCCAATACAGCGTGACGACGCTTCGTGTGATAGGCTGTCAGGAAACAAGCGCCGGTTAGGAACTGCTATACGGAAAACGACTGCGATAACTATTGATCGAGGTAGCCTGTTGTGCATAATATTCACGAATGTCGCGTAGCTCTGATGTTTATTAGTTCCACAGTGCCGATTTTGTTCTCGTACATGACAAAACCTTACGCTATGAGGTTTCAGCTTATGCGGTTTCACTAGTCATGACGAATTTGTTCCCGAAAGTTTGCACATCTAATCTGTCGCATGACTCGTCTTGGACATTTAGAAACGCCACGCGCTCGAATTGCTTACATCTTTCATCGACCCCATTTGGTGCGTGATTTCGATGTTTTCTGTATTTCCTTAGGAAGAAAACAAACGGGGCTGTACGAGGCTTAGTGAAAATCACCAGCGGCATGGCTGAGGCGTGTGGTCATAAGATCGTTAGAAATGGCACTCCGCAAAGCTTCCATTCTTTGCGACTTTTCAAAACGGTTTCGGTCGAGTTGTCATGGTACGCTTCTTGCAGGTGCCTATATACTTGTTGATTCGGTAGACAAGTGTGCCTAGTGTGTGCACAAGTGATGCTAAAGTCGCAGCGTGTTCATTCAAGCACATTAGTGGATGCAACCTCAGCTTCAAATATGTCTGCAAAATGCCGAAAAGAAAAAGTTCAAGCATGGGTGTTGTGTAGGAGCGAGTTATGGCCTGCTCTTTAGGTTATCCACCTACGCAGGCCAGCACGTGGTAGTACGTGCTGCCTTTAAAACGAAAAAAAAAAGACGGTATAGATGTTTTTTTTTTAATCGCCATTTCGCCCCTGCACATGAAAACCGTGTGATCGAATGAGCGAAATAACTTTATTGGAGGTCCGGCGAGGACGCGAACTCGTTGCGCACCCGGGGAGTCCGACGTCGGGGCCGGCAGGCCTAGCCCAACGGCGCGGACACGGGCACGCCGGACAGCCAGGATTTGCTTGTCTACAGAACGGGGCCAAATACGTCTGATCACAGAAAGGTGTCTTCCTCGGAAGCTGCTCGCAGTGCGCTTCTTTCAAATGAACACTGAAAATAACTAACGGCTTTCTTTTTTAATTACCCCAGAAGAAGGAGACACATAAGGCTAAACAACATTACAGGTACCTCCTCTGCTGTTGACTGGTCTTTCGTGTCAGCTACTTTTATTCCATTTCTTATAAGATGAACCCGTTACCACCTAGGCCGACAACAAGTGCTATGCCGAGTCGAATATCTGTTGTGAAATTCTGTGACGAGAGTCCGAAGCTTTCTTTCTTTTTTTTTTTCTTTAACTGCATTTATAACTGAAAGTAACGTTATCCTTATAATGCCTGAATACGCATCAAAGATGACAAAAACATATACAGTACACTTTCGGAACATTCGAGGGACGCGCATAAGCGTTCTTGAAAGCGGAACTATGCGTCGTAGGTGCGCACTCAAAAACTGGTACTTACAAAGCCACGCCCACTTCGTTGCTTCCGCGTGTGCGTGTTCATGGCCTTTCCTCAAAAACTCGAAAGGGCATGTCACAAAAAGCCACTCAGCGCGCATGGGGAGTGGTCTTTTGTGGCGTATATATATATATATATATATATATATATATATATATATATATATATATATATATATATATATATATATATATATATATATATATATATATATATATATATATATATGCCGTCACAATTATATGAAGGCGGCCACTCGTGTACTCCCTTCCCCCACCTGCATTCCTCCCTCTTGCGCGCATCCTGACCTCTTCGGGTCAGTCCTGAAATGCCCTCCAGTCACCCGCCCACCAGCCCGTCAATACGTCGTTCGCCGAACGGGGATGGTCGCGCGACCGCGCCAATCGATCAAAAATCGCGAGCGTTCACTTTGCTGCCGGTGTGGATAAAAAGCCCTGCGCGCCGCTGGCTTATAAAATGCCAACGGCGTCAGCGCCCGTAAAGTAAAAAAAAAAAAGGGGGTGGGGGGAAGGGGCTCGAGGGTTCGGCTCACAGCGCTAAGCCGACGTTCGGGTCACGAGGGGAGCAAGGCCGTGCCGGAACTCGACGCCAGCGTATACCGGCGCCAACATCGGGGGCGTGTCCGTCAAACAGGCAAGGGGGCGCGCGCGCATCCTTTATCTGTACAGCCGGCTGTGACGACTTATTAATAGAGCGCCGTGATCGTGTCGGGCGCACGCTTTTGTACGGCAGCTGCGACAGCGACACGAGCGCTGATTCGTTTAGAAACTAGGGAATAGAAGGCGCTAAAAAGAAAATGTCGTTCGATCAGACGAGAGCCCCGCCGTTAGTTTTCCCTGTCACCGCGGAGGCCTAAACGACACGTTGAGGCACTCCGTCAAAAGCACGCAAGAATTGCACTTGGAATTGATAACTTATTCTTCGTTCTCCATTTTCGTGGAGCGAGGGGACAGGTTGGCACCAGAACTGTACTTTGGGGAAACTTTTCGAACAGCTCGGCATTACTGCACTCTAGCACGAAAATGACGGCAAGACGGGCAAAATGCACCGGTCTTCCGAGCAAAGTGGTCAGTAGCATAGTAGTAATCAAGCATTGTAAGTTTTCTTTAAATCTACGGATAACGACACGGCTTTAAACAATGACGGCACCTTAAGGAAAGAAAGTTCGATGCCTTGTCGAAATTGTCGTGAGACAGAATCCATGGCAAGAGCGCAAGACAGATTGAAATTGAGGACTGTTTCTCGTTCCAGGTTATAGTACGGAAGTCATATACACTCGATGCTAATTCTGGCATAATTGTGCATTCCCGGCTACTCACTGCGCTTCCTCTGAGCAATCACCACTTGCGTCTGCGTTGCGCTGAACACTCGAGTCTGCTTAGCACCTTGCGTGCTAAATGACCGCATATTTGTGTACGTGCGCGCGTACGTTCGTGAGCTCCTCTCCCTGCTGCCGACTTCTTGCGCGCGCCGCGACTGATTCGAAAACACCGGCAACTTGTAAGGACACTATACCGCCATCCGTACTTAACCGCTTCTAATTTTTCAATGGTACTCCCCGCATACTGTGCTCTACTTGTCCAGTATACGGGTGTGTCAATGTATAAGGTATATTGGCCTTTTCAGTATCGAATTCTTATCGAGTGCAGATAAATGTGTGAAATATACATAATTTTTGTGCCAAGATGCTGAACACTCCATTCAAAACGAGCCAAGGTGGTAGAACTACTTCGTACATATACTTCGCCTAATATCTTCGCCTAATATCTAAATTATCTGCCTTACGACTTGACTCTTTAACATTATCCTGGATTCGTAATTTTCTTTCTTTTCGAGAACAGTTTACTGTTGTTAACAATTTCTCTTCCCCGCCTTCTTCTGTTAGCTCTGGTGTGCCACAAGGCAGCGTCCTCGGCCCCTTGCTCTTCTTAATCTACATTAACGACTTACCCACCCAGATTACTTCCTGCATGCGCCTTTTTGCCGATGACTGTATAATCTACCGTCCTATTCACACGACTGACGATCACTTGAAACTTCAAGCAGATCTTAACCTTATCGCTAACTGGTGTAACAAATGGCTCATGACACTAAACTTTACAAAGTGCGAGGTGATGTGCTTCAGCCGAAAATGTGTAAATTCTAAATATTCGTATCATCTTAATAACACTATGCTTTCCCACACTTCATCATATGTTGTTCTTACAGAGAATCTTTCATGGGCCCCACACATCACTTCTACATGCGCCAAAGCATCACGTTCTCTGGGCTATCTACGACGCAATTTGCGAAATGCCCCGCCAAACATTCGAAAACTCGCTTTCCAAACATTCATTTTGCCACAGTTAGAATTCGCCTCCCCAATTTGGTCCCCTCATCAAAATTACCTAATAAATATGACGGAAATGATACAAAACAGAGCAGCCCGGTTCATATCGCGTAACTACAGTATAAACTCGAGCATTACACAAATTAAACTAGACCTACTGTTGCCGCCATTAGATATCCGCCGTAACATCGCTCTTCTGTGCTTATTCCACAAGTATATTTACACTAATAAACGAACCCGGTTGCAACTACAAATACCCCACTCTTTTTCACGCAGATTACATAATCAGTTCAGTTTCATGCGCATATACGGTAAAACAAATGCATTTAATTCATCGGCACTACCACGTGCCATCCGTCTCTGGAATGACCTCCCTGATAACATAGCCTCCATATCTAATCCCGACACGTTCCGCTCTCAGTTACTCATGCTTTTCCCATTTAATACCGTTCACGAGTGACCAATCTAGTGTATGTTATCGTGCATTTTTGCCATGTTGTATATCATTTTCATAAACGGAATTCCTTTGCTCTGTTAACAGTAACAAGTGTTCGTGTGCCTTCAGATATTGCTTTCTATTCCTAGTGCCTTCAATATTGTGTAACATGGTAATCTTTTTATAGCACTGTTCCTATTAGAAATTTGTACTTTTTATACCTCTTACTGTTCAATGTGCCCCCCTTACTTTATGCCCTTCCATAGGGCCTGTAAGGTTCTTTTGAATAAATAAATAAATAAATATTGAGGCGAGTCATCATAATTTACGAAGTAATTAAATATGTAATTGTTTTACAATCAGTCATGCTATGTTTCTTCACAAAAATAATTGAATCACTCGCTCGGAGCATGCACAATAACTGGTGGCAAGCACTACTAGAAAGGGGGGAGGGGGGAATGTCACAATTACCATGGAAACGCTCCGCGTCAAACGTGACGTCAAGCGCGCTAGTGACGTCACCAAAGCAGTGGTCTGTAGAAATACATTTACCTCAGAAGTAAAATGAAGGTGCAGTCAAGCCTCTCTACAACGAACGCCTCTGCAATAAAATGACATGTATAAAGAGGTAATAATTCCACCTCGGTTATATTGTGAGCTGTGCGGGCGCACAGTCTTTACAACGAAGTCACCTTTATAACGAAAAATTTGGGAGGCCCCAAGTACTTCGTTGTAAAGGCGTATGGCTGTGCACTGACGGTGCGGAATGTTCAACTTATACTAAGTTCAATGTTAGTGGTCGATTTCTTGCCGCCAATGAACAGAGATGGCAAACATAAGTCGCCTAGACCCAAGTTTATAGGCCATGGCTAACGAGGTTCGCGGGAATTCTTACGTCAGTGGGCGGCGCAAGCTGCTAGCACAGCGGTTCATTCAGCACGGGCACGATTGACTGATTTTCGCTCTTTTGGCTTCAGACAGCCTTCTGCAGTATAGTGGAACAGCCATTTCACTTTTTCGGCGCAGGTTCTGGCGCAGGCAAAATGCCGGTTTGGCGCAGCTAGCAGCAAGCACTTTTGGCGCAAGGTCCAACGCACGTGTGCTTACCATATTGCACGCAAATATTAACTAATATAGTCCATATGTTGCGGAGATGGGTTTGCGCGAGGCTAATCCTGCAAGCGCGGTCAGGAGAGGACGCGACGCACACATGGTGTATACGGCGGGTTCGTTGATACGGCGCAGAGAAGGCAAGAATGATCGTCAACAAACGCGCTCTTACTAGGCCGGCATGCAAGACAGAGCGAAAGTCACAGCTTGGTGGGCAAACGCTGACCGCAAGATCGATCGAGTAAGCGTGCCTGCACTGAATGTGACATCATGCCATATACTCATGTCATGCCCTGTACACTAGGGAATTTTCGAGTAGGGCCGCAAAAGAAATAGCGCCAGCGCCACTGCACATGCGCAAGTACGGTTTTGCATTTGCGTCGGCGAGGCAACACCGGCGCGGCGACACTGTTTCGCCGAGATAGCGCAGCGACATAAACTCTTTGCAAGCGTTTTGTGTCAGCGAACATGGCGGTAACCACCAAATGGGTGGCTCTCGCCGTGCACTACATTCGCTAACACCATTCCTAACAGCGCACCACGTGCGATTGTGATCGTAAACATTGAAAAGTTTACCTTTAATCATATAATGTGACACCCTCCTTCGGCACACCCCGAGGTGCCACGCGGGTTCGATTAACACCGAAATAAAGCGCCAGCAAGATGGTAGAGCGGCATTGTATACATTGGTACGTCCGTTAGAGAAAAATGTGCGAATGACAAACCGGACGACTCCGACGGGCCAATAGAGTTTCTCACTAGAAAGTGACAAACTCTATGGACGGGCCTCTGCTCCTTGCTGTTATGATGATGATGATGATGATGATGATGATGATGATGATGATGATGATGATGATGATAGTGTGCTGTTGGTCTTCAGTTTTGCTAGCTGCGAAGTATCGACACAAGGAGGGTTTCGCTTTTACGCATGCTTTGGCGCAGGCTCGGCACACTTTGTCGCTACAATGCCGTTTTGGCGCAGGATGGCGCAAAGGCTCGCTATATGCCCAGTTTGGCACAAGTGGAGCAGCTGTTGCATCATTGCTTCCTGGCTGCTCGCCTTAATCTAACACGAGCCCTGCGCGGTGTCTCGGTGGCTACAGCCAAGCGATGCCGAACATGACATCGCGGATTCGATTTGCGGCCGCATTCCGATGGGAGTACAATGCTAAAAACAAACCAAACCAAGAAACAAGAAAAAAAAGAAGCTCGTGTTCCGAGCAATAGGTGCACGCTGGAAAACACCAGGTGGTCGAAACGAATCAATATCCCTGCATCATTGCATCTTCCGTAACCCACTGTGAATTTTCAGGACTCTACTTCCCTAAATTTAATTTTATGTTACAGTGAAGCTGCTTATGGCTAGACTTCCGTCCATTTTTTGCCGTGCGTCAACAAGAGCTATCATCATCAGCGCAATGGCTCATAGCCCCATAAGCAAGCAAGAAATTAAAAGGCTCATACAATTAAATTTGGCGATGTAGAGTCGTGAAACTTCACAGTGAGTTATGAAGGACGCAATGATGCAGGGCTATGGATTCATTTCGACCACCTGGTGTTTTCTAACGTAAACCCAGTGCTCGGCACACGAGCTTTTTTTTTCACACCTTTTTCTTGCCCCCCTCTTTTTTCCGTCTTTACTTCCTCTTTCTATTCCCCTACTGCAGGGTAGCAAACCGGAGGCTTTAACTCTGCATGGTTAACCTCCCTGCCTTTCTGCATCTCTCTCTCTCTCTCTCTCAATGGCTTATCACTCTCATAAAGCAGAGAGTATATATAGTCGTCCACGCAAATGTATATAAATAAATGTGTTCGTACTCTTGTACAACATTCTGTGTCACCTCTACGCCATGTGCTAAACAGCTTCGCTGGTAATCCATCTTCGCAGAGTTGAATGGCCCATGGTTTTTATCTAATCTGTCATTACAAATTAATAGTATGACATTGATTAGCTTAAATTTTTATTTAATTCCTACCATCTTACTGTTATCAGAATGTTTGAAATATGAGTTGTTTCTAACGTGGAAAATAATCACCCAAATGGTAAGTGTTGCCGCCCAAATAGTATTCAGATATATTGACGCGCGTGCAGGAAATTGCTCTGTCTTATTCACGGACACTGTAAATTACGTGATATAGTTAGCTAGCGGCGGACGTAAAGCACTCAACGCCGTCTTTAGCTGAGTTTCGACCTGAAAACGGCCGGGCCGAAGCAAGCCGTCCGGGCGAGTTCCAGTTGGTCGGTTCGGATTGGTATATTTGTACCTTTGACAAGTTATTAATCGTTTTCTTTATCTTTGTCCCATCTGTAAGCTATTCTGTAAGAGTCCACCTAGCGGACTGTTCATTTCGTCCGCTGCTGATTGGATGCAGCTGTACGAGAGAGGAGGAAACAAGTGGCCCTATCCAATCAGCAGCGGCCGAAATAGACAGTCCCCTAGGGGGACTCTTACAGAATACCCCTCCTGGATTGCATGTCACACTGCACTAAGCGCTGGCGGAGTTGTCATCCGACCATCTTTAGAGAAGTCCCTCCGCTTTATCATGTTTTCTGACAGCGCTTTTCATTTGACTGTTCGAACGTCTTCACACGACAACTCTGCAAAGATCTATCTCATCGATACTGTCTTGTCTGCATCATTGCACCGTTCGCTACACAGCGCAACATATTGACGCGAAAGCGCCAAACGGCTCAACGAGCGAGAAAGCCGGCGTCTGTAGTAGCGAAACAGCACCTGAATTCCCGCTGGTTGCGACGCCAGGGCACGAGCGAGCCTCGACGGAGCAGAGCGGCAGTAGTGAGCAAGGTGTTGCGGGAGGGGATACTGCCGCGACGCAAGACCACCCTCGCTCTCGGAAGCCTGCGTTATCCGCGCGTTCCTTGTCCGCGCAAGCTCTGGCCTGCGCTCTAATGGCGCCCCGCTGAGGCGAAATCAAAACGCGCGAAGCGTCTCAGCGCGATCGCTTGCCCACGTGGAGTTCATAACTCGAAGGACCACTCAGCGGTGCTCAATTGCACATCAATACTTTCGAGTTCACAACTCGTAACAAGTGTTTTACAGCGAAGCGACTAGTTGGTCGGAATTTTTCGTGGGCTCGTGCTCACCCGAAAACAGTACCGCCACCTAGCGGCCGCCACCACTCAGATAGACCTCGACGGCAGCTGTAAAAGGACTTTGTATTTGAGTTCCCGCGTAAGAGAATTACGTTTTCTCATCCCCGTAACAATGTATTCGAATTACAATCCGAAGCTATCATGTTTTCAGGCTTGTGTGCAAGCCGTATCTTACGAATTTCCTTGCGCAAGCTACCTTGAAAACTTCAGTTCAATAAGGCACTTTCGCTTGGCGGAGAGCCTAGAATAATGATGACGTATGCTGGCCTTTCGAACTCGTGCGTGCGCGGGTGACGTACGTCGCTTGTGGTGATTGGTCATACTTATCTGACGTTGGCAACAGCTTCTCTGTACATCATCTTTCACAGGATGGTATGGAGGTGGATTTGTTCCTTGTAGACTTTCCGTTTTCTTGTGTCGAAGGGGGTTCTTTGCAGGAAACAAGCTTTACAATGAGTAAATGAATCAATTTGCGTGCTATTGCGTCACACGAATAGTGAGTCTCTTACGCTGATACTTTTTCGTTGTCCCCAATAACGCTCGTTCTGGGCTTACGTAACCGTAGTGCCCCCTCACCCAATGCCTTCCTGAAGGCCTGTAAGGCGTTGCTAAGTAAAATAAAGATACTCCCTTCCCACATCTACCTGCTGTACCTTCAGAGAGAAAAACGCGGCCATTGCAGCGACCTCTCAGTCAAACAGGGACACACGTCGCTGTTCAACAAAGGGGGCGAGAGAGGAACCGGAAGACGTCGACTGTCGTCTCCGCGTCGTCGCAAAGGAGAACCACTGGCAGGAGCAACGAGCAAGTCCCGTGTCACGGCTCACCGCAAGCGACAGCGTTCCCTTCTTTGCCTATGGAACGCGTCTCTGCGAAGGTCGCATCGTCGATGCTTCTGCAGCACGTCGGCGCGCTTCGTGATCATTCCTTTAACGCCCACACGACGCGTGCCTCCGTGTGTATACAACTGGTCACCGACGGAACAGAGAACCTCAAGGAGAGGATGGCGCGATCAGTCATTCACGCCTTGCCGCTTTCAAGACGCACGTTTGCCCGCCGAGAAGCGAAGAACAGAAAACCACAGAGAGAGAGAGAGAGAGAGAGAGAGAGAGAGAGAGAGAGAGAGAGATATGGCAGTGGCCACAGCTCCGCGCCCAATGAAGCGTGCCGAGGATTTTCAGTCAAGTCGTCGACTACACTTCCGCTTCCAAATACTGCTCGCAGCCGCTGTGCTCCGGCGACGCTTGTCCGAAAGCAGCGAGACCCAGCGGGCGGCGCGTTTCCTGGATTTGGGGCCGAAACGCGTTGTTGCTGCAACGAACCGCCTCAGTTTGCCCAAACCACAGAAGAAAAGCTGGAAAGAAAATAGACACGCAAATTGCCATGCCAAGTCAGGCTAAATGCGTTGTTATATAGTATAGGTTATAAGCCTGATTGCTGGTTGCATCGAAGTAAAACTAGAAAATAGAAGTCTCCGATGCACTTCCTTACAGAGAAAGTTTAGAATCGCGCCCTTTCTGTGCCCCTCTCTCTCTCTCTCTCTCTCTCTCTCTCTCTCTCTCTCTCTCTCTCTCTCTCTCAAACACAGCTATAGTATACGTATCAATGTTGACGTATAAGTGTACCAGAAGCAGCGCTCAATGGTTAGTTGTCATTCCGAACGAAAAGCGGCTTCCGTTTCGGTGGCGCTCCATAATATCCGTGCCATGCTTCCGCTGTACGTATCCTACTCGATACGGAGAAGCTTGTTCTCACAGGAGACGTTTTTACTCTCCGTGACTCTGAGTTCATACTCTGAAGTACTAGGGCGGGCGACGGAGGATTCGGTGACCGTCCTACTTACATTGGGTCACCAGTGTCTGAATGCGGCGCTTCTATAAATATGAATATCTATATCTATAGATATAGATATCTTCATATTCTATAATATGAAGATATGAATAGAATATGGGCGGTTTCTAAAGTGAGAATTAATTCGACTTTTTCTCAATGGCCTTTAACCCGCACATTGCTTCACGGACGAACAGCGCGGAAAGCAGACGTGGACGAAGAATTATACCCCCACGCACGGAAGCTGACTCACACCTACACGTTTATTGGTGGGAAAAAGAATACACATACGTGTACGCCAAGATTAAAGGTGATAAAGAAAGTAATTATGGAAATAAACACACTACCTGAGTGACGATGCTCCATTGTACAACGAAGAAACAGCCAAGACCTTGTCTACAGTAAGGACGCCCGCCAATTAGCCCAAGTTTTCCTGAATCTGTGTGCATTTCTTCTTCTTTGTTTCAATGCCCTTCCATTGTTATGAAGTGCTTGTTCTGCAACTGCTTGAAAGGTCTGTGAGCAAAACATCGCAGGCTATTTTTCTGTGCCCCTACATTGCGACGCAATTTCGTAGTACATAGTTGTTTGTGAATCAGTCCTTCTTAAATTGAAGCTTCCTTTGCTCATCCTCCCGGGTTTTCGTGACCGTGGCTGCTGGCTGCTGCTGGGTGCTGTTGCCTTTGCCAATAGCTCAAGTTTCAAAACAATTGAATTACTGGCCCGATGGTGGGATTGAATCTCGGTCCCCCAGCCCAGCAGCCCGATGCTTTAAGCATTAGGCCACAATCGCGCTTTTTACAGCGAATCTGTCAGCCTCTAGTTGGTCGAGATTTTTCGTGTTCGCGGGAGCGGTGCTCACCGAAAAACAAACGGCAGCTTAAAGGCTTTGTGTCTGAGCTTCCGCGTAGCAGAGTTATGTCTTCTTGTATATTCGCATCGCACTCCGGTGCTATCATGTCTGCAGGTTGTGTGTGAGCCGTACTTAATTTCCTGACGCATTTCGCTTTGAGAGATTCAATTAGTTCAATAACGCACTTGCGTCAGGCGAAGGCTCTACAGGAATGAGGATGTATGCTGCGCTAACGGTACCGCCATCAAGTGGCCACGACCACTCAGAAAGACCTCAATCGGCAGCTGGAAAATGGCTTTGTCTTTCGCCTTCCGCGTAACAGATTTACTTTTTCTCGCGTATTTGAATAACAAACCGAAGTTATCGTGCCTGCAGCTTGTGCTTTAGTCGTACTTACGCATTTTGTGATGCAATTTACTTTTAAACGATTATTTAGTTCAATAACGCACTTGCGCTTGACGGAGGGCCTAGAATAATGAGGAAGTATGCTGCACCCCTGCGGGAGTCATGTGCGTCGCTTGTGGTGGTGTTTGCGTGACGTCGTCTAACGGCCGCAATAGTTTCGCTGTGCATCTGCTCTCATTAGGAATGGAGGCGGATTTTCTTTTCGTTTGATACATGGGAGCAGAATTTTCAGTTAAACAAGAAAAACAAAGCGCGACACATATAGGCCACAATTGCGCACACTGACGTCTCTCGTACCAACGCAAACGCAATACGTAAGCACGTGCTCTCACGCCAGATTTATGTGCGTCAAAGAACCAGGAATGAAATGGGCAAATTTTTAGCCCTTGATTAGCCGCTTCACGAAAACTTCACTTCATACAGGTTCCACGATGTGCATTGTATCAGTGTAATTTTTTTTCACCACATGGCACGGCGGCATAGCCGTCAGCAGTTCAACGTCAGCTAGCACGTTCATATTATCCTCCGAGAGATGGTGAGATAAAATGCTTTTCAAAGAAGGTGATTCATTTTTCTAAACTCAATACTCAGACTGATTTCGTGCTGAATAATGATAACATCTATTCTGCACTGCTACGCAGTGTAGTCGCAAGGCCTCCTTGACGGTTTTCAGAAAAGATACAAATTGACAAAAACGCATGGTAACTTCAGCAAGGCTACTGGAGTATACGCATCTTCCTCACCAGTATATTTATCAACTAATAAATTCTACCCAACTATTGTACTTATAAGCTTAAGAGTTCATATCAAAACAACTTAATTCTCTTGGTTACGGTATCTTCAAGCAATGTGAAGTAGCAATAGATGTGTAGTTTCAAGTTAGGCTGTCACGATCGAGTCACGAACATGTAATAGAGGGGAAACCATGTTTGAAAGACACGTTTGTTATCATCCCCATATTTACGCGTGAACTGATACAATACGAATTGCATTTTTTTTAAATGTTCTATAGAATCTTTCTAAGTTTTGTAAAAGTTGTCATGGCTAAGAAAGCTCGTGTTAAAAAATGCTATGTCCTTTATTTTTAACCTACTACGCAACTAAAACCTCTAACTGCACTTGTAGTTTGACACAGAGTGTACAAAATAAGACGGAGCATTCCACATATTACTCAAGTACGCTCCTCTCGAGCTTTCCATGGGCCAAATAGCAATTTCCTCCTTTCGTCCTTTCCTTTCTTGAGTGTGGTGTTCCTCAACTGCTTTTAAGACGTCTGCTTGAAAAGCATGACACATAATGTAATTCGAAGAATAATGTTCAATGAAAGCATGCACAGGAACATAAATGTAAACATGTGCGCGTTTCTTTTTTCTTTCTTTTTTTTTTTTACTGTGCAGAACAACTTGTTCGATATCTCCAGCGCGTTCAATCTGCGCCGTTTGCTTGTTTATTTCAAGTGAGTGGCACAGAAATTGCGCAAGGTGTCAAACTCGGCCCTCATTATCCCATTCTGCCCCGCTTTACCACTTTTCACCGTCTCCACCCACAGAAGGTTATTATATCGGTCACATCCACTCACACTCCGCTCTTCACACGCCACAGTTTCCGAACGTGTTAACGAGGCGTGGAACGCATAAACTGCAGTCCACAGGAAGAATGAGCAAGCCGTTAAACGATCCCTGATTCCACGCATGCGCGAAGCGTTTCCTCCTTCCAACGTTTACTGAGACCGTGAGTAGAATTCTTAGTGCGGGTATTGCCCGTAACCTATCACGCGGCCCGGTTCTTCTTAGTATATTTTATTTTTTTTATGGCGCCTCAGTCATAAGACGGGTGATTGCGTGCGCTGAACATTAAATTCGCATACGCGTTACAAAGCTCGCTCGAACGCGAATTAACTTCGCTCATGAAAAATGACGCTTCGGCGTCAGTTCAGCTGGATCTCATTTCTAGTTAATTACACCGGGTGTATTAATCATTAACGCCTCACAGAGTTTGATCGCGTCGCCGCTAACGTTAAACGCGCTGCGGGGCCAAATGAGGTCATTCATAACTTCGACAAAGGCAGTGCCTTTAAGGTATTTACCAAAGTGGTGGTGGCAGTAATAACAGGAACAATGCAATAAAAATGACACAGGTAAGCGCTATTGTTTCTGGCGCTCATTTACTTAATGTTGTGCCGCATTTCTGGTCAAAAACATGTACCGACCATAGAGCTTCCTACACTAATTACAACAGGGAACTCTGGCGCTGCGATCGTTCAGCCAGCATGGGAATGATGGTTCGTACATGGATTGGTCTGATCTTCGAGCCTGTGGATTCAGATGTCCGTGTCGCTTCGTTTGTTACGCTTCATCTGCCTTCATTGGTCAACACTTCAACGCAATCTTAACTTTCTTTTAATTCAGAAGACAATAAGACTCTGCGAACACGCATAACCACTGCTAATTTCTGTGTCTCCGCTTGTCCATGCGTCCGTGATGCAATAGTTTCGATATCGGGACTCTGCGCTAGAGGTCCCGCGGTCGCATAATTTTCATGCTAATTTAATTCAGTGATAGAACGGACAATTCACCTGACGGCGCAGGTCCTGTAGGTAAAGATGCCGATTCGGCGCAGCAGCAAGCACTTTTTGGCACAGGGTCCAACGCACGTGTGCTTACCGCATACCATGCCAATTTTAACAGATGCAGTCGATATGTTACGGAGACGGGTTTGCGCGAAGCTTATACAGCAAGCGCGGTCAGTAAAGGACGCGACGCTCTTCCACACTGGGGCGCACAAAGGGCGATGGCCGGGCTCATCGATACGGCGCAGACAGATCGTCAACAAACGCGTGTTTTTTTTTTTTTCAACTAAGGATGCAACACAGTGTGATAATCACGGCTCGTGAGCAAAGGCTCAACGCAAGACCGATCGAGTACGCGTGTCTGCATGGCATCATGCAACATTCTCATGTCATGCCACGTACATTTTGCGAGTTTTCCGATAGCGCCTGCAAAGGCCTTGGGGCCACAAAAAGAAAAGAAAGAAAAAAGGCGTCAGCGCCACTGCATATGCGCGAGACGCAAATATGGTTGAGCGTTTGCGTCGGCGATGCTATTTCACCGAAACGGCGCAGCGACCTAAACTCGACGCAATAGTTTTGCATCATCGAACGTGGCAGAACCCATGGAAGTGGCGCCTCTTGCCGTGTATCGCATTCAACCTCGTTCGCTAATGTCATTCTTAACTATGCACCACGTGCGATTTTCATCGCAGCGGCTAGTTTGCGAAGCCCCGCTATCACCCTTAAACATCGCAAAAGCTTACCTTCATCCCTAGAATGTGGCATGCTCCTTGGGCAAACTCCGCAGTATCACGAGGGTTCGATGAACAGCGAAATAAAGCGCCAGCAGGACGGTACAGCGGTGCTACATTCTACGGCCGTCAGAAAAAAAATGCACGAAGGACGAACCTGATGACTCCGACGGGCCCATAGAGCTCACTATATGAACAGCTCAATGGACGGGCCTATGCAAGGAACCATGACGATGATGATAGCGTGTTGTTGGTTTTGGTTTCTATTTTGCTAGCTGCGAAGCATCTGTGGAAGGAGCGCGTCGCGCTTACGCTTGCTTTGGCGCAGGCTTGCCGCAATTTTCCGCTAAAATGTTTTGGCGCAGGATGGCACAAAGGCGAGGCTCTTGGCGCAGTTTGGCGCAATTGGCGCATCTGTTCCATCACTGCATATGTGACCACCTCAGCTTCGCAAAAGTGCAAGGAAACTGCTGGCTAAATAATTATGTGCAGTCAAAAACGCAAACTTTTTTTTTTTTTTTGCTGCTGCTGCTGCTGCCTTTCAGCGAGGCTCTAGCTCGTATTTATTCAGGAACATTGTTAATAAAACAAACAATGCGCGGAGACGTGGGTCTCTTGTGATCTTCACAACAATACTAACTATGTCGTAGATCACTTAAAATATCTGAAGACCTATGTCATTCAATTACGACAACCTATTTAATCAGGCATGATCCCCGCGAAACACGTCCTATATATGTAAGCACATAGAAAGATCAGACTCAGTCTCTCATTTCGAAACCCCGCATGGTTCGATTGAGAAATTCCACGCTATCCCCGGTAACCTCGAACCACAGAAACCTCGCTTTGGATTAACAGAAGCAATTTTATGGAACGGAAAGAGCAACGCGGTCTTATTATCATGTCCTCGATCGAAAAATTAAAACGCTTGCATCATAACCTATGTGTTCTGGCTTTGCAAGCCATGCAGTTTAGCACGGCTAGCAGTGGAATAATTAGATTTGTATTCATCATGCGGTAGATGCTTCTTTTTTTCTTTCCATGAGCTTTGCTTTGTCCAATATAATTCTCGACCGAGCCGGCTACACTGGTTATCACGACAAACGAGGTAAAATAGCTTTCCAATGAGCGTGAGGAGTGGGTTTCGTGGCCAATGATAATTTTCTTGTTTTATTCTTTGTTTGCTTTTCGTTCAAAACTGAGATTTCTTTCTCTCTTTTTTCTTTATTGATTCTTCTTTTTTTCATCGGAATGCTGCGCTGTCTTCGCACTTTGCAATGTGTACTGTACCACGTTGTTGTTTCCTAATTTTCAAATTATGCATGTGCACTTTTCGCGACATTAGAAAAAAAACAAAAAGTAATGCAAATGCGAGGGATTCTTCCCGTATCTGTAAGCATTAACATTCAAGATTATTTGATACGGTTCGGTGAATATCCAAGTTGACGTTTTCCGTTTCTTTAAAAAGAAATCGATATGTAATATGCGCGATATATTAAGTCCCCCATGTGGCGCACGTAGTAATGTTTTACCACCTTCAGTTTCGTTCAAAAGTCTATATGGCTTTTGTAGCGAACCACGGAACGCGCGAAGTTTCGTTCGCTGTCTACACTAACTCCATCTATTCGAACACGTGTACATCGAACCTGCGCTGTTCGCTCACTATATACACTGAATCTCCTCAGACAAAGGCAAAGCAGACGTGGCTTTTATTGGATACAGTGATAGCTGGCACTTGGGGTAGCCGCATCAAAAGGTGATAGTCTGAGTGCGAAAGCTGTCGTCACATGAGCTCACAAAACCTCGTTAGGGCAACATCTCGCGTAAAAGAAAATTAAAGAACTTGTTCACATTTATTTCTGGCCATGGACAGTATATTAGTACGACGAAAGCAGTAAAATAATTGAGTAAAAATGAATTGGTACGCTAATTACTTAATTAGTAATTGATTTGCTGAACTAATCTACAACTGAAAACTTCCTCCGCCATTTCAAAACGCTAGTATATAGGTTCCACATTGGGTTTCCAGCGCTTAAGTCAGTGTTCTTAGGCGTAAAATTCAGCGCATCAAGAATTATACTTCGAAGTCCTCGCAGAACATTGTTCGTCAGCCATCAGAATTTAACATTAAATTCAATAATGGGGTTATGCATGCCACAACGGCCATATGATTGCAAGGCACGCCGTATGGTGGGAGGCTTAGTGGGGGACTGCGGATTGATTTTGACCGTTGGGGGTTCTTTAACGTCCACCTAAATCTAAGCACACGAGAGCTCGAGAAAGAGAGAGGGAGAAATTAGATGAAAAAAGAAGCCAGGTAGTTTATCAGTAATAGAAAAGCAGCCTGCTCGGTGCCCTGTATATAACCACCGGGGGTAAAGTAGGTGGAAATGTGTGCACAGGATAACGGAGAATGGCATGCACGGTGGAAAGCGCGAGCGTGTTAATTAGAGTCGTCTAATTCAGCCAGTTGAACGCAATAAATTTCTCATCATACTGTCGAGATGTGGCAGTCAGCGTTCAAACGCACCAATCTTTCTATGGCGTCACTATACCCCTACCAAGAGTTTACAGCTGTTCAAAACTATGCCGCAGTGTTTCTAATCTCTGGTTTAGAATACTCACATAATTTATATAAATGCTGTAACAGTGCGCAATTATGCATAATATCTAGCTCGGCGTAGGAAACATCGCGCACTTCAGTATCGGATGGAGGATGAATGAAGAGCATCTTGAGAATTCCATTTACGCAGTATCATGATACGCTGAATAAAGATAACACATAGAGAAGTTAGCAAAAGCCATTTCTGCTTATGCACAGCGCGAGGTCACCGGACCGATTCCAGCAGCGCCAGCCGCATCAGACGCAGGAAGGACGCGGAAATCCTAGGGTCAAATATGGGTGAATAGTGAGTTACCTCAGGTGGTCAATATTAACCAGGAACCTTACGCCATTATAGATCACTGTATAGACCTTCTAGGACGTAAAACCTAACCAGTCCGGATAGCGCTGAGTTACTGAGGTTACTAAAGAAAAAAATTTGTGATGCAAGTGAATTCGTCCACAGGTAAAAAGTTTCGCGGAGGGGACAGTAAGTTGCCGGAAAGAAAGTCGTCGAGTGAAGGTGGATGCAGGATAGTTTTAAGATTGTTGCTACAGACCTTACTGCGCGGCAACCAACTGCCAATGTAGCGCGAATTTTTATCACCGCAAGAAAAATGCTGAGCAAGCAGTCCCTGCTCAGTCACTTGATGCATGCTATTACAGGGTATGGATTATGTACCGCTTTGCCACCTGCTTGCCAAGAGAGTACTACTGTTTCTGAAGTTCCACTAAACGAACGGGAAGGGTTAAGGGGAGAGAGGATTACAAAGAATCATTTCCATCGGTTCTTTGATGACATAACAGCTGCCAGCGGTACACCACAGCCATAGGCGGAAAGTTCTCATTTATCGGGGGGAGGGGGGGGGGAGGCGACCAACCTTCCGAACCCCACCGATAAATAAATAAATTATAGATATTACATTGAATAACAGCTGCCCTTGAATAAACTTCGTGTGACCTCGAAGAATTCTTCACTGAAGTTACGGCTTTATGAGTAGTTACAAGACTTCCCATAGTAGGAGACCGTACAATTTCACAGCCTGAGTCTCATCCTATCGCCTAAAGGCTGGCGTCTCTCGTATGAGCCATACGACGAGTGGATTCAGTGAAATACGTTACGAAGACATATGCGTTTTGTGCGTATTAGGCCGCACAAAACACATCTATGATCAAAGCAATGTAACGCCTTCTCAAAGTTTTAATACTCATAGAAGCAATCAAGAAATACTTTCCTAACGAAAGGTCATTTGAGAAGAAAAGACATAACATATATAAAAATTGCACAATAATACGATTTCTGAACACAACTTCTGACTAGAATTATCAGCATAAAGCAATGTGATTCCATAATGCAACAGTTTCATTACTTGTCAAAGCATGTCCTATGCCATTGATTTCACTGTTTTCCCGGCGTCGGAAAGAAGGATTATCGGGTAATCGATTGCCAGTCGTACAAATAAACGACCCCCATATTAACAAATAATAAATAATAAGACAGCGATATCTCAAACGCTCGAAAGGACACGAGAGCAAGCAAGTACAAACAGCATGGATTTCCTTATTGAACAGCTGATAAAGTATATGACGAATCAAAACTGGTAAGGAAAATGCACAGAATTCACTTTAGTTTTATAAAATAGCGTAACCAAATGTATTTGCGTAACCAGAAGGCCCCACCCCGTTTACACTGTTAGGTACCCCATTTTCGTTCCTTTGTGTAACTTTTTGCGTTTTCTAAGCCAGGTGATTTGCTTGAAGCTTGACTCACTTTCTTGAAGCTTCCCTCACTGACTCCTCGCCTCGTATTACAGCCTGATAACTTTTACCACTTGAATACCTCACGCATGTCTTACTGCAGAAGGAACACTCTCCGTAAAACTGGCGCCCTGGTACAGTACGGGTTAGAGTTATGCCATAGCTCCCAACTTCTTTATTCTGTCAAGACTTATCGCCACGCAACATTCATGAAGGCGCACCCTTACATTAGAACAAGAGCGAAGAATTTTCCGAAACGGTGAGCTAAGCCGAATTAGACAGTTAAGCGCGCGTTTTCTCCTAGTTTGTAGTGACTGCGCTTTGTTCTCTGTGCGCCTGAAGAGCACTACATACGCGGGTCGCGCGCTTTATTTTGTGCGTAATCTGCGCCGGGTTCTACGTTGCCATCCGAGATGATTGGTCCCTTCGCGTGGCCTACCTCCCCGCGCACCTAGTGTTATGTTTCCGCTGGTGCTTATACGGTGGAAAATACGTTTCCTCCTCAGCGTAAGACGGTTTCTGGCGAAGTATACCGATAAGCGACGTGCCCACTGTTGGCTTTGTCGTTGGTGTTCGTGCTAAGTTTGTAGCCGGTGCACAGTGCGACTTCCGCAGCAGTGGTAGAAGCAAGCTCGACGCACGTTTTCTATTTCTCGTTTTATTTCTCGTCGTCGCCGTGATGTTCCGTATAAAGTCCGAAAGCCATATGAATGAGCGACTCATACATCGTGGGTGCGAGAAAAAGCACGTAACAGTGAGCCGAAAATGACGGAGGCTTGGCGGAAATTATCTTCCCACGCGCTCAATATTCAGGTTAGTTGGAGGTCACGCGATCAAAAGCGCGCTTGAGAAGTAGAGTGCGGGTCTTCTCTACCCATAAAATTTAAATAAATGAGGGTGTTTTACGTGCCAAAACCACTTTCTGATTATGAGGCACGACGTAGTGAGGGAGTCCGGAAATTTGGACCACCTGGGGTTCTTTAACGTGCACCTAAATCTAAGTACACGGGCGTTTTCGCATTTCGCCCTCATGGAAATGCGGCCGCCATGACCGGGATTCGATCCCGCGACCTCGTGCTTAGCAGCCCAACTCCACAGCCACTAAGCAACCACGGCGGGTTTCTCTATCTCTACCGTAGCCGCGAATGACTGCGCAGCTGACGCTTACGCGGCCCGCGAACCGTATCTAATTCTTGGTAATCAGTGAGGAGAAATGCTGAACGAACGTCTCTGTTTTGTGGTTCTTCGAAGTTGTGCGACTTGTAGCTGTCAGGAGCTTCACTGAAGAAGTCGTCCTCCGGAATGGCGGATGGAGAACCTCCGCGCCATCCTGACAAGGCGAGTCCAACGGCGGTAGCCCAGCCCTTGGGAAACCGCGACATCACGGATTATAGGCTTCCAGACTCATATGACAGCTCAGCAGCAGCAGAGATGGACTCGGACAGTGATTACACGCTAGTCCAATCGCTTGACTTGAAACGCAGGCTTCACAGGACGTCAACAGGCAATGATTCCACTCATAAAATCAGATGTGGCGAACGGGTCCCCTCCATTGGCTACGCGCCGACTACAGTAGGAGCGAATATGAATTCGTTGAACAGGCAAGTGCTCACCGAATATTTCAATCGAATAGCTTCAGGACATGTGAGAGAGATCCGCATTAATGCTCGGAAGAACATTCTGACGGTGGGCGCGAGTTATCAAGCAGTATTATAGGCTTTGAAAGCTATTCAAGTGGTTGGCAACATTCCTATTCGCTCATTCCTATCGTAGGGGAAGGACACCTGCACTGGTGTTGTACCAGACGTGGGCACTGACGTCAAGAATGAAGACCTGCGGTCTCTACTATCATCGACAGTGCGAATTCTCGACATCCACCAATTCGGCCGGTCTCGGTGCATCAAGTTGGTCTGCGAGTCAGACATTTACCTGCATCAATCGAAGTAGGGTATGTGAGGTATTCAGTACGACCATATGTGTCACGACCGTTACAGTGCCACAACTGTTTCAAACTGGGCCACGGGAGTGCTGTGTGTAGGGATTCTTGCAACGTGTCGAAGATGTGGTGGTAACCATCTGATATAACCCTGTGCGGCTGAAACCATGAAATGTGCAAATTGCTTCGGAGCCCATGAAGCGACATCCAAGGACTGCCCCAAAGTGGCAGAGGAGAGACAAATTCTGAGAAAAATGGTCAGAGAGAGAACTCCACGCTGAAGGAGGCTGCCGATTCCTTCCGCAAGAAAAGGCGCCGGGTGCGGCAACGGCGTCGCCGCTCCCAAAGTAAGTCCCGCTTGAAAGAGGCACTTCTTTTGCGTCCTTGGCTGCAAAACATGCCACAGAGATAGAAAAGCCCGCACACACAAGGTACGCCTCCCCCAGTACCTCCGCGCCCGCCAAGGAATGAAGCGCCCTCCAACGTGCGTCCAACCTCTTCGGCTGGTGAGTGGTCTTCGCTGCCTGAAAGGGCATCAGGTGGAGATATTTGCTATACTTGCTGGGGAAAAACGATCATCTGCTCCTAGACCTGACGGTATTTCATATACTGCTCTGCGCCACCTTGGCGTGGAAGGACGGAAAGTCCTGCTTCCTTACTATGACGCAACGTGGTGGTCCAGTACAGTTCCGAAGCAGTGGAAGACCAGCCGTTTGGTGGCCATACTAAAGCCAGGAAAAGGGCCTTACGAACTGTCATCTTACTGACCAGTGGCTTTAGCTAGCTGTGTCGTTAAGGTGATGGAATAGATGGTGCTAACTAGATTAGAGCGGCTCATGGAAAAAAAATGAGCTTTATCCTGAAATGATGAGCGGATTTAGACGTGGACGTTCTGTTATAGATGGGGTTTATTGATCTTGTGTCCACGATCGAACACGAAAAAAGGAGGCGCCGACTTGTCTGAGCAATTTTTCTAGATATCAAAGGTGCCTGCGACAATGTACTCCACGAAGCCATTTTTGATGCCTTCATTAATTCGGGCATAATAGGCCGTCTCTACACGCGAGTGTAAGCTACCTAGATGGCCGCACAGTCTTCATGTCCACGAATGATGGCGAAACGAGAAGGCACGTTGTTTCCCGCGGAGTGCCTCAAGGAGGAGTGCTCAGCCCGACCCTTTTCAATGTTGCCCTTATTGGCCTTGCGGAAATAATTCCTGATACAGTACGCATCAGTACATACGCCGACGACATATGCATATGGGCGTCGGCTGTCACCCGACTGCAACTTCTTGCAAGATTGCAGCGACCTATTTCCTTAGCATCTCGGTACCTGCAGTGCCAAGGACTGCAACTGGCCACAGATAAGTGCGCTGCGATAGCGTTCACACGAAAGCTTATGTGTCGATATTGGATTATTATCAACGGCAATGTCACTCCATACGGGACCCACCATAGATATCTGAATGTTGTGATTGACCGCGGTGTTTTATTGTCGAAGCATGTGGAAATGTTACAGAAGAAATTAACTGGACTTGCTCAAGTTTTTCGCTTTCTGTCCGGTATGAAGTGGGGCCCATCTGAGCATTCGTTACTCCGGCCGCACCAGGCTCTCTACGTTGGCTACATTTGGTATAGCCAGCCAGTTTTATCAGGTATGAGCGCGTCATGTTTGTGTACGCTGGAAAGTGCTCAGGCGCAGATGCTGAGAACATGTCTCACGTTCTCAGCACGTTGCACCTCAACTAATGGTACAATTGAGGAAGCTTGCGTCACCCCTACACCTGTCTTTCTGTAATGCGAACCTCTGCGATTATTCCTGCGGCTGCTGTGCCGTCACTGAAGCCACCCCTTAGCGGCACTCCTCGACATACGGCTGGACTCCACTTTTTCGAGAGCCTTTAAGTGCCTAGAATCTTCCATACCATCATATTTTGCCCTTGCTGGCTTTTCATGTATGCATCCATGGGTAATGTCTGAAATACGGATAAGTCTCTAAATTCCAGGAATTTCCAGAAAATCGCGAATACCGACCGTGGGCCTCAGACATCTAACACTTGAATATATGTCAAAACAATATGGCTTATCGGTGAACGTATATGCAGACAGATCAGTCTCGTCGTTTGCGTCTGGTGCGGCTTTCGTCGCGCCTGCGCATCAAGTCATTCGACGATTTCTTTTGCGAAGCAAGACGACACCAACATCCACGGAACTAGTGGCAATAAGAGAGGCAGCGCACTATATTTTTCAATAGCCTCCTCAAGTATGGGCAGTCTTTAGTGTGGCGAAATCAGCTCTGCGGATACTTAGAGTAGTAATGAAAGAAAGCTCTTACAGAGTATTAGCTCTTCATACTGCCGAGCTATACGCTCTAGCGGAACAGAACGACCACCACATTACATTTCAGTGGGTGCACAGCCACTGTGGTATACACAGCACTGAACTGGCTTGCCGAAGCGAAAAAGGCGCTCGAAGAAGCAGAGCCACTGCTTGCGATTTCTTTCACAAGAGCGGACTCCAACTCTGTTCTCTCAAGTTTCATCCGAACAGAGACAGAAAAGCACTGGGACAATCCGGATATTCGCCTCAGACGACTCCAAAGATTGGACCCCACTATAAAATTTAGGCTACCACCCAAAATTCAACGCAGCTGCGCCAGCCTCCTGCACAGACTTAGGCTGGGTGTGGCATTTACGTGCGGTTACGTGCACCTCATGCGACGCATCGACTCACCAGACTGAACTGTGCAATGTGTAAAAGACTAGATAATGGGTTGTGTGGCTGCCCTCAGTACGTGGAAGAGCGTCAAAAGTTTAATAACGTCCTTACGCGCCTCGGCAGCCCACCTCTGTCGGAGGACGTTATTTTAGGCCCTTGGTCAGGCGTTAAATCGAGCTTTAAGGTTATCCAGGCCTTACCTGATTCTTTAAAACGCACGGGCTTGGACTGTAAGCATTACATTGTCCAAGCAGCTTGCTATATGCTTTACATCTTTCCTCATCATCGTCACCCATCATGCGCCTTTTTCTTCCCTCTTTCTTTCCCTATTCCCCTTCCCCCAACGCAGAGTAGCTGGCTAGAGAAACGTACCTCAAGCCGACCTCTCTGCATTTCGTATCAAACCTTTATCTCTCTTGGTAATCATTGGTGGGTGCAATGACCCAGGGCGAGCAGGGATGGCTGTTAACTTCATGCGCGCTGTCTTCCTTCCCGGGCTGTCTTTCCTCGACCCTAGTTTTGCAGATTGCGTAGCCTAAGTTCAGACAGAGCGGTAATTGCCGATTGCTTACAGAGGCTGTCCTGTAGTAAACATAAGAAAAGCCGGCATATTCCACGCCCTGCGGAAATCGATGTTATGCGAAGCAGTGTGCGGGGAGCCTACCAAGTTAACGAAACGGCCATGAGAGCACCAAGACGAAGTTTGCTCTCTCGTGACCTACATGACACACATGTCGTTATATCCATGTTCTGAGAGATCATTTATGTTCCTCAAACACTCTTAAACTATGAAAATTTTGCTACCTACCAAGTTGACGAAACGACCATGAGAGCACCAAGACGTAAGCGGCCAGACAGACAGACAGACAGACAGAATGTAATCATTTGTCTAATGCTTCGCGTTTATTAGGCAGATGATGATTAATTTGTGGAGTTGCGGTGAATAACGCGGCAATACGAACTGTTCGCCCCCGTTGTCGGCGCTCTTCATGATGCTGCCAGCGTTGTGACAGTGAGTGCTCGTTGTCATCCAGTTAGATATTTACATGCTTGCACGGTCCGTGCATTACACTACGCTTGTTATTTTATTCAGTAAGTGAATATTTACTGAAACTCATATCGCCGATATAAATAACGCATAGACTCGTGTAAGGGCCGCATTTTCTTGTCACGATTTTGTAAAGCCTTACTTGGGACTGGGTCATTTGACCTAATTTATCCAGCTACGCGTATGAAATCCGCCGTAAACGCCCGCGATTCGATCGCCTCCTCTCGCCATCTAGTAACGAGGCGCGAAAGTACGCTGAGTGCGAAGACTCCCTGTTGCGCGTGATCGGAATCAGCGCACCGAACGCGATTGCTTCCCGGTTGGATTTCTTTTTAATATTGGCTGTCAAGTTGGGGTGCGGCCCTCACACGGTTCTATACTATAAGAATTTTCTTTCCTGTAATTGTCTTATACTTCGCTATCGCTAACACTGGTTCGCCTCTCTGCTTCCCCTCTCACTCTCTCTCTGTTTTTTCTGAGTCCGATTATAACCTCTGCTGTGCATGACTGCTATTTATTCTGATATAAATTATCTCTGCATGCAGGTGGTGGTGATGTTTCCATACCTAATAAACGTTGTAAATTATCACAATGGGTGTTTTCTTTTTTTTCAGGCTAAAGAAAGCACGCAAAGCAATTTGAAGCGAGGTGAACGCACAGCAGCATATCCATTCTCTAGACATATGTTACCCGTCACATTAGAAACAATTGTTAGTTGGCTATCTCCTTCTAGTTAAAAAATGCAATAAACTTTCTCTTGCGTAGATATTTAAACATATTGTGTTTGTGCGTTGTGTACACAGCGAAAATTAACAAATAATGCTGAAGTGAGAAAATACGGATGAGGTAGCCGCCGCTGGTGCTTCTAATGCGCTTGTCCTCTTATTGTCAGGATTTGCAGAAATAAAGCGAAAGTATCTGTGCACTTTGCGCCGACAATCACACGGGAGGGGTGGGTGGGGCGGGGCGGCTCTACCTTTTCCGAAACAACATCGGAAAAGTTCGCCTCCCCCCCCCCCCCCCCACCCCGTAATCGGCGCCTGTGCCCACAGCTGTTATCTGGCAACGAAATTAAATGACTTCACTTAACCAGTCCAAGAACAAGACTCGCTCGACAGACAAGTGCCGGTTTTCTGCGTCGCTCCTCTCGGAGTGCTCTGAAGGGGGAGGGGGTGCCGCAGAAACAAAAGACGGAAAGACGAGTGCAGATGACGCGAGACAAGGCCGAGCGTTCCACTGCGGGCAAACGGCGGCGGCGGTCCGTTGCACAATGATCGCTGCAACATGTTGTGCTGCCGGCCATCGCGTGTGCGTGCATCGCGCGTTACGTTGCGCGCGGCACCATTCCGACAAGAGCATGGGCACGCGCATCATCCATCGTCCAGCTCGTTGGCGCAAGTTGCGTGCAGCGTACTGGCACGCGCGCTCGCGATCACTTTTCCTCCAAATCAGGGGCAAGTGTGCACGTATCCGAAAAGCCGCGGCTCCCTTAAGGCTGTGCCATTCCAGCTCGGTCGTTGTACGCAGCTTCTGGGTCGTCCACGTGGCTCATTGCGTGCGCCTAAACGGTGACGCGCATTCATCGGAAAGCATTAGCGTAATTAGCAGTGAACGGCTTGATCGCGTCGTGCGTGCAACCACGCTCCGGGCATACTGCACGCTAAGTTTCTGTCTGTTGAGCACTGAACGCTACAGTATACGGAACTGAAGAGACGTCTCTGCAACTGCGACATGTTTTTGTCGACAAATGCACCGTTTCCTCTGACTTCGGTGGCATTGTTCTCACCAGTAACAGCTGCCAGCCGGACATATATGCACGTTTAACATCGCTCCATTTTCTCTGGTTCCTGTTTTTTTTTTTAACAAGTTATAGACACCGCGGTGTCAGTACATAGGACGTCAGCTGCGTTCTTTTCTCATTAAGCTTGGATTGAGGGTGACGCACTGTCCTGTCCGGGCACAGATCAAGACGCACTTGTCATGTGAGCTGTGCGCTTAGCGAGACAGTCCCCGGCGCATTTCCTGTTCGTTCGCGTTCGAACCGACGACTGTGCAGGGAGAAACGCTGCGCTTGCGAGTCGCATGCAGCGGTATTTCTATCTGTCGTGACGTGCAGGGGGAAGGGGGGGGGGGGATCACCGATGCGCGCTGGCGTTCCCTGAACCCGTTCTCGAAAATCTCAGGAATTTGGCAAACGCAGGACGCCGTAACGAAGCCAGAGAGAAAGTATACGCATACTGCATGGTACAGTTCGCGCCAAGAAAGAAACAGTCCATACATGATTGACCGCTACTTATCGTTATCGGAGAACACACCACCGTCAACCGAACACAACGCATCCCGCCGCGTCTGCATATGTACAGCTCTGGGGACTTGTCAGATATTTTTTATCATTTTGGATCAAACGTATACTATACGGAGAGTATACGCCTCCTTAGAACAAAGATAATCCCAACGTGCGGGCCCTCTTGACAGTCCATAGTGCTAATTCTCTCGAAGCCCTCTTCTCACGGCGTACATGGGTGGCCGGGCAATGCTCGCACGTCTGGAATGTCCGAGTTGGGACCGCGCTGCACACAACTCGCGGCACGCGCAGGCGCAGAATCGAGTTCGCCCCGCCCTACCCCTCGCGCGCGCACCTAGGCACAGCATGTGGGCCAACGACGCGGCCGTCGTCGTCGCCACCGCCGTAGAAGAGAGTACGTAGAACCCAAACGTGGAACGGCGGAGCAGCGATCATCCGCGGGCGTCCATATTATAAACACGCCTGCACCAGCGCTGTAAGCGCGCCGGACCCCGAAGCGGGCTGTAGATCCACGCCGCGTCGCTCGCCTCTCTCATACGCACGTATGCACGCGCGCATAAAAAACAAGTACGTGCACACACAAATGCACGAGCACGCACACACGCGCACGCGGGCACAATCTCGATAACGCGCAGGGTCCGACACACCGGCGGGCACGCCAGAAGGCGTGCCGAAAGGAAAGCGCTCCCGCGAGCAGTCTGCCGCCCAGCTGTGCCTCTCACATTCCGTCTCCTTTCTTCTGCTGCTGCTCGCTCAGCGGTGGCCATAGCGGTGGTTGTTTGGGGACGCGGCGCAGCGCAGCGTGCGGAGGGAATCACACTGCATCTCACGGCGCGGTTGCTTCTGGTCCTACATCGCTCTCTCTCTCTCCGATGTGTCTCTTTCTCCTCCTTCCTCTCCATATGCATATGCATCTGTTCTCCATCTTCACCACGAGACTAAAGAACAATTCAGCTTAGATCACGCCCGCATGTTTTTTTCTTTTCTTTTTTGTCTACGCACTCTCGCACCTCTACCGAAGTAAACAAGCGAGCGAGAGACCGTCTCGGCGTCGTGAAGAAGTCCCGTGCCTAAAGCAGACGAAAGGCGGCAGCCACCGCCGCTATCGGCGCGCGCGTGTGTGCGGGCGATGCCCAACCACGCGCGCGCGCGCGCTCACGACCGCGTAACGGAACAATACCCATAAAAGGAAAACGCTTAGCCCCGTTTCTATGCCTCTCCTGTTTCGTGAGTTCTTCGTCCTCTTCGGCCGCAACGGTGGAGTCGCCAGGAACACGCGCCGCGGACCCAAACTCACCGCCGACGCCGCTCTTCTTTTCTTTTTCTTTTTTTATTGCAGGAGCGCGTTCGCGCAACTTGTTGTATGGGTGCGCGAAACGCCCCCAAACAGCGCATGGCCCTGTCGACCTGATCGGTGTGTGTCGTGAGCGCGTTCGATGCTGTAACTCTTCTTCAGGCCAAAAAGTGTTTCGTCTCCTGTTTCGGGACCTAGTTTCACCTAGATGTACCGGTACATCTTTATCTCCTTTTATTACACCGTTGTATCTACTTTCATTCTTCTCTCTCATCGGTCTTCATCTGTCGTTTTCGATATCGCTTTACGCACTATTATGTTATCGTTTCGTCCTCACCACTGCCACTTCTTCATTTAGAGTTGCCTTTCTTTTCGGTGTTACGCTCGTGGAGACTCAGGTGCTCATTTTCGCGGCCTGAATTTTCAAGTAGACGGAATGTCCAATTTTGGGCATTCCGTCTCGATGGACTAATCCGCATGGTTTAACATTCGGTTTCGTCAGGTATCGCGTCTCGTTCGGGCATTCCGTCTCGGTTGGACATTCCGCAGCGTTGACCAGTTCGTTCCGCCGGACACACAACCCGGTGGACATTCCGTCTCGTTGCACGTCGAGGCTCACTGGCAACGACAGCGCCGTTTTGTCACACCTCGCGGCGGCAGCTTGGATCTTTAGTGCTCGCAGAAAACCGACCGGCGCGTTAGCCCACGTGAGCGAGGCATCCAGTCCAGGTAGCGCTGCCCCTCCACTGCAAGGTCACGTGACGTGGCAGGTGCTCAAGTGGAGTCCTAAATTGTGGGCGGGCGACACGGCGTACGGTGCGCTGCCGTATCTCTGTGTATGTGAGACACTGCGTGAGACTGCGTCTTGACCGACGAACTGTGCGACAGTGCTCACACGGATCATCCCTTTCTTTCCTCTCATCATTTACACTCATCTTCCCCTTGTCCAGTACAGTGTATCCAGCCGTAGGTAACCCTGATTAACCTCCCTGCAAACTAAGACACCAAGGACAACATAGGGTTAATTACTTGTACTTACTGATTGAGTTATAATGATATGATTAATAAAAATTGGGCTCCTCGGTTCCCTTTGTTCTCGTTCATATACACGTATATATTTTTTCCGGACCACAGTCTACACGCTTTCGGCCGTGGACTTCAGTCCGCAATGGCCAGTTTAGGCCTAAAATCAAAAGATTTTCTTAGATACTCTGCACCCACTGTGTATTAGTCCGCAGGGATGAACATTGACAGAAAATAGGTACTTAAGCTTGTCTGCAATGGGGTAAATAGTAGGCAAGCAAAAGGTTTATTTGTCAACAAGTTAAAGCCTGCTTAAAGCCGCCAAAGTCACTCTCGTCGGCGCTGCCAGGTAAAAAAAAAAAAAATTCAAACGCGTCGGATTCGACGAACGGCTCTACGATGTCTTCATTGCCTTCAGGGGGCAAATTCACGAATCTTTTTTGTTCGCAAGTGCTCTTCTCCATTGGCAGGTCGATTTTGCTAATAACATGTCCAGCATCAGGATTGGCTGGAGCGTGCTCTTACGAATAACAGTTCTATAGCGTAAGAACTGTTTCGCGAATACGGACCCAGGGTCTTCAGTGTTTGCCCACGCTCGACTACACAGAGCTTGAACAATGCCGTGAAGGTTCCATCCCAACTGTTCTTGTGTTTGGCGCATGTGCGGAGCAGCGTATAAATGCGTAGCGCATTTTGCAACGAGCTTTTGCGCACGTGCTCAAAATTCCAAGCACTGATGACCAGCCACTACAGTATGTATAGCGAACGGCATTCGCTTCCATATTGTCACGGTGTTTCATATTTTACGGCATATATTTCATATAGCATAACAGTATCACGCACTGCCTGTATAAGCTGAAAAACAATACTCGTGCGCAGCGAAGATAATTGCAGAGTTGGGGCTAAATTCATTAAGTATTTTTGTTCGTAAGTGCTTTTCGACAATGCCAGGCCATCTCTGCTAATACTATGACCAGCATCAGGATTGGGTGAAATTTTCTGTTACGTAAAATACTAGCGTAAGATGATTTTCGCAAATACGGGCCCTTATTTCGCTATGTGATTTAGCACAGGAGTCTGGCATCGCTATATTCAAGCGCGCCTCCAATATTGAGAAATAAAATCATGTATAGTCCTCACTCCGCGAAACCTCAAATTTCAAACTTGCATAATTCGAGAACTATAGGCCGGAAAATACAGTATGCACATAGATATATATACAGAGTGAAAGGGAAAAAGCATGCTGATTTTGTTGGTGTAGCGTAAAAAAAGGAAAACAGCGTACGTGGAAGCACATCTTTTACTGTTCATCGTCATACATAGTACTGGCCTTCGGCAAAATTAGAGTGTCTCGGACAAAGGCTGGCCCACAAACCGAAACGTTGGACACTAAAGAACGCGTCTCCAGGTGCGTAGTTATCGTAAGGGACTTTTGAGAAACGATCCATTCAGTCTAATGATAGAAAACTGAAGCATACATTATTTTTCAACATTAACTACCTGCACACTTCAACACACCTTGCCCAACGTTTCACAAGTTCTTTTATTACGCAAGAAAAAAAGTTTTTTGGTTGCACCTGTAACCAATTTTGCACAACATCAATGACTTCTGCATCGGTTGCAAATCTTCCTCTGAGAGCTTCCTTCAATGGTCCAAACATCTGAAAATCGCCTGAAGCCAGGTCTGGACTGTATGGCAGGTGTTCCCGCAAAATGAATCCCAAGTCCTTTATTGTTTCGGCCGTCCATTTGGCAGAATGTGGCCAAGCGTCATCTTGCTGCAAGGTGACACCTTTTGGCAGTTTTCTACGACGTTTGGATCTGATTAAAGGTTTCAATTTAGTTCGCAACACATCTAAATAGTTCTCACTGTTCACAGTTTCGCCTCTCGGGAAAAATGAACAGCTGCAACAACTTCTGGTGATGATGAGTTTTTCCAAACCATGCTCGCAGCCTTACTTTCTGGTTCGTGATGTACCCAAGTTTTATATACTGCGACAATTTGCTGTAAAAAAATCTCTCTCGCGACGATAACGGGCCCAATGTCCAAGATGTCCAACGTTTGTGCCTTATGGTGCGCTGAAAATTCTTTCGGGACCCACCTTGCACACACTTTCCGAAACTTTTGCCTGTCGTGTAAAATGGAATACGCTGAATCATGACTGATATCTAAAGTATTGGTGATTTCGTCCACTATGATTCTTCTGTTTTCCATCACCATACCTTCCACGACTTTCAAACTGTCCTCAGTCGTTGATGTCGATGGCCTGCCCAATCTTTCCTCGTGACATAAAGAAGTTCTTGCCTGTTTGAAACGCCCTATCCCTTCCTATAGGTCTTGCTTCGCGATAAACAACTGTCACCATACAGCGCTTGCAATTGACGATTAATTTTCGCAGGTTTAACACCTTCCGCAAACTAAAAACGAATCCGTGCCCTCATTTCATTCTTGTTGCAGATCGACAATGGTGCTGCCATGTTTACCGGTCTTCTGCACTCTAACGACTAACGCGGGTATAAGAGTGAAACGTTCCATGGAAGTGTTGCAGACGACACTAATTCAGCACTGGATACTAGCAGTGCTACGAAACCCCAGTGCGAGAAATATATATGTAATCATTTGCGAATCGGGCCCCTCGGTTACCTTTCATGTCGTTCACAGACAGACAGACTCTTGATGAAGGCCGGACCCCTGCCGGGACGTCAGTAAAAGCCTGTTATTTTTTCTATATATATATATATATATATATATATATATATATATATATATATATATATATATATATGTGTGTGTGTAAGTATATATGTGTAAGTATAATGTGTAAGTATATATATATATATATATATATATATATATATATATATATATATATACTTACACATTTTTGACGCAATAATCTTGAAAGTAGCCAATTGAGAGAACTGTCTGTGGCGGAGAGACAGTGTAGTCGGTCATCTTGCTTATGGTTAGAGCTGCACGAAGGAGCTGTAAGCTCCAAAGGCGGAAACGCGAGCTTGGGTGCAAAGCGGGTCAAGGAGAAGCCTTTCTAGTGCGAAAGAGCAAAAAAAAAATAAAAAGAAAAAGAAAACTGCGCAGAGCCGAGGCGTGTGGGGTGATTCGAAAAGTCGGAGACGACAAAGCGAAAAGATAGCAAGAAGAAATCGCGAAACCATATTAGGACAAGCTCCACCGCAAGCATGTGTTCGCGCAAGAGGCTAAGGTCACGACTCGTCGGCCGACAGAATCGCTCGCGCCGTTCTCGGTTGGTCGGCTTTCGGACCCAGTCGAACCATTACATAGCAAGCGCTGACATAACTTTCCTCCAGCGCCGGTCTAAAGATCACCTGTCGTGCTTGAAAAAAATAAAAAGAAAGAAGTGTTTGCTTCCCCAAAATAAGGAAATGGGATAGAAGCAAGATGAAACAAGTTCGACGATGCGTGCCTGAACGGCGCGACCTGCATCGAGAAACAAAGGGATGCCGCCGACGTGCCTGAAAAATGAGTGTACTGCTGTCACGCGCAACGGGAGTGAGAATAACGTTATGACGGGCAACTCCGTTTGCAACATCGGTGGCTCCCCGGGCTCTGGACGTGGCTGTCTTTATGGTTCGTTCGGCGCTAAACTGAGGCGTTAAGTTTCGCATGCTGGATGTAAAACACGCGGCCGCGTTTAGGCGTGCCGCTTTACTACCGTGCATTTTCAATGCGCGCACATAAACTCGCAGAGGAAGAATCAACCTCGCAAGGTTATCGCTGAGTTATGGCCATCCGCTCCTTTCCACGTCGTGGCAGCGGACAGCTCGACGTTGGGGATTGCTGGCGAAGATGGTGAAATGTGGGCAAGCTTAGGGCGGCGTGCCTATTTCTCTCTTCTTTTTTGACATCTGTTTCAAAGCTCTACATTTTCGCCATGGTTGTAACTACATATTTCAGTTTCATGTGTGGGAACGCTCGGGTGCATGTGCTTTCGCGTGCATGAGGGTTCGGCAATGCACGCAGCAGCGCGGTCGTAAAACATGCAATTATACTCAGCAGCGCAAGCTGGAAAATGTAGCAATGCCGAGCTGCTCTGTCCGCTCGGACCAGGGACAGTCCGCATAAATTTTCATTAGAAACAAACTTAATGTGTGTCCTGAAACAGAACATATCTCTTGGAACAAGCACCCGACGTAATGGCTTAGTGGCTATGGTGTTGCACTGCCAACCACGAGGTCGCGGGATCAAATCCCGGCCGCGACTTTCGCATTTCTGTTGGGGCGAAAGTCAAGAACGTCCGTGTACCGTGCATTGGGGGCACGTTAATGGTCCCCAGGGGGTCGAAATGTCCGGAGTCCCCCACTACGCCTCATCATCATATCGTGGTTTTGGCACGTAAAACCCCCAAAATATAACTTTTTTTTTCTCTTGCACAAGGCGACACCGCCTGTACATGAGGTATTTCTACCCTGCTTACCTTCACCAATCAGACATATACGTATGCAAATAACGTTTTCGGCAGTATAGCGATACATATGTAGTGGCGTGACTATCACCTCCAAAGCCGGTAGAGGAGTCCACGGCTCACGAGCAGGTAGCGCGAGTAAAGAACGCACTGGCGCGCTCGACCTGAGGGGCCGCGATAGCTGCCGCTCCCGAAATCCCGCGGCACCACGGCTGGCCGGCCTAAATAAACCGCGGCCACGGCGGCTACCTCTTTGCGCCACCTCCAACAAATTTATGACTTGAACGACGGAGCCCAGCCATGCCATCGTCAGCACACCGACTCTACCAAAGAGAGTGACGGGGCCACACGTGGTCCGGAAGACGTCCCGCGGTTGTAGGGTGCCCGAAAACTCTACGTCGACATGCCGGACATCTGGTTCATCTAGCTGGACAGTCACTTCCTTCTCAACAAGGTTCCAGGCTCCAGCTGCGCTCCAGGCTCCGGTTTTGAACCCCTGGCTCCAACTTCTCCGAGGACTTGCGGGCAGCCGTCCTTGCTCACTACGTCACCTCGAGAGCTCAGTCTCCTCCATATGGTGCTCCGTCCCATATTGTCTGCGTCCACCCGTGTCAACCGTCAGCACGCGCCGGCCCCAGCATCAAACCTCTACTGGGTCCGTGAGCTCAAAGGCAGCTGCGCGACGACGCTTTCCAAGGAATTAATTGGGCCAAACGCGAGCCCTTTCAGCTACTCTACGGCCCACCGCTCTCCTTCCTTGGACATTCCGGCAAGCTGTCCGCTTTCCGTTCGGGGGTACCTCACTCATCACCGACACAGAGGCTCTCCTACCGGCTTCACTAGGCGCAAATTTCACTCTCGCAGACACGGCGACGCCACAAGCACAACATTCGCTTTGCTTTCACCGACTGCCGGAACCCTGGTACTATCGGCATTAGAGAATTCACCGCATGCAGCAGCACGCAAGCCTTCCGATGCTCTGTGATCGCACCTTCCGCGGTTGCATGGCCTACGGAAGTTCTGCAGGAGCAGCTCCGCGCCATCTGTTTTTTTTTTCAGCTCGAGCATCACTTCCACTTCTACATCGCGAGGGATTTGACTCCAGAGCCGGTAAAGAAGAGGACGGCTCACGAGCCCGTATAGCGCGAGAAAAGAACACGCTAGCGCGCTCAACCGGAGCGGTAGCTGCCGCTCCCGAGATCCAGCAGCACCATGGCTCGCCGGCCTATAGAACAGTGGCTACCACGGCTACCTCTTCGCGCTGCCTCCCACCAAATACAGATATCAACTTGGCTTCTTCGAAACTAACCTCACTAAAGTTTAACTTAAAACTAATATTCCTTCTTTTATACAAATCGCAGTGTGAAGTCACTACACATCGCACCTGACCCGAATTTCCGCTTGCGTCACAACAAGACAATCAAGTTGATCGCCAAGCCACTTCACCGCTTGTTACCAAGCAGTGGAAATACTATCGAACACAAACAAAAAGAGATGCGACGAACGCTGCCATGCCGTCAGGAGCGACTCCATTCCAACGTTCCATCCTGCTTCGCTTCGGAACAGTCATTGATGAAATCATTCATTCAGCATTGCATATCCCCTTTCACCCTCACCCCCCCCTCCATCCTTCTATTGCATATATTAACGTGCTATACCTTTATGTCTGATCAACATTTCGTGGTGCCGTGTGATGATCTACGTCTTCCAGGTATTTTTATCAAAGCGGCACTTTGTGTGATTGTTTGGAACGCACCGTCTTAATGAGGGCAGGCCTCACAATAACAAGACCCGTACGCGCCTACACCTCCTACCCATAGCACATCACCCACAGAAGTGAACTCATCAGTAATCCTTGCTCTACGCAGGTTGTGTAGCAGTTGATGATCGTGCCTGCTTGCCATATATGCACACGACGTTCTACGTGTAGCAGACAATCTGAACAAAGGCTTCTCAACTCGAATGTCGCCTCTACGGTCTGTCTGCTAATACTTCGTCTCGAAAAATATCGCACTTCATGCAAGGATGTAATTTGACGCTTTAAACAAGTAAACAAAACAATAGGAAACGATAAACAAGAGATAAGCAAAGATAGCAACCCTTATTCACGAAAAAACAAACAAAGATAAGCAACCCTTATTCACGAAAAAAGGCAGAGGCAACACCCTCAGGCATATCACCTAGCCAGATGCTCTTCACTGCGGTAGAAAGGCCTAAAGGAGAGCTTGATGGATGAGGATAAGCGTAGGTGACGGGAGACGCGAATGTATATTAGAGCGCAACCATTGCGCGTATCCAGTGACGCAAGTAGATGCCTTTAAAAAGAAAGTAATACACTCTCAGTCAAATACGGGATATCGTCCTACACATAGACAGTCTACTTCATGTAGCAGGGGGAAAAACGCGATATAGGTGTTAATATTACTTCGACCAGCGCATAACTGGAGACAAAACACACAAGACGAGGCAGACACTGACTTCCTGCTACCTTTAGTGATAATCAAAGCAATATTCAAATGTACGCCTTATAGGCGCGTGTATAAATACGAGTGCAGGGATACAGGGTAATGATCTCTCTAGAGGACCGCCTATACTGTGGCCTTCTAAAGAGAGGTTACCCGTGAGCGCGGTCCTTAGAGGAGGTGCAGACGCCAAATTTTCGGGTGACCATTTTTCCTCCTGCAGTAATACACAACATCTGGGGGACCATTATAACGAGCGACTTAATATGCACAATCTTGTCTCCTGTAATGAAATATGACGCAATATTTAGCGCACTATTTATCGTTTCAATATTACCGCCAGCCGGAGTGAATAGCCTTTGAGTGACGTAAATGACGATAAGCCGACGTCACGGAGGTCACGTGATCCATCAAAGCGTTGACGACTGCAAACTCGTCCGTCGTCTGCTAAATTTCACGCGTGCGCCCACCTTCATCGACTCCGGAACTATCTCGGTAGTTCCTTGCAGCACTATGGAAGCCGCAGCACAACTTTTAGCCAATAGGAAGGCCGTACGCCCCTCGATATGTGTTTATCCGCGCCTCAGTATCTGATCAGCGTCTGCTTGCCACCATATTACGCTGCGCAGTGATGTTGCCTTTGTACACCTCGTACTTTCGACAGCGCTACAAGGTATACTTGCGAGATATAATGAGATATATTAGATATATAGTATGTTATAGTATATTATAGTATACGTAGTATATATAGTAGATTAGATGTAGTACATATAGACATATAGTTGCGAGAGAGATGCGGGATGAGTATAGGTGGGAGACGCACACTTGTGTTTTCCGCAAGTCTTAGAGAAACCGTGGTGGCTGCTGGCAGTCAACAATCCGCAACCTGTTCCCAAGCAGCCGAACACCAAAACCACAGAAACACCACGCCGCCAGATATGGCATATATATATATATATATATATATATATATATATATATATATATATATATATATATATATATATATATATATATATATATATATATATATATGTAGTCAACCCGCCGGTTAATCATGGAGCTTTGTTGCTGGTGTCAGCGTTGCCTTGTTCACCTCCATAACTCCCGCGGGTAATTCAAAATATATAAGACATACAGCTTCAATAATGTGTACGTACACGTAGGCTTTCACGGCTGCCTCACATAGACAGCAAGTTGCGACGTGTCGACGTTACTACGCTGGTCACCGTACCAGCGTGTTTGCGCTGTAGACACTACGGAAAGCAGAAACACTCCGCACTTCACATTTGATATTTCTTTTTTTTTCGATGCCGATTTTTTTTTTACCATTAGCGCTAAAGATATTGCCTCGATGAGACAGCTCTGACAGCTGCTTAATCAGGTTCTGCCAAAGTTAATTTGTTATCGCGCAACAAAGCAAGAATCGTGCTAGCCTTGCTCCAAGCAACGTAAAGCTTCTTTCCGCTTGACAGCCCATGGTATTGCGTTCCTCTCACGTAAATAATTCAGGAGTACCCAGACACGCGAAAGTATGGCCCTGTCACGTGATGCTCCCTGCTCCTTTCTCTTCTAGTCTTCACCTCCGTGTCACATTTTTCTTCTTTATTTATTTCAATATTCCTACGGTGTATAAAAAGACCTCTCTAAAACACTATATGCAAACTCTGAGTGATACTGACATGTCATGGAACCCTCCCAGTGATGTTCCTTGCGCTCAGACTTAAAAGAAACACGATACATACGGCTATATAAGCGCTGGTCACTTGAAAAAAACCAATGCGATTGCCATTTCAAATGTAAGCACCATAGTTCCTATTACTCATAAGGCAATTTTCTTATCTATGAGGCGACACCGCAGATAGAATACACGAAAACAAGAGATTGCTTTGATATGCACATTCACACTACAAAAAGAAAACATACGAACAAGCATGCTACATATTATGTAGAAAGAGAGATTTGTATTAAAAACGGCATCACTCCATCTCGTTGCAACGAGTCACATTGTGTACGACAAGAGGACAACATCTGTTCAAGAATTCCCATCAGGAACAACTGCAACAGCAATGTTGTTGAACTGCAGAAGTTTGACGGCCCTGCAAGGGCAAACATTGTTGCTCTACACAAACTTGAACTATAATTCACACTCCTCACTTCGAACTCTTTCATCAAGGCGTCTTGCAAGTTGCAACATTATATGTGTAATTTTTCGCCTGATCCCCCCCGGTATGTGCGGTTTATACTACTCTACTGGCTCTCAGTACGCTCCGAGAGACCCGAAAGGATACGGAGACGAGCATTCGATAGATAAGAAATGTAATGCGGCCGCCTCCTCGTCTAGACTGCTTTCAAATAACACATGTACCGATGCTTTCGAAATGCCGCCGCCCAACGTCAACCCGATACAGATGGCTCCTCGACGTTCTTTAATCTCGTCGTTACCAGTTCTGTCACGATTTCACGGGGGTCTTAAGCGTCATACGTGTTCCATCCTTTCGAAACGACGTCGTGTATCTACTGGCTACGTTCTATACGAAGCCTTAAAGAAAAAAAACAAAGAAAACGCGCATTTTCGGGCAAGGAGCTGATGGCGTGAGTCGTATCTTTGAGTGCACCATTTCACAGCTTTACACCCCAGTATAGAAGTTCTACGGCTGCCGGTGGCGTCGATACTATTGCGAAAACAAGCCGTTTCGCCCTGCCTTTGGCGTACTGCAATGTGCTCATCATGTCCGGTGTCTTCCAAGTTCACGGTGTCTCGAGATCATACTGCTGCTTGAAAGGCTGGAGGACAATTGAACGGAATATGAACGGAGGAATATGAACAGAAAGACACGATTGCGCTCCTTCTGTATGATTGTCCTTGTTTCAGTGTAGAAAAAAAAAAAGAGGTCTGCACCAAGCTTGACGATCGTCCCCACTGATCTCCACTAGGGGGTTCTCCACTAGGGGGTTCTGGATGGCGCATCGCCGCTTTCGGGGCCGCGCGCTCACACGGCAACCGGAAGTGACCGAAAGTGTGCGTGCTTGTCCCGGAAGTCGGCGTCTGCTGTGGTTTTCAACGGCGGAGTTGGCGTTTTTTCTTGCGCTTTATTGCAATTAGAACTGCACAGTTCAAATTGGCTATTGGAAGAACACGTAGTGAATGTTTAAAGGCGTAAAATATAACGTTTTATGCTTGTATATCGTAGCAGTGCTCCCTAGAAATAGTAGCAGCAGCTCGAACGAAATATGAATAACACGATCGGGCGGGCTTGTTGGACCCAGTGGTTGGACCGTCCTGTCCGCCTTCTGTCTTCTTTCCTAACCGTGTTCGCGCTGCTGAAATCGTATGGATTCCCACCAACTAGCGCGCCAGATCGTGTTATTCAATCGTATGAAATCGTATGTCAGCGCTCCGTCCTGTACGCCTTCTTTTTTCCTGACCGTGTTCGCGCTGCTGAAACAGTATGGAACGAAATTTGGGCGGACCTGTCGCCAAGCGGCTGATCAAGGCAGCCAGTTCAACAGAATTTACTTTCAGTCGGAACTAGTTGGCCGATTGTAAACGAAAATTCATCGCTTTTGCAGCGCGCTTAAGATAAAAATAACCTCAAACTCGCTCTGATGCTTGTTTCTAGGCGGTAACTTAGTACTAAATGGCATTTCAAAAAGGGACAAGAGACCTACGCTTGAGGTAGTACAGCAGGGCATTATTGCTGTTTTCAGAGTACACAGCACACATGCAGTATTTACCTTTCTTTGAAGGGTGGAGGGGTCTTCCAGAGAAGTCTGGTTGAAATGTTGGATAGCAGACTGAGGCTCCTCCCTCAAATCATTTGTGTGTTGTTCAACTTCCCAACCTCTATGTGCACTGTTAGCTCTTTTGGAGGTTTCATAACTTAAACCAACCTACCACAGTGTCGTATCAAGATTTTAATATGCGTTGCAGAGCAGGTGGTCAAACACTTTCTGCAGCCCTTAGCTACAATATGCTGTGCTGTTGGATCCACCTTGGAAATGGTAACCTGTAACGAGCTCCAAAACCTGATGGGTAATGGCTGCAGCCTATATGAACGTATGTTATGGTTTTCTAGGGACCAACAACTATCTACAAATGGTCATCTCTTTACCAGTCATCATTCAGGTCTTGAAAAACAACTAGAAGAAAACATCAACGCACTTAACTTTTCGCCGTGTGTCGCATAAAGTCAACATGAATGCGTAATACTTACGCGTGAAATGTCTTCCCAGATCTCTTCTCCGGCCTGCTTGTGCAGTGTATAGCGCAGCAAGCAGGCATCTTCTCGAAAAAAAAAGAACAAATACCGGCGAAAGGCGCAACGGCAGCTACTACCATGTAAACACGGCAGCCATTTGCCAGACTTCCGGGACATGACCTAGAACTTCCGGTAGCCGTGCGAAGGCACGCTCAAAGCGCCATCCAGAACCCTCTAGTGGAGATCAGTGATCGTCCCCTCACAGAAAACCAAATTGTTGCTTCCTGGTCCTAGCCGCGACCAGCCGGAGCTGTTCGAAAAGCGCTAGTGAGGGCTCTTTAAAAGCATCTAGGCTATATAAAAGGCAGTAGTCGTTGTCAGGCGCCTTCGTCAACCTTATGCAAAAACGAACTGGACATCGAATGTATCGAACTCTGAGCGCCTACAACTTGCGAGCCGTCCACTGCGCCTTTTTAATTCGACAGCATTATATGCACCATTGATTTAAGTTCGTCGTAGTCGGCGTGACGGAAAGATGGCACCAAATATGGCCGACAGTGCAAAGACTAAAAGCGCGTCAAAAAATGCTCGGAGTGACGTCAAATTTCTCAGGGAGGTTTCTGTAAACAGAACAAATGAAAGGCTTTGAAAAGAAAATTTGGTACATGTCGGTCTGAGTGGGAATCGAACCCGGGACTCGGGGGCGCTGGATAAGAACGCTTCCCCAACGCCACGGTGGCTCCGCGGTTCTGGCTGATTAAACGTGTGTACGTGCGTCATTGGCCACGTGATGGCACAGCCAATGGGGAGGAGGTGGCGCCACGTCACGAGTGCATAAAATGAGCGCGTTCATGGCGTTCCGAGGTCCACAAACGGTATATCGTCTCTGCCCTGTCCGCTCAAGCTCTCGCCTGCGTTGTAACTGCGCCTCCTTGGTAAGGCCAAACCGAAACACGCCAATCGTCTCTACACACTCGCTTACTCGCGAGGAATTGGTAACTCGAAGGACCGCTCGAAGGAACACAATCAACGGTCTGCACATTTACGTCGCTCATAAGTGACAATTCAATTAGTTTTCCCGACGCCGTTGGTAGCGATGACGAAACACGTTAGCCAGGCGAGTCGGTTCGCAGAGGCGATTGCAGCGGCGGCTGCACTGACCGCTTGCGAGTCAAAATCACGCCAACGATTTGCTATTTCGCGCAACGTTTTATAACATGCACACTTTCGAGATCACTTTACTCCGAGTTATTTCGTGCCGGAAACAAATTTTAGCTGATTTTCGGGCTGCCGTTAGCGGCGAGAAAGAAGACAAAAAAAAAAAAACACCGGGGCGATCGGAGCGGTGAAAAACTTGCTCGCAGGACACGCCTCGACGGCAGCGCAAGCTCGTGACGCAGCGTTTTCTAGGCTGTTTACAATCCTTCCTTGATGTCGATGCCACGAGGTGCTGCGTTTTACGGTTGGCTGCACGCACGTACGTTAAATTTGATTTTAAATATGTTCTAAGCTACATTCGCCGGGGATATTTTGCAGACGATGTGTGCGTGCCCACATAAATCGATCTCACACGTTAACTCGACTTCGAAATTTTGTGTCAGTACTCCTTTCAGAGCCACCTGCAGCACATTCAACGCTTCGCGACTGAACTTATCTGCCGTTTTAAAAACTACGTCGCAGGTCAAGTGTGCATTTACGAAGTAAATGCGGAATGAGTAACATTTAAAAACTGCTTGGCAGGTCAAGCATGCATTTACACAGTAAATGAGAAATGAGCAAACTTGCGGTTGTCCATGTCGCACGTAGTGGCATCTATTACATGTGACTAAATTATATAGTCTTTGTTTCTATCTTTCATTAGCTCGTATGCAGTAGCACTCCCATAATCAGCTAATGCATAGTCACGTGTCTTGCCAAGTGCGCCGGTGCCGAGACTGGCAGTTTGCTCCCCTAGGCTATAACAAATGTTAATAATTGGTTGGATGTGTGCTTATTTTTATTTAGTTTTATTCATGAGAAGATGAAGATTATGATTATAAGGGAGGTGATGATAGATAGTCATATATCAGTGTTAAACAACCGAAATACGGTAACCAGCTTACGTGTAGCCTCTACACCTTCCTACGCTATATACTGTCTTCTTTTTTTTTTTTTTCACTTTTCAACTGCCTATGGACCTGCGATGGCGGATCAGGTCGATGACGCCGTAGTCAATGTTTGCTATAGGATGTGCGAAGAATATTCTCGTCAATCTACCTTGTTAACTACAATAAATATATGCGGGAAACTTATAATAAATAATGGACCATTTCCTTACCAATAGCCGCCGCGATTCTATAGTGTTAGATGTCAATTTTGTTAGACACGCCCACACACAACCACATCACACGCACGCGCACGAACGCACGGCCAGAGACTCTCGCACAAATCAATCGAAGATTGTCTAGTTGCCGCATAGCATTGTATATTGACTGTCTTTTAATCAACTTGAAGACATCGGCAGGCATCCCACACAGCACTGTCAGCCATTCCAGTTGGTGCTGAGTAAGCTTTGATTCAAGGTGAGTGCAAGGTTTCATATGCATTGTAGTGGTCTGAAGAATAAAGAAGAATACGCTATATATGCTTATGCCTTATAGGCATAAGCATTTATAAAGCAGACGTTATAGATACCGTTTCTCTTGGAAGAGCTCCATGGTGTGTCACAGCAGTGCATAGGGGCGAAGCTCCGCCTCAGTGGGTTGCTGGTTAGTAAGATTACTGGTAGCCAGTTCAATTCCCTGTAACGACGACTGCGTTGCAGAGAGGTCGCAACGCAAAGGCCTCCGTGGGCCGAGATTTCATGGCGCGCGCTGTAGGATCTCGGATAGTTCAGATTAATTAGCAACGCCGCATTACGATTTCCTTCGCAGCGTCTGTAGGCGTAGCACAAGGATGCGCATAAAAGAGATCAAACGGTATGCGTAAGGCTTGCTCGAACGCTCAAGCGTACCACCACATGTAAATGTCGCGCCAAAGCGGCTATTACACGGCCTTCGGCTCGCGTGTCCATTCGGAGTGCGGTGTAAGAAATCTAAAGACGTGTTCCAGCGCGGCCCCTTCGGAATTCGATAAGACTAGCGCCTTGGCCTTGAACGGCTGCCGGAAAAAAGAAAAAAGGAAAAGAGGACTCGTGTGGCTATAAATCGCTTTCGGTCGTCGTGGCGCGCGGTCGTTTATACGATACGCTTCTCCGGCGCGAATGCAACAGCTACGCGCGCGCATGCATTCCTCGCGTCTCTTTTTGTTACGCGATCCCGTGCCCTACTTTAATCGTGGTCACAGCGGGCGCGCTGCTGCTGCCGCCTGTGTTACGTCACATTTCCACTCGCGTGTCCTCGTAACGGCGACTAAACGGGGTCCATTGACTACACCGAGTGTCCGCGGACGCTTCTTCGAAGGGGCATGCCCGCCAAGACACGCCTACATGCCACGAAGGCACGATTAAAAGGAACGCTCGCCTGCTACAACATCCTGGCGAAGTAAAAAGAAAAAAAAAGAAAGAAAGAAAAAGAGAGAAAGAGAGCAGTTCACCGTCCAGCAAGGTCCGCAAACGACCGTTTCTCTTTTTTTTGGGAAGGTCAATCCCACCGAATGGAGAATGGGCTGGGTTTCTGTCGGTCGTTAAGTGCCACGATTCGATTCCGGCATCGCGAAGCCAGTTGCATTTCGAAATTACAGGCGTTCGGATGCTGCCGAGCGCCGAGAATACCACACTCGTTATAGAAAGCGTCGTGCGGTCTAACTTAATGCGGTGTGTTCGCCACGTGATGCACTAGGCAGACATCCGTTCCTTTCGGAGGGCCCAAAACTTCATCAATTACGCGAGGTCCGGTCCAAGGGCTTCGAGAATGACCTTAATGTATGTAATCATGGCGTGCCGATACGCGGCTTAGGTCGACAGGGAATTGGGGCTCAACAATCTGTGTGAGGATGAGTTCAACGCGGTGAATGCCCCAATAAATCGCGCTACACCTTTTGTTTATAAAACCAATGGTGCATGGCTGAGCGTCATTGTTTAATGTCAACGAGAAAATATATGTTTTACATCTCGGACGTAAACACACGCAAGCATACGCACCTATTATTTTCTGTAAAAAAGAAAGAACAATCCCTCTCGGTTGAAATTAAGTGATGTATACCAACAACCGGCGTTTTCGCTGTTGGAGAGGCACCTATGGTTGTATTGGTGGTTGCAGTGCATTTGAGCCGAGATGAGCCCAACTAAAGAGCACGCTGATGTTCCAGTCGACTCCACATAATGACAGACCCAGTCCACGTCAATTGCAAGATATCAACAAACAGGCTTCATTCACAGAAAGTCTAGTATTTCAGAGAAGTGCCTCGCATCATTTGTTAAGCGAAAACCAATCTATAAACACTACATTAAACAGCAATTTCGGCTTGCCTAATTAAAATATGCGCCCTTCGGATTAGGTGACTAGATCCGAGTTCGCCAAAGCTGGCAATAAATTTCTCCATTTCGTCTTCGTCCTTCTAAAGACGAAACTGGAAATGAAACTGAGCACACCGTGGTAAGTTTTAAAGCGTTTTCTGATGACGTAAATTGTAGAAAAGGAATAAGAACCGGGAATGGTGCGAAGGGCCAGCGCACTCGAATTTATTTTCATTTTTTCTGTGCACGTTATAAACACCGAAGTCACCCCAAACCTGCATCATCATCAAGATCGCTAATGCATAGGAGCGGCGACATTCCACGATATGCACCGGCCCGAAAATTTGATTTCTGGATCCGGCCCCCCGGAAGAGACTGACGATATAAAACTTACTATGCAGCTTGGAATGCCAAGCTTCCATTGAGAGTCATTACTAGTCCCATCTCCCTTCTTCAAGTTTGTTTGCTGTGCTGTTTTGAGACGCCAATATTCTTGGACCATGGCCGTGCGTGGTGCTGGCGCAGAAAGCAACGAATGCGTCAGTATTTGAAGTCGACAGGCCTCTGCAACCGCATGTAGGCATGCTGCGCTCCTTAAGCTTACGCGCCGACTAGCGCTTTCTCTCTTCCCTTCTTTTTTCTCTTTTCACCTCGTTTCCCCTTTTCCCAGTGCAGAGTAGCAAACTGGACGTGCGTCTGGTTAATCGCCCTGCCTCTTCCTGCCTGTCTCTCTCTCTCTCTCTCTCTCTCTCTCTCTCTCTCTCTCTCTCTCTCTCTCTCTCTTGTGCCGGCACGTCTTCTTGGAACACATTTCCCTAGCCTGCTCTTTTATTTCCCTAGCCTGCTCTTTTTGCAATACCCGTCCGTTATATGACTATACAGAAGATTTTTCTGCATCGGAACTGTGCATCCCTTGTTTACAAAGATGGGATAGATATTTAGGCTAACGGTGGAGTCGGGGGCGATCCGACCCCTCCGCTGTCCGGTGCTAGCGCGCGCTTTCGTTTAGCGAACTGCGTCGCTGTGCTGAGAGCAGCGTTATATTTGCGCGTCCCGCAAGGACACCGGCATTTTCCGCGGCGCTTGCGTAACGGCGTACGGGACAGGCCAAAAACACCTGCGGCCGTCTTCGCCGTTCATCGCGCCCTCCGATTCCTTAAATGCTTACCGGCTTGCGTCACCAGCGTACAATCGTAAGCACCTGACACGCAGCTAACATTACGTCATGCGCTCGCGCACTCGAGCTTAAAGGCGCGCGGAGGGAAAGGACAGAGTTGAAAGGTTAAGCTGGTGACACGCACACGACATTCGGCCCGGCAACTGGTTTCAAGTACGAAGTTCGCCTCAGGGCTTTAGTACTATATATATATATAATACTCGGGAGATGCTGGCGCCAAGGCGGCGCCAGCTACTACATTTCACATAGAACGAATGTGTACTGAATGTGAAATAACAAGCCCGTACTTAACAGAAGAAAGATAACGGGAACAAAAACCTGACGGCAGAAACCCCTATACGATGATTATCTAAGTTGAAGCGAAGTATTTCTGAATACTATATGAAGACGCAAATGTAACGTGTAAGCTTGTTCGTTCATTCTTATTGCTTTCTTGCTTCGTTCTGCTGTAGGCGGTGGTCGCTTTCGAGGCCCCATGTCGTGTGACGCTCCCAGCTCTACTTCGCCACTGCAGCGCAAAGCAGGTGACGCGACGCTACGTCAGCGCGGCTGCCTTTTGTACGGCGAACTGTGCCGAGGCGCTACGTCACCCCAATTGCGCTTGCTATTCCTTGGTTCGCTAGTGCAGCCCCGACGCTACATAAGCGCGCCTGTCCTTTTTACGAGAAATCACTGTGAGAGGCTACCTTACAGCAACTGTGCTTTTATCTTCTTTCTTTTGTTTTATTTTTTTTTTTTTTGCAAGCGACTCACACATACGGTTCAAAATTAATAATAATATTTGGGGTTTCACGTGCCAAAACCACTTTCTGATTATGAGGCACGCCGTAGTAGAGGACTCCGGAAATTTTGACCACCTGGGTTCTTTAACGTGCACCTAAATCTAAGCACATGGGTGTTTTCGCATTTCGCCCCCATCGAAATGCGGCCGCCGTGGCCGGGATTCGATCCCGCGACCTCGTGCTCAGCAGCCCAACACCATAGCCACTGAGCAACCACGGCGGGTTACGGTTCAAAATTATTGATACGTTCAATGTGTGCGCATGTAGCTTAATGATTAAAACGCCCGGCTGTTGAGCGCGCGGGTTCCCAGGTTCCATACACGGCACCGCTAAACCGCGGAATTTTCTTAAAGTGTGAGCTGTTTCATTCGAGACCAGATCATGTCAGAAACGGGTTTTATGCTGTGCTTAGGCAAAGAAAAGCTTCGCAATTAAAGAGTGAAAATTGAAGTCAGGTGAAAAAATGCCCTAAAGCACACACACTGACGCACTTATTACATCAGATATCACACAAAACAAAGCGGAACCTCAAGTTAGCTTACATAAATGCAGAGAAGACAACTCACAAAAAAGAGGTGGCATAACACGCACTACATGCAAAGTGAGCTTAGAGCCAACATGAATACTTTAGAAGATAGCGCACCGCAATCGCCGTGGTGTAGTCGCACAGATCATACCAAGCCTTGGCCTTAAACAGCTGCTCTCGCGTCGCAGCATGTACTAGGTTTACGCTTTAATTCGTAAGCGTTAGGAGTTCCAAAGTGGAATAAAGTGCGTGCGTGAAATGTGGGAAGCCGGTTACAGGGTAAATTAAAGTTAATTATATTATGGGGTTTTGCGTGCGAATACCACTTTCTGATTATGAGACACGCCGTAGTGGAGGACTCCGAAAATTTCGACAACCTGGGGTTCTTTAACTTGCAGCTGAATCTAAGTACACGGGTGTTTTCGCATTTCGCCCCCATCCAAGTGCGGCTGCCGTGGCCAGGATTCGATCCCGACACCTCGTGCTCAGCAGCCCAGCACCATAGCCACTGAGCAACCACGGCAGGTCCGGTTACATAATAGAGATGATCATTCTAATATATATATATATATATATATATATATATATATATATATATATATATATATATATATATATATATATATATATATATAGTAACCGGATTTTTCAATCGGCCAAATATATTTAGAAATATGAGAAGCACAACTTCGCAGTTTCGTTTATTTGCCCAACAGTTTCGGTCGATGGACCGGCCTTTTTCAAGGCATGCAGTCCCTTGAAAAAGGTGGCGCCACAGATCCAAAATTGCCGCGCGACTGACCGCTCGAGGCACTTTGCGTGCATTCGCGGGCTTCTTTAACGCTCGGAAAAACGCTTTTATGTAGCACGTATTGAGCAACAAAAAGCTGTAACGGGAGTTTTTCATGTTTCTCTACAATTTTCTCATTGACGCTTTTAATCTAATTCTAATATTTGAAAACTTGGTTAATTAATTAAGACTAATAATCTAATTAGGCGGACTGAGAAGAATAATATCAGTATCTCCAACTAATGGCCAACAACATTACCTTGGTTCTGTCGAGATACTTGGCATTTGCATATTTTTAAGGTTTGGGTCAAGTTACCCCGTATATAGTATTATACCCCCGTCACACGGACGCGGCTAAAGTCCTATTAACTCCCTTCAACCAAGGACGTCTTTATCTCGAGGGAGATGCGCGCCGTGTCACACGGCAGTCCTTTAGCAAAGGAAGGTTAAAGAAGTTCCTACCGAAAGGAGATGGAAGATCTCCCTTGCAGACTGAAGGTAGTTCTCTCTTGTTCCCAGCGTGCTTGAATTTCGAGTCAAGAAATCACCCTCATTTTTATTAATTTTACTTTTACCAGCAATTATAACTTTTTATTGCATATAATATAGTATTTGAGCACTGACAAAGATATTTTAGTTGAGCAGCTACATTCGACTCTCGAGCCGGGCGTTCTCGGAATGGCTGCTGCGTTTGCCCTGACTGCGCCATTTTTTGTTGTTTTGGTCAACGCGATCGCACGTCTCGCGCATGCGGAATGAGTGACTTTTTAGCAATATATAACGTGCTTCTTTCATGACTGCGTACGAGGTGAGCAGCGCCTAATGGGTCCCTGGCGGCAGCTTTAAAAAAGCTCGCTTACAGGCCGTGTGACACGGAGCTAACTCCTTTGAGGTGAAACTCCCTTGCGGTCTTTTAAGGGAAGGAAGTTTGAAGGAGATCCGAGTTGCCCGTGTGACACGGGTATTACTGACGGTGCTCTGTTCCGGACCACTGTCAGCTGCTCACTTCCCTCCTCAAAGAGGCAGGATGTGTGACGAGGGAACTCCTGAACGACACTTTGCAATGCGGTGAACGCGGTTTTACATCATGCATTCGGGACCTCCAAGAGGTGTGACGTAATGCTAGCGAATTTCCCTCTCGCATCTACGAATACACCCCAAAAAAATTTTTATAAGCTTATTACAGGTCGCAATTACAGCTCTATTACCGCTGTGCTAGCCTTTCTACAAGACACTGGACTAGACACGGCTTGAGTGAGGCCGCAACGTCACGGACGTGTACACGCACTTCTTTTTCTTCGTCACCACGACTTCTTCGCTGTAACTCCCTTTCGGCAGTGCAGGGTAGCAGACTAGGCCAAGCTACAGCCTGTTTTTATTAAGTTTTCTCAATTGGCGCTAATTTCTCTGCAGAGGTGTAAGGCACGGACTTGCTGGCCAAAATGTCGCGCTTCACGAAGTAGATGACTTCCATACTGCAATCACAACGTTCCCCATAAAATCAATGACTAAAAAATGAGTGTTTTGTTGATCGATAATTTTACTGGCGAATGTGGCGCAGATTCCGATGACCACCGGTGCTACAAATACAATGTTGGTTTGAATGCCTTATTCTTGATAAAGTGACCATCTTCGCCGAAACAGGCACCATATATATATTGTGCGAAACTTTTTGCGACATTCTTGCGTTGTGTAATTGTTGGGCTTATCACAATGATAGGAAGCGAACAGATAATTAAGCCAAGGAAAGCATCTTTATAATTTTAATTGAGGGGTTCAAATGAGAAATAAGAGGAAAATGAAGTGGAGGAAAAAAATTACCGACCCTTCCCCTACCGCAAAATTGGGGTAACACAAGCCTGTCCTGTGTGCACCTTGCCTTCGTCATGGTTAAGTCACCCGCAGGTTCCGGTGCCGGATGGTTTCAGCCTCCCGCTCCCTCAGCTTGGGATCTTCTCGATGCTGTCTGACTGCCTGGGCTCGGGCGGCTCTATGTTTGACCGGCGCGCCGAGGGCGAGCCCTTTCACGGGCAAGTTCTCGCCGCCGATCGTCGAAGGCTGCCCGTTCCTCGGGGGAACGCACAACGCGTGGCCGTCCCATTCGTTTTCCAAGATTTAACTAACGGAAATGAATCCGGCGCAGCGCATGCAAGAGCCTTTTCAACCATTTCCTCGCCGGCGAAAGTGAAACGGCTCTGATTGGTTGCGCGCGTGGGGTGAACGTGCAACCAATCAAGACGCCCTATTGCGTGCGCTTTCCCGCAGCTGCACTGCTCTGGGAGAAACTGGGTTTCCTTGCGTAACTACATCGCCACCGAAACTTGTGAGCCAATACAAGCTTCGCTTGAAAAATTCTCCGGCGATTACGATGCTCCCTAATTCGAAATTTGAACGCAGCTCTATACGTGTTTTCACTTCGCGTTTCAACATATTGTGTTACGATTACATAAGTACTGGGTGCATGTCTGGAAGAGAACGCTGTGAGTATCGTTGCTAGCGCGGGCAATCTGTCTCGTGGAGCACATTGTAAACGAAGCGAAGTGTGGCACGACAGCCTCGCTAATCGGAATATCGCCAGAGGCAGCGCGTGGGCGACGTGTAGGCCCGATTCACAGTAGCCGCCACAGACAAACCTCCGCTCGTGCAGCACTTTGTTTCCATACAGACGACACGCGCTACTCTGGTGCCATATTGTAGCCATCGTCACCGCACAGCCCGTCTTGCTCGGCGCCACGCTTTTCTTCTCAGGCTTTCGTTCCACCAACGGCGAGGGCGGCCATTCGTCACGGGGAGCTGGTGCCACCAGTGCCAGCGGCGACAACAGCCAAGGGGGCGTCATATCGAGCCTTACTCGTAGCCGTTAGCCATCGTCCCTTGCAGGAGCAGTGATCCCCGTGACACACGCTGGTACCGCGGATTGACCTCAGCAGCTGACGCCGTGGACGAGCGTAGCCCTTCCCACCTCACGCTACACTGGCCTCCCCTCGGAAGCGCATATGAGATCGCCCCGCAGCTGCGGGTGCCGTGGCCGCCGACAACTCGGCGCACGCGCCGGCCGTTTCCACTCCGCTCCTCCTCCACTTTCCTCCTCGCGCTCTCTTCTTTCATCTGCCGCTGCGCTCCGCGTTCCCTTTCATCTTTCGCTGTGCTCGTTCGGTCGGTTACGAGGTACTACGCTGAGGCATGCCGACACTCAAGGCAGGAACAGGCGCCTAAGAGTTGCGCTATAAAACAACTTGCCCCCGGTGGGAGTCGAACCAATGTCTTTCTTTTGCCTCTGTGATGTTTTGCGATTTGCGATATATTTTCACTTCTATCACAGAAGTAGCAAGCCCTCTAGGGATTCCTTCTTCGTGGTGCAGGCGACGAAGTATTTAGATGGGGGCGAAATGCGAAAACATCCGTGTAGCTTAGATGCGGATACACGTTAAAGAACCCCACGCGGTCTAAATTTCCGGAGTCCCCCACTACGGCGTGCCTCATAATCAGATCATGGTTCTGGCACGTAAAACCCCATAATTCAATTTAATTGGGTCTATAAAGAATGGTGCACATTGAACAACAACCTCATCTGCTCGAGTCTATTTCGTTTTATAGGGGGAAGTTTTCATTACGAGAGAAAAACAGGAAAGGATGAATTAAAGGCAAGGGGGTTAGCCAGGATTGAACCAGGTTGGCTGTCCTGGGCTAGGGGAAGCGAAGAAAAGGAGTAAGAGAAGAAGAGGAAGTAAAGTGTTGCTGTGCACTGTAGTCGCCGGCGTTATTTAATTACAAAAAGTGCGGGCGCTCTTATGAAAAAACAGTTTGGCTAGCGAGTTACACGTGCTGGCTGCTTCCTCTTGCATTGATACAACATTTGCCAGCGTTACCTTTGCCTGCTATACTTGTTGGTTTGTCTCGTCACTGTTTGGTTCTGTAGTGTTCTATTCGAACACTACTTTCCTGCTAAAGATTTCGTCGAACACAGCGTCATTCGGCATCTTTCGAAACGATAGGTAATCGTGCGCATTCGTGGGATTCCATTGTTGTTTGAGAAGCCCTTAGCAATGCTTGCTAAGGCACTCGAGAGATGTGAACACCTTCAGCAAGCATTGAAAGAAAATGCGATATTATCGATTTCTTCATTATTATTTTTTTATTTCTATATTATCGAGAACATGCGATATTATCGATTGCGAGAACTCGAGCCAGAAACACAAGATATGCATCGCGTCTCGGCTCCTTTTCTTTTACGCATACGATCTTACGAATATTTTTTTATCTTTATTGAGTACGATGTAGAGCTGTCCTGCAAACGCCCGAAGATGTTTCGAGGAAGGCTTGCACTGTCAGTCTGGGAAGAATAACTTCGTCACAATTATTGAAGTGTTAAACTGTGCGAAGGAAGATAGGAGGTGGCCTTTCCTTTGTACCTTTCACTCGTCACACAGCCCGTTGCAGCACTCCATCAATGTGGGGCTTAAGCAAGATCCCGGAAGTATCAGGTTCCTGCGAAGGAGGCGCCTGGTAGCCTTAATGGCCTGCCGGCGGGAAAACATGCCGCCGCCACCGACATGTCGCGACCAGGTCAGACCAAGACCAAGTCGCCCGTTATCGTGTAACAGACAGTACACCACCTAAGAAGGCGAAATAGATGTTCTTTTCACCACACACACACACGCACGCACGCACACACGCACGCACGCACGCACGCACACACGCACACACGCACCATGGACTCCTGTTCCTTCTCTTTCTTTCGCGGGAGTATGTCTATCCTATATTAAAGCGAAGGAATTTCTTTTCTTTTTCTGCCTACGCGCCCCGCCTCCAGTATCTGGTTTCCTTCCTGACTGTAGCTTTATTACCTAGTAACATAGCGCGGACTTGGAGACGTTGAAGTGTTATGCCAAGTCTTCTGGTAATAGTGAATTGGGCCGATCCCGGAGAGCGTGTAATTAAAGGGGCAAGGTGACCTTGTCGGTCGATCCTTACTGCAGTGCATGATACGCGTCCCCGAAAAAACTTTAATGATGCTTGTAAAGCGAGCTGATCCGGCAGAAAGTGCAATCCCGATAATGCTATACAACGTTAGTCATTCCGGTGTAGCTTTTGAATTTAGCTTCTTTGCCTTTTGCGCAGTGTTCGCCCTTCGGCGTATCGCCGAGTAAATAAATTAAATTATAGGCTTTTACGTGCCAAAACCACTTTCTGATTATGAGGCACGCCGTAGTGGAGGACTCCGGAAATTTCGACCATCTGGGGATCTTTAACATGCGCCTAAATCTAAATACACGGGTGTTTTCGCATTCCGCCCCCATCGAAATGCGGCCGCCGTGGCCGGGATTCAATCCCGCGACCTCGTGCTTAGCAGCCCAACACCATAGCCACTGAGCAACCACGGCGGGTCTATCGCCGAGTAGAGACAGGAAGACGGAGACCTGATGTTATCGACGGTCGAATACTCGCCGTAAACGGCCAAAACAGGCAGCCTCGATAATTTATAATCGCAGTCAATAACGATGCTGGCTATTTGCTGCCCAAACAAAATGGTGGCTGAGCAAAAGGCTTGGAAACTAGACGGGAAGGTTGCCTGCTGACAAGAAAAGGCAGGCACTTCCTTACGTGCTTAATGTAAGCGACGGTGTGTTTTTGAATAGGTTCGCAGACGTAAAGTGTTCAATACAGTGATAATATGAGCTTTTGTAATCATTTTCTTGTCGATGCGAGTGGCCGGCATGTCGCCGAGACGTCTTTCAGAGCGTTCCAGATGCGTTCCATTACTCGGGCTCGAAGCTGTCTTCTTGTCTGTGAAGGTAGGCTGTCTACAAATGTGCCCAGGGGCGCTATAGTGTAAACTATTTCAAGATGTTTCTATTTCCTTTCTGCAAATATCGTCCTCCACGAGTGGTGAAATTTTTTCGGGCCACTCCTAGCGTGGCCTCCTTGTCACGCGACGTCACGAAAACCGCAAAATTCCCCCATCTGTTTTGAAGTTTGCGCACTGACTATGCACGATTAGGCAGAACGGAAGAAAAATAATTGGTCCCGATTCTACGCTTTTTTCACCATTGACCTTTGGTATTCGTCAAACCTCTTCAGGCTGCACCCACTTCGCCTGTCTGTGACGTGGCGTCACAGAACTGCAAAAGCTCACCATGTCGAAGTGACATGTACGCACTAAAGCTGCATTAATATGCTAAAAAAAACTGATATTTTTTTTTCGAAATAGCCGCATACTGCCCCGTTCCGAAATGAATAAAATGTGGCTGCCCACCGATAATAATAATATTTGGGGTTTTACGTGCCAAAACCACTTTCTGATTATAAGGCACGCCGTAGTGGAGGACTCCGGAAATTTTGACCACCTGGGGTTCTTTAACGTGCACCTAAATCTAAGCACACGGGTGTTTTCGCATTTCGCCCTTATCGAAATGCGGCCGCCGTGGCCGGGATTCGATCCCGCGACCTCGTGCTCAGCAGCCCAACACCATAGCCACTGAGCAACCACGGCGGGTGTGCCCACCGATAGCTCTGGCACTGTCTACTCGGAGGTGCCGGAAATAAGGGATTTTTCTGTAAGTAATAAACATTTCTGAGTGACAAAATAACGTTGTCAAGAGTTTTCGGTACATTCACGACATCGTCCTGCCTACTACTCTTCGGTGAGGATCCGTTTTAGTGACATTTTTAACCTGCCATTGCACACCGCCACGATTTTCGACCAGCGGCCGCAAGCTAAGCAAGTGGAAGAAGACCAATCTCAGACGCCCGTACCACACTCCTCATCTGATTGTCTACTTTCACTGCGCTAGCTTGGACCACTCGAAACCCTCATCAATTCCGCACGCTGCTCACCTCCTGTCAGTCAATTAGAAAAATCTGTCAAAGTATGCAGTGCTATTTGCTTTGAAAGCAAATGAACGAGGAGACCTTTTGATCGGGCTGTTCAAACAACATTGTCGGTCCCCGCCCGAAGCTTGAGTCCGCCGTTACGCTAGTTTGACGTCCGAATATTGGAATAAAATAAAAATGGAATAGTTTTACGTCACACGGCCCCAGAAGAGGAACATACACATAGTCGAACAATATATGTCCAGAGCAATCTCTTGTTCGACCACTGTTGATCATCACAGGACAAACGGCGTATAGGTCAACTCGATAGATAGACTTAACAGGAGGCATCCGCGGTCGCGTGGGTTGTGCGGACCAAGTACTGGGGATGATTGATCGCGTGTTCGTCATAAGTGGTCAAGCGTTGCATTGCTACGTTCCATACTTTTTCGTACAGAAACCTCTGCTCGCAATGCTCCCCGCACCGCTCGCAAAACATTGCATTAGCCTGCAAGTCATCGCTGTATTCACGTCGCATATTACGAGGCGATGTGGACTTGCTTGCATTTAATCAGAATGTGCAAACAATTGCAAAAGTTAGAAGTAAAATATATATGCACGCATCACGTGCCTGTTTTGCGCAGCTTTGAAGTGAAGCGATCTACAGAAGCTTTGCCTAAGTAAACGGGGCATTGGCTGTGCCGCAATTCTTTTACGGCATTCTTGAGAAGTACCCGCACCTTCCGAATGAGTACGTTCACTTCAACTGGGTGCGAATAGATAGTAGACTTACTCCATCAGTGTGTGTGATACCTCGAGAAAATTCATTTAAATGTAGGGAAGGCACACACCACAGCATAACGGAACTTGACCGACTGGGCTCTATTTACTAAAAAAAAAAAAAAAACCCAATAGCGCACGGTCGCTCACGCAAGCGCAATGATTCACAGCCAAGACGTGCAGGGGCATCAAACTGATGCACACGCGAAGAAATAAGACGTTTTCCTTTTTTCTTTTTGAGGCACTTTCTCGTAGCTTGTCGCCGAGTTTCGTCTTCGTCCTCCCACATGACTCGCGAAAGGAAGCGTGCCCGCTTTCAATTCTCCGACAAGGGGGTGAGGTCAGGGACACGCAACGGAAGAAGACTCCCACGCCTCGGTCCGGCGATAAGAGAGAATGCAGGGGCTGCCGGCGTCCTTTTCACGCACACGCTCAGCCCGGCGTGCACCCCCTGAAGAAACGTCGTGGGCTCAGCACGCCGCTCCCCTGTGGCAGAGAGAGGGAGCTTGCGATGATGGTACACATTTTACTTTGTAAACTTTTGCCTGCGAAGTGTGGGCATGTTATAGCGTCTGGAGCGCCGCGCGGGACTGGGTGAAAACAAATCAAGCCGCCCGGCGAAAAGGAAGAACGCGAAAGTGTCCCCCCACCTTCCCAGGGCGAACTTGAGAGGCGGTGCAAAATGGCTCTGTTGTTGGGTCGTGCTCCAAAAGAAGCAGGAAGAGTTTTCAATCCGGCCTCTGGCTTTTGGCGGAGGAAGGCATTAGCTTCCAACTGAAAGGAATGAGAGAGAGAGACAGAGAGAGAGAGAGAGAGAAGTGACCGGCCTTGGAGCGGGCAAGCGCGGGTTTGTATAACGGCAAAAAAACGGGCTCCGCACGCAACCGAGGAAAGGCGTTCTGTATACGGCGTCACGGTCCTCCGCTTTGCTCGAACGCATCGCCGTGCGTGCGTGTGCGCGGCCGATTCCCTGCCGAGCTTGTCCAACGTTCTCGCTTAAGAGCTCCCCGCGCCGCGTTCCTTGCGTAACGCCACGATCGGACAAGCGGCGATGCCGCACGGTTTTCACGACCCCGACGCGCTTCTAATAATGCCGCCGGTGCGGGCGGTTCTTTCACAACGGCACCGACGCGTTTTTCATGCGGGGAGCCACCAACCGCTCATCCTTCGAGGGTCAGGTTCGCGAAGTAATAACAACGACGTCCCGGTAGAGGTGCGATTTTGCTTTTGTTGTTGATGTTGTTGTTTTTCGCCAACTTTTCACGTTGCCCGGACATGCACGATGTCGCGCCGGGCTGCTTTGCCCTCTTAGGCACATGGACGCTACTGCTAATATGATGAGCAGTTTCGAAATGGAGTACGCGGTCGAGGGTTTATCAATGGAAGCCAGTGGAAGTCAGTGCTAGTCTAATCCATAGCGTAGTCAAAGAGGAATCTCACCCGCCGCTGTAGCCCAATGGCTGTGGCGTTGCGCTGCTGAACTCGAGGTAGCGGGTTCGATACCGGCAGCGGCAGCCACATTTCGATGGAGGCGCAATGCACAAACGCTCTTGTACCGTTCATTGCATGGGTGCACGTGACAGAACCCAAGCTGGTCATAATTAACCTGGAGCCCACGGCTAAGGCGTGCCTCATAGTCAGATCGTGGTTGTCAAACGTAAAACGCCAGAATTTATGTGTCACTAAAGTGGAATTTAAATCAAGACACTTCTGGCATTCTTTGCCATAACCGGCGAACCAATGCCACGGGCAATCGTCATGCGTGTTCTCCATCGCTACTGCAACATTGAGGTGCAAGGCAGCTAACCCCCCTCCCTCCCCCCTCCTCCACACCACTCCGGAATGCCCAAGCGATCATCAACATGCAGCATTGAGAATCGAGATTGGGAGGTGAGTGCGCAGTATTGCGAAAAGTTAAACGAATCTCGACGGTAAAGCACTGCGCAGATAAAGACAGAGAGAGAGCGAGAAAGATTCCAATGTAAACTGTGCGTGTGAGCCTAGTGAAATGCCTGAGGGGTTAGGTAAAAAGTGAAATACGAATGAACAGCAGAGAAGAAAAGAATAAATGAATGGCACAACACCAGTATCCGCACTAAGGAATCTGTGAAAAGCTTCGTGAAGCTGTGTATTGCGACCACTGCTTGTGCATACACACAGATAGATGTGACAGGTTCGTGTTATATGGCATAAATATGCCCCACAAAATGCAGCCTGTGCGTTGGTGTCCCGGCCGTGCGATGAAAGCCATGGCAACGCGACCCCTGGGGTTCGGGTTCGAATACTATAGGAACCAACAAAATGTGCTTGTTCTATTTGTTCCTGTTAAGTGTTTGTTTGTTAAGTGTTTGTTGTGATAAATGGCGCCCGCAACTTCCAGTGTACAGCCAAAATTTGCAATATGGCATGGTTGGGAGCTCTATAACGTAGCGGTGTCGTGCTGGTTCCGCTTGCGCGAACTAATGCGTAAGTGCAGAAAATGACTATAGTCGAGGCAAGCTTTTAGTATTCGCAGCGGTGACGCCATTTCTGCGAGCTATTTCGACTGAAAACAACGCACTCCCGAAAACGCGAATGTGACGAGAATGTCTGCTTGCTTGCAGGCCTGCCCTGTTGATTTTGAAGTTAGCGGGAACGCGGTGTCCCTAAGTTATAGTACCTCAGCCTACTTCAAGCACCACAACGCTGTTCTGAGTAACTAAGCTTCAAATGGCGTCACTACCACACCTGTTAGCTGTGGCGTAGGCAAAATCGCGAATCGCTAACTACTGAGGCGGACGGACCCTACCGATAGTTTGCGCGTAGAGTCGCGCTACATTGAACGCAGCTTTCTCTCGACACAGCTGCACGTCTCAGTATCGACGAAGCTCCTGAAACAAGCATCTGGGAAGCTATAGACGCATCATAATGGAGGTAACGATGCCTTTGGGCTTTCCGAGTTCATAACAGGCTTTATTTTCTAGTCAATTTTTGCATACTGTCTGTCATTACACAACACTTTGCTCGTCGTCAAAAACAACTTGATGATGTTATGATCGACCTGTCGGGTGTAAGAGACATTCATGCGTACGCTCCCATAATATGATGATTTACCTCGTCCCAGAGAAGGCTGTTACGGTAAGCCTGGACATCAACCTGTCACCGGTGAGAAACGTTCAAGCGGGCGTCCCCATGTCAACATAATTATCCTCTTCTCCGAAACGGCGCCAACCCTTTTGTTCCCTGAGCTGACACAAAGGGAAGGAGGAAGGAAAAATGAAGGGCGGGAGGCAGTCGACGACAGAACTCGACGAAAGCACTAGTACTTCAACAGGCTCCCGAAGAAGACAGCGACGACCACCAGATCGCAACGGGTTGTTTAAGGCCGTCCTAGCCCCCGCGTTAATCAGAACCGCTCGAGACTCAGATAAGAGTCACATCCATGTACCAATGAAGTGAATACAATATTTTCTAGTTTTTTCATGATCTCCATTACCGGCTTCGTCGTCGCTTGCTTATTCTTGCGGTGAAGGCCCACATCACCCGGTCGAGATCATATCAGTGATCTGTAAGAAAATATTCGTTGAGCAATTTACTCCCCCGAAGAGATTCCACGCCCACAGCCACTCTTATTATGCAGGACGCACCAAGATTCCGTAGTTCACGTGGTCAATAATTCTACCAACACTCCTCTGGTCAAGTAGAATGCTCGAAAACAAACAGATCTTAGGAAATTTAGAGCAAGGCACCCCCGTATCGGTTCCCATATGTAAGTCAACTTTTGACTTGGTCAGTGACCACAAGCCTTTGGCATTGGTAAACAGCATTCTGTATTTATTTTTTCTTCTTTCTCTCACTGCCTCTCACCCACGATTTCTGAGCTTACCTTGTAGCAGACCTCTCTGCAACGCCCGTGAAATCTCGCAAGGCCTTCTCTTGGTAATTTGACTCGCTCCACTTGATTCCTTGCACATATGTCGCGGGAACGTGACCTTAGTTTCGCGCCTAATTAGTATTATTGGCACGATCGGTGGCGCGATGCAGAAACGTGTGCCAGAATTTCATAATATAGAGCGCTCACATTGACAGCTATTCACCCCAGGGCAAACCATTATGTGCAGGTCGTGACTGTGTCGGAATTCCGGGCTAATTATCGTCCGATTTTGTTTCGGAATCGTTCAGGAGCAAAGCATTTGTCAGGCACATGTCGCAACGCGAACAGTAGCCCATTAATTGTCTGTTTCCTTCCGATCAAGCCGATATCGCTAGTATGGTAATGAGCAGTCAATATATATCGATCTCACAGCGAGTTTCACTACAACATGGCTACCGCTTAGGCTGACAGTAGTTGTAGTTCTCAGTGAACCGAACGACCACTGTTAAAGATTATGAGCAAATACAATGATTAGATAATCGTTCCACCTGCGTGGTGGTGGTGGGGGTGGTGATGTTGCTACAGCCGCGGTTAGTATGGTAGACCCGGCCAGCAATTGCTCCGCCAGAGCGTCTATTTCGGCGCCATATATGTCACCATATGTCCGTCAGTTCTGCCTCTCGCAGAAATATGCGCACTGTTCGCGGTCCGTCCGGGAAGGCTAACCGTTGGACACGTTCGCAAGGAAATCCACTTCTTGTTATGTTGTACAGAAGCATCCTTCTTTCAGGAGTGAAGCGCTTGTAAGACCAGATTAAATGTTCTGTATAACTCCCTTCATTGCACCCGAAAGTCCTGGAATATATTATATCGTAAACTCTTGTAGTGCTGTGGAGCACGACATAAAGAAAGGTAGCGCGTACATGCATGGTGGATACCTGGCCACACTGACGTTTAACAAAGTACCCTTTTTTGTAATATCTTAACAAGGAGGAACTACTAAACTTTGCAGTACAATCACACGAGCCTGGCGACCTTTACAACGACGTGAATCACATCTATACGTCCCGCGCATGTCGAAAACCGGCCATTCAAGCCCCCTTGCCGGACGACGAATATCACAGCGATCACCGGACAACCAAAGAGCCACAGCAGAGCACTTTTGCCGGTTTTTCCTATGGAACGCCATCACAGCTTAAATAAATAAACCCACGCAGTTCACTGATCCAAACAAGTCGAAATTGCTGCGTGGCTCATCATGCGGCATCTCTAGTACATCCATTCCGACAGGCTGCTGACAGCCCTTCATGAATGGCCGCCGTTAACGTACTACCAAGGTCCGGCCGCTTGAAGCAGTTACAGGAATGAACCTAGGCACAGGATCTTCCGTTTAAAACGGCATAACATGCGTCCAAGGTCAACATTATTAAAGACACGGCGCGTCAGGTGTTCCGACACTCGCTTGTGGATTTTGCAAAACGAACTCTTCTTACACAGTGCGCTTCAGCTCGTGGACAAGATGCCGCAACCTTCTCTGGCGGCAAGGAAACATGACACTGTATGAAAGAAGGGCCTCTGAAATTATTACAGCGTAAGCTGTTGTGGGCTCACTTCTACAACCGTTTCGGTCGGCGACAGTGTCCGCCGCCGCATTCAGCTACTCTATACCACTGAGCCACGCCAGCACTTGCTAGCATGCAACGGAAAATGACCCATAAACGTGTCCTATAGCGTGCGAGGAGACACGCTATGTGACATGCGCGTCGCGTAGCGTCGATACGTGCACGTTTTGCATTGCACTTGCATATTATTACGCCAACTAGAACGCCGTGTATCAGATGCACATGCAGTGGTACAAGACAGTAAAAGAAGGTAGAGGAATAAGGTGATGTATACAAGAATGGTAGAAAAAATATACACTGTGTACCTGATTAAATCAAGCTGGCTAGGGGACTATGTCGCCACCGCATTTCAAAGGTCGTGCCAATAAATCATCTTTAGCATCGTATCGTGTCACTTGCCTTGCAATGTGATTCGCGCCGCGTAGCTTCCATGCGTGCGCCCTTTGCATTGCAGTTGTATATCATTACACCAAGCGACATGCCATTGTAGCAGCTCCATATAGGTAGCAGCGCAAGTCCTGAGGAAGAAAAAGAAGATTGTAGAGATGTATCAATATTCACGTAATCAAAAGCATGTATGACATACTTGACATACACCGTCCCGTTTCAAAGGGCATGCCATTAAATCAGCATCAGCATCGTCATTACCATCGTATTGTGCCATTTGACATGTGCACCGCGTATCGTCGATATACTTACAAACTTTGCATTGCAGTTGCGTTATATTCCACAAGGTTTCCCGTCATGTACAAGTTGCACATAACAGTTGAATGCTGCATGTCGCTGACCCTGGATGTAGCAGGCTAGGTGAATATGTGTCACCATCCCGTTTCGAAGGCGATGCTATCATTATCATCACCACCATCAACAGCACCGTACGGTGCCACGGGTCAAGGAATGTGACATGTGCACCACGTAGTCTGGATACCTGTGTTTACTCCTCGGTACATGTTATGGCGCCTCCTCGCAGGGCTTCCAACTGCTGCTGAAGAAGCGAATCGCAGAGCTACGCGCGCGGTTACAGACAGGCAATATCGGGCTGAGCAGCACAAGCCGCAGCTCACGGTCGACGCCGGGCGGACTGCTCAGATCGTTCTCGTGAAAACGACGCGAAGAGACTTGACCGCGAAGAGTTCGTGGTGTCGAAAATGAAGCTCCTGCGGAGCCAGCTTACGCTGTGGCTGCGCTGCGTGTGGCGCGCAGGCCAGTTTATTTTTTCCTTTTCTTTTTGAGTGGTGTGTTACAGAATATAGTTTCACAGAAAAATTACTAGAGGTAACTCTAGCGCTAGTGCTTACGGGAGATGCAAGTGAGCATGTGGAAATGGAGGGCTGTGCATGGGTTCGCTTAAACGTAACTCATCTGACTTCAAATGGCTTTGCGACATAGCGAACTGATATTTTTAACAGAATATCGCTCTACAAATGCAAAAATTCACAGTGGTTACGCATGTACGCAGATACGTGTTGGCTTGCAGTGTTTAAGAACTGCGATTTCTTAAGAATTCAAAGAACTCGAACTTATTCAACAACGCCACAAGAACGTCTGTAGCCACAGGCACCAAGATTACACAAGTTCATATACTACCCATTATTGCCATATTATCTGAATATATCTGCCATATATCTGAGCACCAGAGTTTCTTCTAGTAATTCTTATATGGAATTCTAAACTGTAGACGACGATATCCCGCAAACAATCCAAAACCGTGCATCTCCATCGAATCACGCTGAAGCTGAAAAGAGCATCACATTTGGTCAATATCCTTGTATCGCTTGCTGAGATAGCGGGCTACCGTGAGCGCCCACTGTCACAGTTTTGAGGTGCTCCTACATTAGTTTTCCACTGTCTTCACTACCCGTCGTGAGCATGAGTGGACCTGCCACGTGTTTTCATTGCTCGGAACCGAAAGATGTTGTACGGTTTGGACACCGCCTATATAGGTTTCTAGAGATTTCACAGATATCAGGTATTGCCCTGCGTATCCTGCTTTACCTTATATACTATTAAACGTACCTTAATTGCTCCTACATGGCCCAAGTAAAGGTGTCTTACTTATTGTTAACGAAATAGCATTACTGGTGAACATCACCCCAGTTTGGAAGTACGTGACAGAAAATATGGGCCCATCTAGACGGTAGTGCAGTCTCGCACAGGGTCTCAAAGCGCTACATTGTCACACCGTGCACAAAATCGCAAGTTTGCAAGGGATACGACGTATAGAAACGTCAGTTTGATAAATGTGTGCGAGGCTGTCCCGTGACGCGCACGCCACTGTCGAAACGTCTCAATCATCACAATAATTGGAGAGTTGCAATGCTAAGTGCAAGCCATTTTTTGTTTCATCGGCGCCTGTTTGTTTCTGGTAAACGTTGCATGCCTTTATTTATAATCACGTTATTGCAGCAGAGAGCCCAATAACTTATCTTTGCATTAGGAATTCGGGGAAGCGACAAACGTAGAGAAAGCCGGTAGAACAACGTGGGTAGTAGAAGAAAAGAAAACGTTAAAGAAAAAAAAATAAAAGACAGTTTGTGTGATCTTGTCGTTAATATGAACGCTGTAGACGATGAAAAGGCCGGTTATTAGTTCAGAACCTGTGATATTACCACTTAATACTGTGCAAACAACTTTGATAAGTAGAGAAGGTTGAGCCACAGCTTCGAGAGCAGACCTGCTGCATCGAGGTGTCAAAACAATAAGTGCAGAGCTTTGTCCTGTTTTGATGGATAAGGCCAGCGGCCCAATATAGTCGGAGGCTTTGGTCGAACCATAACCTTGTTAAGGTGGCAGTGGGTTCGATCGGCCATATTAACTCTGCATTCACGCAACATGTGCTCAAGCGATTATGTGGCACCGCAGTTGTCGTAATAGTGCAATACAACTTGGTCAATGAGGCAAAAGTAGGCTTGTTCATACGAGCTCTACATTTACTCGAGTATTGAGGCGAGCGGCCCAGAAGCTTTCCAAATGACAACGTGAGTATCGTAGAAACCTCGACTGCAGCTGTAAATAAATATATAGTTACAGCATGAAAACAAGTGCCGCCATTTTACTGAAACATAGCTATAAGAAAAGTATGTAATGGTGTCTCTTACGAGCTACGTCATCCGCCTTCTCACTTACTCGAACAGAACAGTTTCCCAAAAGCTACTGAAATGTGGAAACATGGCCACCTGTCTGCTAAATTTCTCATGTATAATCCATCGAGCATCTCGAAAGGTTATACTTCTATCTTGTGCTTTTGATGCAGATGCTTTGCAATGGTGCATGTAAATTCGAGAACATTGTCTAATGTTGGTCATGCCACAGTTGCGCTCTTGGTTCCCCTGTTATGTTGTATGCAGTGCAGTTCATTGCGGTGAAATTACTGTTTTCAGGACACGACAGTACCGTCAGAAAATCGAACGGCACGAAGGAATTACAGGAAGACATGTGATAGCCTACATTTTAACCGCGACTTGCTCGGGGATAGCGCTCTGCTTAAAACGCGCACTGGCACAGAGTTGAAAGACACGAAGAAAATAATTTTCACTAAAATGACCATTGCTTAGAGAATATTTATGTGAGTAGCGCCAAGCGTCTTCAAAATGTCACGGTCAACTAAACAAAAGCTATAGCCGCTCACTTTATAGTCTAGTTAAGGACTGTTGTTCTAGCACTAACCGCCAAATCGTGATGCCAAATTTTTATACAGATAGTTGAAGCTGGTGATGCCCGAACACGCCGCAAACATTCCCTTATGATGACTATAATCGTCTCAATTAAGGGCATTGACAACGTGGCGGTAATATGTAAGAACATCGCGTAAGGTCTTACGGGGGAGGTTTACTGTTAAATGGAATAAACTGGTTCATTTCTTGCCATGAAGAGAATCACTACCGCTTCCTACATCTCCAGAGCTTTAGTGTTCCTGCAATAGCGGTGACGGTATTTGTGGTGCAGTTGAACGGGGGTGTTTAGACTGACACTCTAGACCTGTATGTCGGAACGGAACGAAAAAAAAGAGGATATTTTTGATCGGAACGAAAGCGTAACCGAAGAGTTATTTATTGTTTTGGAGTGAAACCAAAACATTTTTGATCGGTTTTCGGTTGAAGTGGAAAGTGGGCAATCCGAAACAACCGACATCAGGCAACGTCAGAATCGGCGCGTATATATCTCAGGGGTCCGCATAAGTGCGCATCTCAGGCAAAGATAGCGCGAGTGATAGCCGGTCCAGCGCTGCACTAATCTAAGCCTGTCGCTCGGTGGACTATATAGCAAATCGGCAGCGTAGCAAAATCCAGAAATTGTTCGCTCAAGAGCTTATCGTTTCGTTTTCTACTAGTACAACGCTTTGTCACCGAAGTTCCATCTTTCCTTTTATCGGAACAGCGGTCTCGCGTTTCGGCGAGTGTACTTGATGACGTGCTGCTTCTGAGATCAAGCTCAGTGCCTTGACTTATGACACTCAGCATGATCTCAGAATTCATAATTCAATTACTGAGGAAAATAAATGTTTTTGTCATTACTTCGCTTCGAAAATTTTTTCATGCGAGCCAAAATCGTTATGAACCATTAGGAATGTTCTTTTGCTTTCCGGAGCAGAACCGGAACGCAAAGTTCTTCAGTGCACGGAACGAAACTAAAATAACAACGAAAAACATTTCGTTCCGGCGCCCTGCTCTCGGCAGACAATTTCTTTCCGCTGAGTCCTTCTTTCGATGGCATAAAGATTTCATCACGTGAACAACAAATCAGAGACACGAGGAAGAGCAAGGCGATACCGTCAGACCACCTTTCAAAATAGTGGCAATATGAATTGATGTAAACGTACGTAAGCTGACTAAGTAAAAAACGAGCCCTTGTGCTAGGGGTCCTCTGTTTGAATCCTGCCATCGCACAATTTCATTTATGCTTATTAATTAAAGCCAACGCCTTTCTTAGCGACTTTACCACCACTTTTCCGTATCGGGCATGTTTCAAACCTATTTCCTGGGTCGATACCGAAGTAGTGTGCAGCCGCACCAATAAAATTAAATCATTTTCAGGTTTGAGCTCTGTTATTGTTTATCGCTTCTAGTATACGAGGGTTTATGCAGACATAAGGTTCCCATCAATTTTACAAATAGACAACATTGTTTATTCTCACAGAAATTGACATCATTTGGAAAGATTAAACTTTGCTCAATTTTTCTACATAATCGCCATCCTTTTCCACGTGTTTTTGTAGACGGCCGGTGCTCCAATTTCTGCATCCCAATTTCGTAGAGCTCCGCCACTAACGCGTTGAGGAAGCGTTTCACCTCTTCTTTGACTTCATCGTCACTCCGGAAGCGTTGGCCACTCAAATGTTCCTTTAACTTGGGGAACAAGGGATAATCACTAGGCGCGAGGTCTGGACTGTACGGTGGGTGGGGCATGACAGCCCACACAAAGTTTGTCAAAAGTTCCTGTGTTTGACGGGAGACGTGAGGTCGGGCGTTGGCGTGAAGCAGCATTACACCGGTTGCCAGTCGTCCTCACCGGCGGTTCTGGATAGCTCGCTTGAGTTTTCTCAGTGTTGCACAATAACTATCTGAGTTGATTGTTGTCCCACGTTCCATGAAATCGATCAGCAGTATACGCTTACGAACCCAAGAAAACACTAGCCATGCCTTTGCCAGCAGGAGTTTGTTTGAACTTCTATGCGACTGGTGACTCTGGGTGTCGCCACTGTTTGGATTTTTGTTTCCTTTCGGGAGTGAAATAAAACACCCACGTTTCGTCTCCCGGTAACAATGGAGTCCAGCAATCTTTCCTTATCTTCTTGACACTTCTGAATAAACTGGCGAGCACAGTCAAAGCGTGTCTCCGTGTGGTCTGATGTCAATAGCCGTGGTACCCATCGAGCACAGCGCTTGTGATACCCCAATTTTTTTCAGTCAAAGCTCTTTCCACTGTACCGTAAGAACTACCAGGAATCTGAGCAACAAGTTCACGGACGGTGATTCTCCTGCTTTGAAGCCCTTCGCGTTGGACCAGCTCGATAACCGCCTCCGAAACTGCCGGTCTTCCACTCCGTTCTTCGTCGTGGACTTCCTTCCGACCGGCACTAAACTCCCTCCACCACTTTCGGACGTGCTGAATACACTTGTCGCCGTACTCCTCTGCCAACTGACGACGAATATCCACGGGTGGATTCCCTTTGGCGGGCAAAAAGCGAATTACGGAACGAATCTCGCACTTGGCGGGATCAACAATGGCGGGATCAACAACTCTATATCAGACGGCTGCTGAGCCAAGAATGTGCGGCGCAGCGAAGTGCGGCCGAGGGGAACCGAGAGTGGGGGAACACCCGCGCGCAGCAGTGTTGCCGGATTTCACCTCGTACCTTTCCGTGTGACTGGAGCTCTTTGGGAACCTTATTTCTGGATCAACCCACCTATTTAAGTCTAAGAAGATTTAAGATAAAAGGCATGCGCTGTCGGTGCTTTGTTTCACAACATTTGTTTGTGGGCTGCCATTCTCAAAATTCTGATAAGTAAGTTTGCCAAGAACGTACGGCTTTGGATGAGAAACTTTACTGACAGAATGGTGTGACAATGTAACCCGCATATACCGCATGTCAAGTAATCCTACATCATCGTAACGTAGTCCTTACGCAGTTTTACGGAAGAGTACCGTGAATTTGCAGCAGGCATTCCTGGCTCAATTGTTAGGCCTTGACGAGGCGAAAGTAACTGTGGGCATACCGTACCAAAGAGATACAGCGGAGGAGCGACCGCCAAGTAAACCGCCGTGGGACTCTAGTGCGTGAGTGCCAATGATAATGCCACTGCGCGAGCACGCGTAGGATGTTTGCGGAGAGTGAGGTCATGAGCTCGTGGAGATGCCTCCGCGGGTGGTTTTGTTATTCAAACGCTTCAGTTGCGGCGCGCACTACCTTGGAACGAAAGGAAACACATCCGGCCCGCCAGGTGTAAGCGGAGGGGGATCTCCATATTCAACCTTGGCGTCCACATTCGTGCCTACATCCGACGCGATGTGGGTGCCATGAAGAGCGCGCCGAGAAAGCAATGTTCTCACCATCAGAGCACAAATTCTTTCTTCTTCCGAGTCATTAATTTTCAAGGGAGCAGTTTGCCCTTGCCATGCCCGACTACCAGGTAATATGATCACGTTGGCCTCGCGGGCTAGTGCTAACCGCCTGTTGAGAAGGAATTGCAGCACGAGAAGAGGTGACCCACTGATCGATCGATCGATCGATCGATCGATTGATTGATTGATTGATTGATTGATTGATTGATTAAATTAAAATAAATTGTATGGGCTTTCACATGCCACGACCACGATCTGATTATGAAACATACCGTAGTGGGGGACTCAGGAAATTTGGACCAACTGGGCTTCTTTAACGTGCCCCTAAATCTAAGTACACAGGTGTTTTCGCATTTCGCCCCATCGAAATGCGGCCTCCGTGGCCGGGATTCGATCCCGTGACCTCGCGCTTAGCAGCCCAACACCATATGCACTAAGCAACCACGGCGGGTTGATTGATTGATTGATTGATTGATTGATTGATTGATTGATTGATTGATTGATTGATTGATTGATTGATTGATTGATTGATTGATTGATTGATTGATTGATTGATTGATCGATCGCTGGGTTATTTGATATATAGTTATGGCACTGAAGCGCAAACAAAGACACCAACTGAAACCAAAACACACAACCAGCACTTACTGAACTCTCTTTCCTTTCGGACAAAGCAGCAACACAACACTCGACACAATGCAAACTTTCCACTTCATGAACCCATTGTGCAACTGCCCAAGTGCCGGACTGCTGAGAAGCGGAACAGGACGGTGCTGGTTAAGTGTCCAAGTTGTACTAGAGCGCATACGGGTTTTGCAGAAGAGTCACAACAACTGCGTGGCACCTATCATCGACGTATTTGAGAGGCTCGTCATGAAGAAGAAAAGTCCACTTGTCGAAACGTTGGCTCCTGCTTTCACCTTGTTCTCGTTTTACTCATCGTCTTGAATTTCCATCTCCCGCCTTCCCCCTGCTCTCCCTGGATCGCCATGACCAAGGAGGTTATAAAAAGAAATTCTGGAGTGAAAGCCCTCGCAGATTATTACCAAGAGAGGTGAAGCCAGCGCTTGCCCCTACTTCACCCTTGAAAGAGTGCTGAACTACACGGAGAACTGTCGCAGTTCAACTGCTCTTGATCTGTTAATATGAATTTTAAACTAACTGGAAAATAATAGAATGTTGTTTCGAGCTAAAATATTCCGACACTCTGTGTAGTGACACCCTGATCTCCCATACAAGTTGCTAAGACTTTCGAGCTGCGCCCTAAAACCAATGACACAGACTGGCACATCCTGAAGCATCTGGACGGAAAAATTGGCCGTGAAAGTCATTAGAAGTGAGAAGAAAACGCTTCCTATTCTCCGCCAAATGCCAACGTTAATCGATTCCCCTGGTATGATGAGGTCACCGGTTTCAGCTTTAGGATATCAGCTCCACTCCAGAAGTTTTTGTTTTGTTTTGTTTTTTTAACCTCTTTGGCCATGACATCGTCAGCTGCCCACAGCGTTGGCGAAGCAGACAATTGTGTTGCTGCTTTGCCCAAATTAAACGAGTTCCCTAAGTGCTTGTTCTGTGCCTTGGTCTCGGTGGGTGTCTTTGCTTTAACTCTAATACCACGTGTTGATTGATTGATTGATTGATTGATTGATTGATTGATTGATTGATTGATTGATTGATTGATTGATTGATTGATTGATTGATTGATTGATTGATTGATTGATTGATCTTCACTGTAAATAAAGGAAGATAAATGTGAGAACGTGAAAAAAGCAACAGAAAAATTCTATTTTTAATACAGAACGTTTCTTAGAATAGAAACTACAGTATTCTGACAAGGACGCGATGTAACAGTAGTAATAAGTACAAATGTTTTTTTTTCTTTTCTGTTCGCTTTGTTCGTACTCCTTACGACGCCCTGGTGGTGGATGTGGTGGTGGTGGTGGTGGTGGTATGAGGATGATTATGATGAATTGAAATGAACCACCAGATGTGCGAAGACTAAGCGCACTCACTATGCGTGCTTGCAATCGACGTTTATCGAATCGACGACGAGCTGCACTTAGCTGTCCTTTATAAGCGCCTTCGAAAAATTCCACATCGTCGCAGTTTAGTCAGCACTATTCGCCGCGCGAGCCGCATTGTAATTCGCAATGTGCGAGCCCAAAGCGAGCCTTATATGCAGCTGGCTACTCATGTGAAACCGGCTCTGTCAGAGGAGAAGCCAGTTATTGACGCCGGACGCTTTTGTGGAACGCACTCGAAAAAAGCCACACTTGCGGCATAGGATACAAATGTTTATGCATCCGGTGAAAAGCCACTAGACGTTTTACACGAAGCATGTGCACTCTTTAATAACAGCCAATAAATTAATGACCGTACACATTTCGTTGACTATTGTCCAGTTTTTTTTTTTTCTTCTCTTATTCCCCCTTTCTCTATGCAGGCTATACGCAACCGGGGCCGTTGTGTTTAGCCCCCCTGCCTTTCCCTTGTCAGCCAACATGGAACTCGGTGGACTGGAAATGGGGTGGGAAAACGTGTACGTGTAAACAACCATTTGTCTACGACCGTCTGTGGATTATATTCACAAAAGACCAAGTCTGCGAGAAGGCAAGATGGAAATGCCAGCTAGAGAAATGTTGAGCCATAATGAAGTCGCGACGGTAACTCGGGTGCAAACCTGGCATGGTAGTGCCGGATGTTGGCTGAAATATAAAGCAATACGTAAATTTATCGCACAAAGACCTACAAAAATTGATGTATATTTTATATGTAAAGGCGCCCACATCTTTAACTGGCGTGCGCGAGCGGCGACTTTTCCGTGCGTCAGCGCTGTATGACGGGGCGAGGCTGGAAACCGCCTAGCAGACGATGGGCCAAGCTGAGCGCGCTTTGCCCACATGCGCCTAGCCTCAGATTGTTCCCAGTCTCACTCCGTCATATGGCGCTGACGCACGGAAAAGTCGCCGCTCGCGCACGCCGGTTAAAGATTTCGGCGCCTGTACATGTTTGTAAGGGATACGCAATCTTGTACGCCTGCGGGCTTGAAAGCCGTGTCTTTCGTAGTAAACTGTACTTAGTTTCGTAATAATTTGCCACCGGCGTGAAAGCTATACTGCTCGTTCCTTGACCTCCGCAAATGCGCTTCAAGATTGCGTTCGACCGAGAAGACGGCGGTCTGAAAGAGCGCGATAAGGGATGAAGATACGCGCGAATTCGTGCGATTGCAATTATCATTTACTCATGTCACATGTAGCTTACACTTTAGGGCCCGACAATCTGGAAATTGAGCTATCTTCATAGTAGCGAAGAAAGTTGCCTCATTGCGAAAGTTATATATGATAGTGAAACTGAGTTCTCTTTAAGGAATATTTAAGAAAGTTATCGTTTAAGAATAGTTCTCACTCTATAAACTACTTAAACACTAGCGCGTGTAATGACTTCTATGACGAGACATCATATGTTGGCTTATATTGTTCGGAGCAGGGACATGTCATACTTTGCAAACATGAATTAACGAGCTCATGGGAATCCGTGCTGCCTGCATCCCATACATTTGAGCCAACGCAAGAAATGCATTAGAGCTGGTGCAGTGGGTGATAATTGATGTCGCATGCGCAACATTACTCGAATGCTGCATTAAAACCATTAGTGAAGCTGCTTACACGGCCAGCAGCGACTAATAGCGACGTCGCTACGTCTAGCTGCGTCTCCCTCCAGATGGGGGTAAACCGCAATGCATCGCAATTCCATTAGGGCTACGACTGTCGTTTCTATCAGCCCTTGACGTAGAAAATGGAACGGCGAACATGACAGCGCTTCCGTGCGAGCACGTTTACGCTGCAGGTCCTCCTGCTGGCTACTAAAATCTCGCTGAACTTCAATGTCAGCGTGGCGCCACTCCGACTGTTCTGCATACCCACGCTCGTGTTTTCGACCGCTGTCGCCCTCGCAAACATACGGCCACGTGCAAGAGACTTCGTTGACTTCACAGGAGGATGCTCGATGGTCGCGCGAATATAACGAACGATCGCTCTTTATATTGTTAACCGTTTCTTAATCTTCTTATTTTAAACAAATATGTCACTCCCTCTCAGTTTTCTTGGGCTACGCTTGAGAACTTGAATGCCCGATTCGTGTCTATGCTCGAGAGTGGCACGTTCCGCGTTGCGCGGCATTGATGGACTCGCGGGAAGCCTGGGCACCTCGAGCAGTCAGACAACTCTTGTCCAACTAGCCGCGCCTTTTGGCAAGCGCTCCGATGTCACGGACAAAACCTTCCCGCCAATGTCTTTGATAAGGAAAGCGCATTGCCAGCGTATCCTTGCTAGTGTTTGACATCGGGACCGAAAACAGGAAACTGCCAATGAAACTTACAAAGGAAGCTAAGAGCCACGCAACAATAGACGTGATAAAAAGTGACAGGCGTACCAAGGAGACACGGAAAGGATCGAAGCTGTGTGACTCAAGCATCAAAAGCGAGCATGGGACGTTCCAGTCGACGTTGGGTGTAGAAATGGAGCCGGGCAGGCGGTGTATGCGTGGAAGTGAAAACAGTCCCATTAGAGTAGTGGAATGAACAGAAAATGAAAGCCAGCTGAAGACTGTAGAGAAACAGATTTAATGATAAGTCAAGGAAAATCGCACAGGCCTAGGGGGGGGATGTGTTCGGCTTTTTTCACAGGTAAATGGTAAGTGGAGAACTTTTCGAGGAGGCCTTAGTTCGGGTGTGGGATTGCGAGTTCTGCGGTGGCCTATGTGATAATGACACATCAGGCACGTCATTCGCTATCACGATGTTTTTTTTTTTTGTCTCTTGTTTCCCACTTTTTATACTCTGACGAGTGTCTATGATATCACCAGCACGGCGCTGTCGAAGGTCTCGTCGAAAACTCTCCAGAAACATCGGTGTGCACATAGCATCATTCATTCGTGTCGTTTTGCGCAATCAGCGCCGCTTCTCTCTCTAAAATGCTTCCTCCAGTGTAGTCTACTAGCAAACTTGCTCGCGTGGCGGTGCCGTGTTTTTGGTAAACGTAAATGTGGGGATTTGTTTTCTAGCTTTCGGTCCTAGCGAACTTTGCAGATCAAAACGAAGCGCGCTTACCTCTGCAGCGCCAGCTGACACGGCCACAAAGGCGCAAACAAATAGCACTCAATCGCACGTTTAGTCATGCAAGGCCAGAATTTACTCCTCGCGAAATGCAGCGCACGCGACGAACGAGGTGCCTCGAGGGCACAAAAGACACAATGTTTGGAGCCCGAGGAAAAATATAATAATGAACCGAACAGCCGTCAAGACAACTCAAACGGCACTATTCGGAGTCGAAATATGTCGCGACTGCCAGCCCACTCAAGCGTCCACCGCAATGAACGCAAAGAGGAACTTTACTGACGCCACACGTCCATAACCCATGACACGCCCAATTAAGAGCAGCTGTCTGACCTACCATCCTTGACATCAGCTATCTCTCTCTCTCTCCCTCTTCTACCTATTTAAGACCCTCTTAGCGTATACCTAATCGCGAAATATTTTGCCGCGCTCTCTTCCCCCAGTTTCTGTGCAAACAAGCGCCTGGAACGCGTAGCCTGCATGCTGCTGCTGCTACGCAGACCGTCGGAAGCCGCTCGCACTTTCCTACGCAGACCGTATCTGTCGCGTCACGCACGCTACACCCCGTACACCGGGCAACGCGGGGGCGTGCGCACACGCGTCAAGAATCCCGCCGCATTTGAATAACGACGTCCTCTTCCTCCTCCGTCGCGGCGGTGCATTACTGTACGCGCGCTCTCGAAGAAGCGACGGCCGGGCAGGGGGCCACAAAATAATGATAAAGAAAAAAAGAAGATGTTCAACGAAAACTTCCCAAGCGATCCAAAGATAGCGCCGACGCGAGCACGGTCGCCCCTTCACAGCGCGTGCTTCCTCGTCTGCACGCATCGGAAAACGCCTCGCATGTGCTTCGCGGAGGCGGAATAGGCGCCGGTTGTCAAACGCGTCCGCCTCCGGCGGCGCGAGAAATTTTTGAGCGAACCGTCGGGGAGGCGTTTTTATAGGCGCGCATATCGCGCGCAGTGCCACAGCTTTAAGCCTGCTGCTGCTGTGCGAAGTTCGACGCGAAATGCCGATGCTGCAGAGAATTGCTGTTCGTTGCATCTCACCCCGCCAGGGCTTCCGTCGCATCCCCGGTGTTCTGGATCGACCCATTGCCCTTGGGTGTTGATAGATGTCATGCTCCGTTTCATACATGGCAAGTATATACCTGCGGAAGCTATGCAAGTATAGTGTGGTCAGAGATGTATCACTCCGCGCGTGTCGTATAGGGCAGTTGGTTTTGATCAGCGACGCCAATATGCGGTATAGCTACTTTATATATCACAACTACAACAAGTGGGCGTAAGGCTTCGTACAGGTTATATATTATTTGGCCACCTTCTTGCTACCAGTATGCGCTTAACTGTGTTATGATCGCGAGCGCAGACACCGTGCTGCGTCCGCTGGTAAAAGAAACGTGCCACTCCGCTCGTTCGACAGCAAATGTAGATTCAGATTTGCGACACCCGTGTAAGCATTGCGCCATGTATTGCGATATATCAGTGTCAGACTCAAGGTTACATCGCATTACTTGACGCGCACGTGTGTCTCTCTTTCATGTGTAGCGCACTCTTTTTAGTCGCGAATGCAAGCCGTCTGAGAAGCCTGCCCAGCCATCGTGAAACGAAATGTAGACTGGTCACCTTGATGCCTTAGCTGAAGGCTTGCTAGCCATTTGTCTGCCCCTAAGATTACCTATAAAACGTGATGCCTGCTGTTCAGCTGTTACACATGCGCAAGCGGCTCTGCCTAGCTTTCCCCAAAAGATAACATGTTTAGTTATCGTAACAAGTATAGGTTTCTGCCTGATCGACGAATTCACACATGGTAGGGGAGAAGGCTGGTTCGGAAGAGACAGGTCATCTCGATGGAACATGTAGTCGTCCGGTTAGTGTCTGTATCGTGAATGGTCCCTGCGCTGGCTGAAAACTGTTGCGGTTTCTCTGCGTAGAATGGGTTCGGATCATCTTCCTAAGAATACTCATTTCATTTCTAATCTTCGGGCAGCCTTTTGATGTACACTCTTAAAACAGTTGCACCCTTTGGGGTGTATATTTGCCCAACAATAACAACCGTCATCTGCCCTGCTTGCGTTTCAATTTTTGTAAATGCTGCGCTCGTTACTTTCCGGACGAGAATGCGATGTCGCGATGATAACGCGCCTGCCGTTCGTGCCTTGGAAGTACCGGGATCGCAGAGTTAAAGAAAGGAAATGCGGCCAAGACAGCTGACGATTGCCGTTGTGGGACAAGATAAGCCCAAAAGGGTGTAAATTTTTTTAAAGAGTGTAGACTACTGGTTGCCGGGGCATTTCGCACACTTTACAACAGCTTCACCGTTCTTGTCTTCATACGATTTCGACGTCGCCGCTCTGCTCACGCCGGGCTTGGCAATCGAAATTTCGGTCCAAATGGTTAGACGTCATAAAACAGAATGCACAGGCATGTTATCTAGCAGGCGCTGCCACGACGAGCAGGTTCCACAGTGCACGCGCACGACAGGAACTTGTGCGGCACTGCGCACGGCACTCTCGAAAACGAGTGCAGAAGAGACGGCTAAAACGAGGAGACATAATTTACGCCAGTTCCTCGCTGTAGCGCATTGCGGCAACATAAGTGTTATATCTGCAACTCCCTCTGCACGGAGTATGCGTGTTCAAAAACAAATGGCGACCTGCAGGCACCGCTACGTCTTGAAAGTTGGAACGAATAATGAAACGGGGCGCCTCCCGAGCTATAGCTCATAAAGAGGTGGCGAAACAGGTGAGCTTTCATTAATTTTCGTTTAGGCTTTGCAGTCCTTCATTGTCTCCCGCGCAGGAAGACGAGCGTGCGCAGATCTGGACACGGCATAGCCTTCATAATTTTATTACCCGTGGTATTAAACATTTCTCTATGTCATCATAAGTCTCCCAAACTTGGCCTGGGAAGAACTCGCGCAATTCAGTGTTCGTTTTCCTCTAAAAGACTTACGTGCTTCGTTTTCTTGTGTGGCAAAAAATGCATATTGCGGGCTCTCGGAACTGTGCATTGCGCTTACGGACATCTATATTCAAACCCCTTATAACAAGCAATACATTGGTAGACACCGTACCTTTCGTCCTTCGTGCGCGTTCGGAAAAGCTTGAGCACGCTTTTCTTCGCCAGCTCGTCCAAGCGAATGGCGCCGTGTCGGAGTTATTCTCACTCTAATTTTTTTCCCGAGAAACGCGGCACGACAGAAAGCTTCGACTGATGTGCCGGCAGGCAAGTGGTTCTTTTTGACGCTGATTGTGCAGAAAAAAAAACTGCGATGGCACAGCGCACACGCCACCACCAGGGGCGTAGCCAGGGGGGGGGGGCGGCTACGCCCCTACCCCCCCCCCCCCCGAAATTTTTCGTGCTGTCGTGCGCCGCCAACCAAAATAACCCCCGGCGCCGGAAATCATGCTGGATTTAGTCTAGAATGACCTTTTCATGCTCGAAAAGACATTTCAGCGCGAACATTGCGAAATCGGACTGGATTTGGCGGCAACACCCATGCACAGGGAGTCACATATCGTAACGCAAGGAGCCCCTCCCGAGCACAAAGTTCCAAGGGCGTTTTGATGGCAAGCGGGCTCGTCGTCGCATCTCGCGGAGGCCGCGCAATCGACGGAGCGCATGATTTCAATTCTGGAACATTATGGGTATGAAGTTCTCATAAACTGTTGATGGGAAAGATTCATTGACATTTCCAAAGTCGTGCTTTAGATTTTCAATTCCGTAACCATTGTGGGCTTAATGTTCTTATAAACATTTTAAGCCAAAGGTGCGTTGACTTTTCTAAGGTCCTACATCTGACCATACAACGAGACAAGCCAAATCAACACACTATCAGACAAGTTTACAAAGCACGCAGCGAGGTCCCATGAGACGAAGCGTTGTGGTGGTTCATTTGTGGCAGTATGTCACAGAAAAGAATATCAACATTTTTCTTTCACCTGCGCCAAAGCATCCATGTCAAGGTACTAAAGCCAGCAAAGGTAACTACGTTCTTATTTATTTTTCTACTTTGACTTTCATTCCTGAGAACACGTTGAGCCTCTCTTTTTTTTTTTTTTTTTTCTCGCTGCCCGCGGGCTGCCGGAACCAGCCAGAGCGCATGCGTTTTTCTCGTGTTGCCCCGATCCCAGCGCAGCGCACATCGATGCGCATTCGTTTTTCTCTGACCGAGTGGATTATCGTCTGGCATAGTTTTGGACGCTTTCTGGCTAGCAGACGAAAAAAATAAACAAATGCATGGCCACTCGCCGCCATCACTGCTGCGACTCGACGGATTGCAACGCGTTCGCTTGAGCGGAATTTCTCCGGAAAATTAGGATACGATACCGCGCCGCATGCCTATGGTTATCTGTGGACCAATCGTCTCACGTTTTCTTCGATATTCCTTCAGTAGCCGCATTAGGCGCCCAAAGTAGGCATTCGGTTATAGTCAACATGCCTTCCTTGCATTTCTTTTTCATTTCCATGCCCCCGCCCTACAAAAGAAAAAAATACATTGTTGCGGCGCAGCAAATTGTCGCATGGTGAAAGTTTGATTTTGTTACTTCTTTTGTGGAAAGTAATGGGCCAAGGGACGCTTCAGTTGGCGGATATTCATTATATTATTGCGGTAGCAATCATGTGGACCCTCCAGGCGCATTGCTGCCGTCGCCGTCACCCTCATGTTCCGTGTTCCGTACAAAGTCTATGGGCGAAAACATCGTGACCACGTGCCGCATGCTGCATGTGCGAGTGAAAGCGTAAGGGGGGGTGGGGTGGCATGGGTTTGCCGACGATGGGGTGGCTCAATCCTGTGTACGCAAGGGAGAAAAACAGGGAGGAAGCTCGCCGCCTCCTGTCGCGCGCGATACGTCAGAGGGAGCCGAGGGAGGGGGGGGGGCTGGGATCTGTGAAAATGTGGTTGCTCAACATGTTTATTTGCCTTGTTTGACGCATTTTATATAGTGACTTTTTCTTAGATACGTAGATTTATTGGAGATTTATAGTTATATTGAAATATCTTGTTGCGAGGTTTTGTGTATACGTGCAGTGAACTTTGTTTCCAGTGACACTTTTTTGCCTTCTATAAAGCTGTATCTTCGCATTTCTAATGCACGAAGGCGAGTGAAATGAAAGTGAGCCAACCCACTGTCAATAATGGTTCTGTTCATTATCTGCGAGGCATGCACATAGCACAGAGGCATCTCTCGTTTACGAAAGTGACACACAGGTGTGAGGATAAAAGTTCTTTAATTCTCATGTGCATTGGGTTGAACTTGGTTTCGTGGCATAATGGACACTTCGAAAGTGTCACAGCATGTTGTCGTGAGGTCTTTAACAGCTGAAGATGTTTCGGAAAAGGAAATTAGTCGCCGTGTGGCTGCCGTGTACGTTGAACATTGCATTTCATTGGCCACGGTGAAGCGTTGTAGCAAACGGTTCCAAGAAGGACGTGAAAGTTGCGAAGACGATCCAAGACCGTGCCAAAGCCACTGTGCAATCAAACCAACACAACTGCAAAAGCTAATTAGAAAAGAACGGAGGATAAGCATTGGTGAATTGGCAGGGCGCGTGAACATCCGTCATGGTTCGGGTCACACCATAAATCATGAACATCTCGGTTATCGGCTCTTGTGTGCGCAATGGGTGCCCAAGATTTTGAACCATGGCCAGGAGACGGAGAGGTTCGGCGCTGCCTTGACTCATCTAATCCTGTATCACAATGCGGGCGACGACTTTTGTCTGCAATTGTGACCAGGAACGAATCATGGTGCCACTACTACGAGCCTGAAAGACGACGGCAAAGCTTACAGAGGAAACACTTCAATTCATAATCCCCAAGAAAAGCGAATAATAATAATATTTGGGGTTTTACGTGCCAAAACCACTTTCTGATTATGAGGCACGCCGTAGTGGAGGACTCCGGAAATTTTGACCACCTGGGGTTCTTTAACGTGCACCTAAATCTAAGCACACGGGTGTTTTCGCATTTCGCCCCCATCGAAATGCGGCCGCCGTGGCCGAAGAAAAGCGAAGGCCGTCATTTCTGCCGAAAAGGTGTTGACTTTCTTTCGGTCGGCAGGATCGAATTTGCTAAACCTAGAGAGACTCAATCGTTTCGGATATTGTAAAACGTCGGATCGGCTGCGTGTCGCACTCAAAAAACAAATGACGTGGAAATTGAGGAATGGGGTCATCCTGCTCCACAATGTCCGTCCCCACGTCGCTGATGTCGTTAACATAAAACTGGCAAAGTTCAAGTGGGAAACGCTGCAACATTTGCCGTACAGCCTAGACCTGTGGCCTTGTGACTTCCACATTTTCGAGCATTTGAAGAAAGAAAACAGCTCGAAGGAACCAGAATTGTGTCGGACGATGACGTGAAATAGTCACTTATAGACTTTTTGAAGCAACAACCCAAGGAATCTTATGAGACGGGAATCACGCGGCTCGTTAGTCAGTGGGTCAAATGTCTAAACGCTTATGGAGACTACTTCTAAACAAAGTACGCCGTTAGTCATATATTCGCATTGGCTGACTTTCATTTGACTCGCTCTCGTACATTTAGCAGAACTCCTTGTTTTTATATTTATTTCATTTATTCCATCCTGATAGCCTTGGTGCCAGGCCTTAAGCAGGAGTGAGCATACATAATTTTTTTGGCAAAATAGTTTCAACATATAACATCACAAAGACATGGTGAAAAAATAGAAAAATAACTGAACAAAGAAAAAAAGCAGAAGTAAACATGGCATTATCTGTAATGAAGTACATCATTATACAACCAACACAATAAGAAAAAAAATCAGGTTTGGTGCCTGAGCCCATTCATAAATAGTTCGACTGTTTCACATTTTACAACATCAGCTGGTAGACAATTCCATTCATGGGTTGTCCTCAGAAAAATAAATTTTTGAACGTATCAGTGGAATTTATCAAATCTGCAACTTTCTTAGAGTGACAAAAGCGCATAGTACATTCTGACGATGGTTTTATATACGATGCCTTATCAATTCCAATTTTGTCATGAAAAACTAAACAAGAGAATTTCAGCCTTTCCGCACTTCTTCGTACCCCTTGAAGTTCCGATTTTTGTAAGACATGTGCGTTCTGTTGCGACTATAATTTCGGTGAAATTACTCACAATACACGACCGGTGACAGCCGCTCCTGCGCAATGCATTCTAACAAAGGACAGAGTCATTGAGGTTTTTCCCTGGTCTTTGAATATGTACAAAAATGTAAACAAAGTTCTTGAACGACAGAGATAGATGGAAATGAGAGAAAAGCACGGAGGTTAACAAAGTTTCATTAACATATTTGTCCTCAGCTTGTTCATTTCATGGCCTTTACATGTTTCATATCAGCGACATGCACTGCGTTGCTGGTTTCAAACTGATATAGTTCGTGTGATATTTTCTTTACGTATTAACTAGACAGAAAGCATGGAAGCATTGATATCAGTTATTTCGGGAACAATTTTTGAGACATACGAGTATACTATATTATGAAAAAATACATATTTTACTCCTCTAGCTGGACAGTGCGTAGCGTTCAACTATTCGTTTGCCGCATCTTTCGCAATGGCAATGCAGTTATTATTAATGTATTTGATCCCTCGACAAATTCTAGGAGGAGGAGGCGGAGCCGGACCGTGAGCCCCCCCCCCCCCCCCCCGAACGAAATTTCTGGCTACGCCACTGGCCACCACCACCAACTGACCGTCCAACTCGTTTGATTCGGCCCACTGCCCGCCGACATGGTTGCGTCCTTCCCAACTCTAACATACTCAAGTAAAATCACGCCCTTTGGGTCGTATCTTACCCCACAACTATAAGCGTCACCTGCCTTGCTTGAGTTTCATTTCTTGAAAACGCTGTGCTCGCTACTTTCCTGTCGAGAATGATCTGTCATGCTGATAACGCGCATGCCGTTCGTGACTTGGAAGTACCGGGCTCGCAGCGTTAAAGAAAGGAAATGCGGATGATACAGACGACTATTGTCGTTGTGTGGCAGGATACGACCCAAAGGGTGTAATTTTGCTTAAGAGTGCAGCAGTAATAATGGTTGGTAAGAGATCACGAGAGAAAGAAAGAAAGAAAGAAAGAAAGAAAGAAAGAAAGAAAGAAAGAAAGAGAGAAAGAAAGAAAGAAAGAAATGACAAGGTCGTAAACTCTTCAGCTTGTTTGCAGTCTAAAATAAATTGATTATTATTAGAGATTGGTCTTTCGTGAGCATTCATTGCGTTCAATAATGGAGTTTCTGTCCCAACCATGGAGCACGATCGTGCCGGGCGTGCACCCCGGCGACCTTTATCGCGGGCTTGGAGGAAACAACAAATGCAGCGGACCTGCGCCATCTTGCATAATCACAGCCCAGTTCGCAACGAAGATGGTTGTTTTGAGCAGCTGGGCATTGAGAGTTGCAGCTGCCTTTAACCATGGTTCTGCGATACTTTTCTTTCTATAAGTAAACTATCTATACCTTAAAACGATGTCTCCCGATAACACTTTCGAGCACTTGCTTAGGAAACCTTTAGCGAATGCCATACTTGACGCGCACACACATTTAAGTTTGCGAGCCTATCATTCCGTAGTGTCTGCCCCCTTTTCAACAAATTTGATCTAGGTGGCTCTTATAGTTCTTCCACTACGACTCGTTAGGTTCTACGTCGTTTCCTAAAACGCAACAGCAGCGCTCTGGAGCGCTTCCACTGGTAATTTACTGCAAGGACCGTAATTAACGTGCACAACGTTAACTTTGCCTATACATATAACTCGTAGCCTGCCGCCTACTTCCACAAATATAACAAAGTGACTTGTTTAGTTCCCCGAGAAAACTGTGAGCGCCTGGTATAACGCATAGGGAGAAAACAACGATTCAGCAATTATTTCCAATGTTCAAAACTAAGCCAGATATATTACACTTTCTCCGCCACCTCACCCATAACGTGACCCCTATTTGAACCGAATCTGAGCTTGGTGTCCCGTACCGTTCTTATGGAACCCAGGGAAGCATTTCGGACAAACATTTCGCTTAAAGGCCGTGTAATGCTTTAGAGCACTTACCTAATAAATATTTATTTTTTTAAAACCTGTACAAGAAAGTGGCACTCCTGTAATATAGTCCACACATAACCTAGACTATCGTTCCTATTACCTCAACATATCAACTTTGTGACACATTGATTTTTTTCAAGACATTAGAAAAACTTGGTACGTGGTTTTTAATACGCCTTTGTTAATGCTCTAGAACGCGTGGAAAAGTTTTTCTACAAATGACAAAGTTTCCTACAAATAGTATTTAACCTACATAATTTAAACTATTTCTCGCATAACTCACCACATCCTTCTTATTTCTATGAAATATAAACAACACACCTATACTTAGTTAATCGAGGAGACCTGGAAAACCAACTACGGGGGACGGGGGAGTCTGCTCGTATATGAAGCCTAAGAATCTAGATAGAGAAAAAACGAAAATTCCTTAATTATTTTCTCAGCACATAATTAACGTACACACGCCAAATTGTCCATACACGTTACCCATAGTAGGTCCAAATATACAATTGATACCATTTTTGATTCTTCAAAATTAGTGAGTAGACTTCCTAAGTGTTTTATATAACGCCTCTAAACAGGCAGTGAACGAGAGTATAAAATTGTTTTTTAGCCCCTAATTAACCAACATACTTTATATTTGCCTGCACATCACGCCTAACTGTCGCCATTTCCCTTTGAATATGAATTCAGTGAATGATGTAGTTCTTCCAGGACACCGTGAAAACACGCATATAACATTTTCGAGCGTTTCCAGTCGCACTGAAAGCTTCGCGGCAAAATTCCAGGATTCGCTAGCCTCACTGTGTCACTATTCTGAGCACCCCTAGGCATGTAGTGATCATATGTCGTCATGGCAAAGCGAGTAAAGTTTGTGAGGGAGGTGTACATGTGGGGGGGGGGGGGGGGTGTCACCTGTGATAGCATTCATAAGTGTATAGTCAGAATAATAATAAATTGTCTCATATTAATATAATTTCACTGTTCTTAATTGTTTTTAAGATCAGGTAGAGACAATGGTAATTTCTGAAGCTTTTCTTTTCCTCATTTGCTATACAAGTTCTGTCACCGTGATGTCTGAAACTGGAAGTTGTGAGCGAGAGACCAAAGTAACCATACCTAACCACAGTCTAAAACTCTTTTTACCCTACGAATGCTGTCCGAGCATCAAGGATTTCTAACCTCTTAATATTTAATCTTGTTTCAGAACATATAGATAGCGGTCACTATCTCACAGGCACTATGATATAAACTGTCGCGAGGCCGGGTACTCTTTACAAGTGTTCAGTTATTGGTACTTGTAGTCGCCATAATGGCGTCTTTAGCGATGTCTGAAGCCGAAGAGAACATATGGCCTAAATAGACTCGCTGATGTGCGACAGGTAGGTCGACCAACCCATACCTCGAGGTAGATATTTCAACATTTCGATAACGACGTTAAGACCACAGCCTTACGCAACCTCCACAGCGAGCTCGGCGCTTTTACAGTGACAACAAGGGCGACATCAAAAAGCAACAATAATGAGCGGTTGCAGCACCTGATAACATGTTGGTCGGCGTGGCTATCCGGAGTGCTTCCGAACGTTATATGAGGAAAGGTTCGGTGCTCTGAACGAAACAGAACAATCTGTTCCGAGCACTCGATTTCAACTGGACAAACGCATATTGCGCAACTACAAGGAGCGCAACTTGGAACCTGGACGAATAAAGAGGACGGGGCGAGTGCCGTTGCACCGACCCCACGTGTACTAACAAGGCCAGCTGCAAGTACTGCTAAGAATGTATATACAGAGCACCAAAGAGACCAGTCGAATGGAAATATACCGCAAGGAATACGACAACGAGAAGCGGATGGAAGGAGCGTTAAGCGCGCTTAGCAAGTACTCGTAACGCATTCACAAAAGCTTGTAGCCGGAATTGTGTATTTCTTATGTCACTTTCTAACTAAGAAATTTGGTTAAACGAGGTGCGGTTCACGTGACAGTTTCTGTGTCGTCTCGTTGTCAAGCACTGTCGTTAAGTGCGCGTCGCGCTGCCGTCATGGTGTGCCGTCACATCTTGCAGAACGCCAGATTTCTTCTCGCGCCACATATAAGTAAAAAAAAAAAAGCGCCCCTTTCCTTTTAGCTGTGTGGGTGAATTTAACGGAAGTTCCGCACAGAAGCCGCGCATTTGAAAGTTACGGACCTGGCGCTTCCCCTGCGCGTTTTATAAGTGCGACGTCTCAAGTAGCTCCCCAGCCTAAACAGGCGTCGAAAAAAAAAAAAAAAAAGGAAACGCTGCCCATCGTGTACATCTGCGACCCCTGGTGACCTGTTGCACGGTTCAAGGCGGATCAGAGTGAGGAGAGGAGGAAGGGGGAGGGGGGCGAACGCGCTCGTAAGCCGAATGATTTTCCGCGCGCGCGCCGCTTAGGAGGAAGAGGAAGTTGTTTCCGCTGCTCGTAAAGCGAGATGGCCGTAAATTATGCCGCCGACGCAGATTCTGACTTTAAACGCGCAGGTTCACAGAAGCAACCGCGCAGTCCGGTCTGTCAGCCCCGAAAGGTCACTGCAAGCTAACGTGTGGTTTCACTTTCTGCAACGTACGCGCAACGCCATAGTTATCATCATGGTTAGGCACCTGAACGAAAACGTAGTTAAGAAGGTGAGGTAGAGAAGCGAACGCCGCAATGGTAACAAGTGTGCATAATACATTGCGGATAGGTTGGCTGGCTGGAGCCTTATAAATGATGCCGCGAGGACCTGCGCAAGCCTGCGGCGATCAAGAGCTCGAATGATGCAGCTATGTATACACGGGCCCTTGACCAAGCCGACCTTTCATCACAGTCGGTTGCAGCAGTCCGGCCGGCTAAACGGGCTTCAAACTAGAGCAGAAAAGAAGTTAAGCCTGCGGAATAAGTTAGTCGCTTCTGATAGCTAAGCGTCACAACTAAACTTCTGTCTGACACAACTGCTGTAAAATTCAGGGCACCGTATTAGCCGCCAAGATAACAGCAAGCGACAGCCACGTGGGCACGTGTCGTGCGCAGCTCTTTATAATTAAACTGAGAAAACAAAATAACGCTTTATGTGAGTGCACACGTGCAGTGCTACAAAAAAAAACTTGTGCGAAAAAGAAATTTACGTACCTAATATGCCTTTGACAAAAATTGCAAAAAAATTATGCAGATCCAACGCACGTGTTGGAACCTATGTGAAGCGAAGCTTTCGTGAAGCCTTTAACGAAATGGTATAAATTTGTTCTCAAGTTAATGAAGCACGATGTGGTTGCTTAGTGGATATATGGGGTTGGGCTGCTAAGCACGAGGTCGCGGGACCGAATCCCGGCCGCGGTGGCCGCATTTCAATAGGGGCGACATGCGAAAACACCCGTGTGCTTAGACTTAAGAGCACGTTAAAGAACCCCAGGTGGACCAAATTATTCCTGAATCCGCCATTACGGCGTGCCTCATAATCAGATTGTGGTATTGGCACGTGAAACCCGATAATTCACTCAAGTTAATGAACCTTCTTTATTTGAACAACGCCAGCACGGCATATCGCACCGACCACGCCCGATCGCACAGCACTATACTATCCAGCTCTTGTCCCGCCAGAAATCCAACACGGTGGCTGAATTCCATAGCCGCATCAGTCGTCATGTGCCGGTGATTATCAGAAACGCCATCGGTTCCGGAGCACCACTGCAGACGCCACCACTGGCATGCTGTCTCGTAGCGTACTCGAGGGACACGTACCGCGCACGCCGCCACACGGCGCTAATACAGACGAACGCAACATTAGCCCATTTCTGCGTCTTTGGCTTAAACTGGCCTGCGTATGGGCTCTCGCGTACCCACGCTATGTACGCAATGTGACAAATCTGACAGAGACTTGTGTTTCTTAATATCTATTATTGTAATAGCAATTATACGGACACTCCAGGCGCATTTTTGCCGTCGCCGTGATGTTCTGTATAAAGTCGAAGGGTGATAACACCGTCGCAGCGCGCCGCATGCTGTATGTGCGAGTGAAATCGCGCGAGGGAAGCCGACGATTGCGGTTCAATCTGGCGCGCACGGAAGAAAACGGAGAACAAACGCGCAGTCTTCCGTCGCGCCGTAGGTAATGGGAGGGCGGGAGGGGCGGCGGCATTACGCTCCGACAGCGACAGCGCATTTCGCGACCGGGCGCAGGGTGAACTGACGATCGCGGCTCAATCTGACGCGCCATACATGGAGGAAAGCGGAGAGGAAGCGCGGGAGGGAGGAGGGGGTGGCTTTGACTTCGCCAACGAGTGCGCGCTTTGCACGGCCGCGCACGGTCGCGCGCGCCGTATGTTGAAAGGGATGTGCAGACGGCTCATACCTTTGTGCGCGCTGTGTTCTCGCCGCTCTTGCGTTGAAGCGATAGATCGCACGACGGTCACTTCGCTCGCTGCTGCTGCCGCACTTGCTCGCACCAGCGTTTTGACAGCGAGTGTCCGCACTCATCGAGCATGACGTGTTCGTATTTGCTTGCGCGCGTTGGCACCATGCTTGTTAATACAGTTAGTAAGCGAATGTTTCCTAGTTTATACGGGTGAGAAAACTACTAGCCCACTTCGTATAGCTGTCTACTAATTTGCTATCCCAATCGACGCTTCGCCTTTCAGGCGAAACTGCGACTTTATTTATTTCAAATTAATTGGCCACTTCTATGCCAGTCTCCTCTTGTGAGTATGTGCCATAGTAGGGAAACGATAATCATCAACAACACGCGGCGACAAACTCAGAGCTAGTCGTCATTTCATGGTACGATATGTACATCCCGCTTCTTGACCAGTCCCCCGTTGTGAATATATGCCATCTTATGAAAATCATCATTATCGCAATAATCAGCACGCGGACACGCTTCTTCGCCGATACTTCATGATAGGTATGTGTCACATTATTGAAATCGTAAACTGGGATACATAGCGTAACACCGACACAAGGACGAAGTAGCGCTCCTCCCGTGTTCCTGCTTCGTCCTTGTGTCATTCTTGCGCTATGTTTCCCAGTTTACGCGTTAAGAAACCTCTTCCGTTGTGCCTAGGCAGACTCACATATTCAAGGAGCAAAGGCCCCCATATTTTTTCTCTCGCGCCCGCTCTCACTGGCGCCTGCACAGAAACGTCGAGCGCCGTGAAAAGCGCCACGCCCCGCTGTACCTACTAGCAATTGTAAAAACGCCGCTCGGTTCGGCTACTCAGCGTGTCAATCCCCCCTTCACCTCTTCTCTTGCCACTCCATCCTATTTCTTAGCGCACACTTTGTATACCGAATATGAAATAATTTAAAAGGCCAAATAACGCTCCTATTGTTGTCTGGAATTCGGCAATTATTTCTGCGAAAATAAAAAGATTAAAAATTTGCAGTTTGACATGTCACATTTTGTAAGTGTTCTAGAAATTGTACCGCTATGTGTACCTTGCAAACTCCCACTGTGGGCTCGAGTGGAGGAAGCACCACAGCCGCCGGCTAAGCAGGCTGCACCCAGTGTGGTCCGCCCCTCCCCTACGCTCCCCCTCCCCCTACCTAGGTATAAATATGCATGATATGCATATTTATACATATTGCTGAAAAGCACACTTGTATGTGGTGGAACCAATAAAAGAGGATTCGGAAATTGCTGACATAGCGTGGGAAAAACAGAAAGTAGCTTTCAAGCAAATTCTCGCGTGAAATTATAGGAAGGCATTTTCCTGGCAGCCAGTTTCCCAAGTGAGATCCAATTTCTATTAAGGTGAAAAGGAGGTCGTAACAATCTAAGAAACGAGATTTGTGGGCATGGCCTCGACCCCATTTAAAGAGATTACTTCTAGCATTTATCCATCCATTCGCAAAACTACGAATACAAATCTAGAAGTTTCTGGAGCATATTGTCAACGCTTACACAACATACCAAATGAGCACATAAGGCCCATTGTGCATTTTGTAAGAGTTCTAGAAATTGTGCCGCTATGTGTACCTTGCGAACTCCCGCTGTGGGCTCGGGTGGAGGAAGCACCACAGCCGCCGGCTAAGCGGGCTGCACCCAGGGTGGCCCGCCCCTCCCCTACGCTCCCCCTCCCCCTACCTAGATATAAATATGCATAATATGCATATTTATGCATATTATGCATATTATGATGAGAATATGCATAAAGGTCACCATTTAATTACTGACAGATATCGTAAATGCTATCGTGTTTCTTCATTATTATTTCTTTTTTTTTTCGCTCGAGCAGCATCAGCGTGTTGGAGTGAGGCAGTGTCATGCCGTAGCAAATTTCAGCATGAGGTTTTTTCCTTAGTTCTCGCTCTTCGCGTTGCATTTGCAGCGACCGCGAGTGGCAGCTTTCATTGCTAACTTCCCTTGCTCATTTCACTAAGCTTCTTGCGATATTTTTTTTTCTATATCAGAAACAACAGTAAAGCTGAAGGTCAGAAGCTATGTGGTCACTCACTGGATTAGCAAGATATAGCGGGATACACTGAAAAAGAAAGATGGCAGGAAATTGCTCTTGCGTGTACTCCGAATAAAGTGGCGCTAGTACCAGAGCATTCGATGCACAATGGGCCTTATGTGCTCATTTGGTTTGTTGTGAAAGCGTTGACAATATGCTCCAGAAACTTCTAGATTTGTATTCCTAGTTTTGCGAATGAATGGATAAATGCTAGAACTAATCTCCTGAAATGGGCTCGAGGCCATGCCCACAAATCTCGTTTCTTATATTGTTACGACCACCTTCTTTTCACCTTAATAGAAATTGGATCTCACTTGGGAAACTGGCTGCCAGGAAAACTCCTTCCTATAATATCACGCGAGAATTTGCTTGAAAGCTACTTTCTGTTTTTGCCACGCTATGTCAGCAATTTCCGAATCCTCTTTTATTGGTTCCACCACATACAAGTGTGCTTTTCAGCAATTATTGCAAATCCTAGGCCATATCATGGCTGACTGTGTATTCGCATGCGTTCAACGTTCTTTCGTTCCACATTCTCAACCGTGTTACCGGCATAATTTCTGCTGCATATCTTCCGGTATACTTTTCCTCCACTGTTCACCAAAGTGTGTTTTCCTGCAGCACAGCCTCGGTATCCGAGTTACAACAAAGGTGATCTTAAAGCACGCCCTCCGAGTATTCCTGTCTCACACCTGAACACAGGACCGAGTTCGTTCTCACAATAAATGTCGTGGCTTCCTACCGAGTAGATTCGCCTCCACGCACTTATTCGAGTTCTCCTTGCCTTCGCTGATGGTCTCCTCTCTCTCGCGTGCCACTTGGCTGCGTCCCGAGCGCATCGAAAGCCCCGAAGCGTGGATCCGAGGACCCTTCTGCGTTGATCCGCGCACTTCTTGCCGGCATTGCACTTCTGCACGCGGCAGTGGTGCGTGTAAAAATAGTGTTATCCGTAGCCTTGGCAGCGAGGGAGCTCCCAAGCCATTAGGCACTGCAATCGGCTTCCTTAAAGCCCCGACGAGCGCTGCCGTATAGACGAGCCATGCAAACGAGCAAAGACGCGCGCGAACATTGGGGCGCGCGGGCAAATCAGGGGTACCGCGGGCCACCACCCGAAGTCAAAGCCGCTCGCCCGGTGGGCGACTCTCGGTCGGCTTCGCCCTTCGCCAGGAAGGGCCCAATTAGGACCTCGGCAACGAAATCGTACGCGGACGTCCGCACAGGAGCAACGGGAGCTACCCGCTGCAGCCTCTCGGTACGAGCGCGCCTGCAAATAACCCTCGCACTACATGTATATACGGCGTAATTTCTGTCTCGCACGTTTTGACGCGCTTCGGCGTGATCCCCGACAAGACGGTGGAGTGGGAGTGAGAGACGCGGAGAAGCCGCGTCAAGGAGGAGAGAGCACTGGGTCAAAGAGGAAGCGGGAACCGCGGTCCCTGGGCTCTCGCAAGACACGTGTACACACACAAAAGCACACACACACACGCGCGGGTGCGTTAGCGCACGAACAGAACAAGGTATGCGGGGCCAGAAAGAAATAAATAGAAAGAAAGGCGAATCGTCGTGAAAAGAACGAGCCCGTGGCGTTTCGAGAAGCTAGGAAGCCCGCCGTGCAGACCTGCAGCAGCGAACTCGCTCGAGGCGAGCGCGTCGCAGCGCGCGGACGCGCGTAACGTCGGCCTCGATAGACGCGGCAGCCGCAGGAATTCACCGGCGCGGCTGGAGTCTCCTTCCTTCACGCGTGCTCGCGCTCGTCGCGATGAGAGAGCGCGCGCGAGCCGTGCAAAGCTGCCGCGTTAGCGCGTCGTCCGGGTTTTTTCACCTTCTTTAACGTTTTTCTTGCTTGTTTTTTTTCCCTGTCTCCCTCGTCCGACCTTCCTTCTCGTGTGCAGTGCTGCTTGAGAGCTGCCTGTGTACATGTATGCCTTGTCTCACTAAAACCGTGCGGCAAAGATTCACCCCTCCAGCCGACTGGCGGCGTGCACTTACTTGCGCCTGCCGTGACCTCTGGTGTCGACGACGACGAACAGCCGGCGGTGCAATCAGCGCGACGTGCTGATGCTGGAGCACGCTGGTGGGCAAGACGGAGCACGCTGGTGGGCAAGACCGAATTAGTAACGCCCTAACAGCATCCTTAGGCCCAATTATCAGGAATCAATTGAGAAAGTAAGAAGTAAAAGAAAACGAAAGAGAGGTTAAAAAAATCATTCCTGCGGTTGGCTGTTCTGAACTGGGGAGAAGGAAGAGCGGTACAAAAAATAAGAGGAAACGAATGAAGGAAGGAAAAAATCTAGTTAAGACTATCTGTGAGGGTGGCTCATAGTCGCACACAGTGACACACACACACACACACACACACACACACACACACACACACACACACACACACACACACATATATATATATATATATATATATATATATATATATAGCGAGAGAGAGAGAGAGAGAGAAAGGAAAAAGTGGGGAAGGAAGGCAGGGAGGTTAACCACTGTAGCCTAACCGGTTTGCTACCCTACACATGGGAGCGGGATGGGGGGATGAAAGATGGGAGGAGAGAGAGAGAGAGCTAAATGAGATAAAACATTACACAGTGCACTGCTCAGTCGATAATTGTAACAGCAGCAAGATTCTGGCCGCATGTGGATTGTTTGAAAAAGTCTCAAATTCACCATAAAGGAAGCAGTGAGGCAGTTGAAGCGTCATGTTTCTTGACTGGAAATATTTTTCCCCCTTAGCGAATGGCACCTGTTAAAGCCGAAAAATAAACTTCTCAGTGAAATGAAGCATTTGCTCTCAGAGCATCCGCCAACCGCCCAAGCCGTCCACCGTAATTGGCGACAGTGTTTTGAACGATCGCCTCTACTTCCGTACGAGGTGCTCAACACTCGAACGCTCGGGGAGTCATTTATTTGCGGTGCCGCCAGCCGCCCCGTCACGTGCTAAACAGTGCACGGTTTTAGTCAGCTGCTGCTTCACACCGCGTGGAGCTGCTCTCTCCCGCGGGGCCGAGTCGGGGGACGCGTAAGAATTAACGCGGTCCTGTAGCCCTTGGGACGCGGCGCTGCGCATCACATGCATCGAGCCGTCCGGCGCGCGTCCAACTAAATGCATATGGTAACGGCTGCACAGAAAGAAAAGAAAAGCACAGGTATAAAAAAGAAGTGCCACGATACGTTATGCCTCTCGTCGAGACGTCTGTTTAGCTAACGAAGCAGTCGCCACCCGCTTCCAGCGCCTTGCACAAACGCGCTGCCGCTCAAACGTATACTTGTTGGCTGGAATATCACGTCCAGGTGGCGCGAAAAACACGTTCGTGAGGATTAAGAGTATTTGCGCATAGCCGAGGGGAATCATAAAGCCCTATAGTGCAGACTCGATATCCTACGAAGGTGCTGGTTATCCCCACTGTGCTCCCTTTCGCTGTGCATCCGTTAGGCAAACGATTTGTACAAAAACGTGTAAGACGGAGAAAAGTTTGCGAACAGGAGACTTAAAGTTTAAAATACACCACAAAGGTTAGACGAATGCAGTGGCACGAACTACGATCCCTTCATAATTGAGAACAGATCATCATTGTCATCATCATCACCATCATCGGAAAGTTCTCCGCTTGGTACCCATGACGACTTGACAACCTATCACTTCATGCGTCTTTTTTTCACCTTGTGTGTTTAGGCGATAGTTCGTTTTTAAACAACTAGTACTACTCTTCGAGTCATCAAATAATTAGTCCTACCGCTGCCAGATGTTAATCTCCTGCTTATTCCGTTTAATAGAGCGACTGGTTCAGTAAGGTGGCGGCTCCAGGTTCGATTTCCTGACTGCGACGAACCTGTTGCCTACTGTGAAGACTTATTTCAGAGTAAATTTGATTATCTTTCTTTCTAGCATCCCTTCACATTGAGCTTGGATTGCAACTTCGTCTTATTCCTTCACTTTTTTTGGGCTAACCGTGCCTGTCGGAAACGCACTAATTACCCTTCATCGGCCTTGGAGAATGCCCGTCATAGCCAAGTTCAAACTTGGTATTCCTGGTCAGCGCCTCGTCAAACGTTTCAAGAACTCTTCACAAGTGGCAAGAAGTGTTACTGGACCCGGTGACGGGACTTTAATCATGCTCGTGAACTCAGCGAAATTCAACAGAGTACGTAAGACAGCCCCGTAAATCTCCAGAGCATTTGATAAATTGAAGCCTCAGCGGGAATTCGGTATTCCTTCCCCCCCCCCCCCCCAACCCCTTGACGACAACCTCGGTCTCTGGTGCGGCGGTTTCTTACGTTTCAGCAAAGTCATATCTCATTCTGACATTGGTTTTAGGAACACTAAAGCAATTTCAAAACGTTTGGAATCAATTTGCTTGCACGTGTTCACACGCCCGTGAACAAAGGCAGCTTCGAGTAGCATGCGACACTTCGCAGAGACCTGCGCCACGAAGATGACACAACAGCTATAGGTTTGCTTCTACATGCGGTTACTTCAAGAGTGAAGCCGATAGGCGTGAAGCGCTAAAATGGAAAGAGCAAGCATATTGACATGTGTACTTGTCTTTATCGGGCGACACGATTCACCACCTAACAAATGTTATCGCACAGCGCAGGACGCGCTTGCATGTGTGGGAAACTTCTGGAATGTTATCGATGGTTCCATCCACTTTCTGTGACCGAAACTTGTGTAATCTGCATGTGTGCGCGACGCGAATAATGTAGAACTTTGTGGAAGGCGCGCGGCTCCCAGCGATTAGTCTGGAACATTCGACGATTGATGTATAAAAGCCGACGCGCTTGACCCGTTGATCAGATTTTCGACGATCGCCTACTGTGTTCGCCGCTCTCGTTGCGCTTTAAGTGTAGCCTGTTTTGTGGGCACAGGTTCGCCCAATAAAGGCTAGTTTTGCCTTTCACAGTATTGCTACTGTGTTCTTTGACGTCACGACCACGTGACAATATTATGCATTATACTACGGAGCGCGGCTAAGTGCTCGAGTGGCGCCAAACTCGGCGTCGTCTACACGTGCCTATCAGTGGCCGGCGCAAGAAGCAGAGCGCCGATAGCAAAGTTCACAAGACAATTTCCTTTCTTTCTTCCTAAACTTCACATCTCGTCTATGTTCCGCATGACCGTCGTACAGAAAAACATCTTTTCCTTCCGCGCATATATACAGTGCGCCCAAAGGCCAGAAAGAAAGAAAGAAAGAAAGAAAGAAAGAAAGAAAGAAAGAAAGAAAGAAAGCTGGCACGCGCCACTGCCGGGGCTACCATCCCGTGAAAGTGAACGGGGGCGGCAACCATGAGGCCCACCGGCGCACACCCACACGGACGGACGGACGTCTGCCCAGCTCGGCCGACCGCCCGCCCCTCCAGCCGAATCGGCAGCGATAACACAGCGCATACACACACTTAGTCCATTGGAGATTGGATTTTTTCCCGCAAGTTCGCTCCGCACGTCTGAGTCTATCCATCGCACGCGGGTTAGTTCTGCGCGCCTCGCCGCGCCGCAATGGGGCGCCGAGAAGCCGACCGTGGAAACCCGCTAAAAATAACGCCTTTTCCGCCCCGTCCACGTTCAGTACGATCACTTTCCTTCTCAGAAAACGTCATCCCCTTTAATCCCGCCGTTTTCTTTTCTTTCTTTCTTTTTTTTTTCTTTTTCGTTTGCTTCGCACCCCCTTAACTCCTAGCGTAGACATAAGAGAATCTGAAGGATGTGGGTCTCCCGCGTGGTATAAGTCCCCGATCTCACCCACACCGCGTCGGGCTATCAACTTGAGTTCCTCTTGCTATTAGGCGAACACGCCGGAGCGGCATCGGTCTATAGTGCAGGCGTGAGTAAGAAGACAAAGGACGCGAGGAAGCCGAGACGATGTCGTCTGAAAGCCCTTCGGCGACGACTCCCATACGTCACGTCTTTAGTCTGCGAAAGGTCGCACTCCCATTTGCGACGTTTGTCACTACACAGTGCACACGCGCTGTGGAAAGCGCGAGAATGCCGTGCCGCCCAAAGCGAAGTTTTTCAGGGACCGTTCTAAGCCACACGTACCTAAAGAGTGTGTTTCTAAATATAGCAACGCATCAGCAGGCTTCAACGATTGCTGCGGTGTTGAACTCGTGTATACTGCTTCAGCAGCCGGCTGTCACCGCTTACATCACCACCTTGTGAAGAACAGCTCTGTTGGGATGCACACATGCGCCATACTCGTCCGCCGCAGTAATGCATGTCGTGACCTTCGAAATACACACACAGACGCCACCGCTCGCAGCGACTCTGTGTGCGGCGCAAAGCCTTGCACTAATTACCGTTACCAAGCGCGGATGTTGCCTCATAAAAATCGATTGGATAGTTTATAGACAATTCTGTACTATTTCGTTATAGACACTGTAAAAAGAATAGTCGATAAAAGTGAAAATCAGTTTCTATAAAGATTCCATAAATATTATATATGCACTCGTGTATAGAAATTTACAAGACAAATACATGTTTCATAAAAAGTGTAAGACCCCAAGCCCTCCCGCCTACACAGAGCTGGTGAATGTTTGTATACCACGATAGCGAGGGCGTTCGTGACGCATTGAGACTGCATTTGGCCAAACCAGCAGTCGTCCAGCGCCCAGCGGGGGCGCACGAAGCACAGGCGGATTATCGCGTTGGAATCGCTCACCACTGAACGAACTTCAGTGGAATCCATCAACTATAGTGTAGCAAGAAGCTCTTCTGGGATAGATTTCGTCGTTGTCACCGTAGAGTTTCCCACAATAGTTACTAGAGGGAAATCTGGCGCTGCGATAGGCGCTGCGATAGCCGCCATGACAACGATGGTTAAGTATCTGGATTTGTCTGATCTTCGTGCTTGTGGCTTAAGATATTCTTGTGAGTTCGTTTATAACGCTTTACATGTCTTCATCGGTCTAAATTCCAAACTATATATACTTCTTTTTTTTTTAATGCGAAAGGCAATGAGACTCTGCGAACATGCATAATCGATGCTAATAGCAGCGTTTCCGCTCGTCCATGCATCCGTGGCATAATGACTTTCATATCGGTCTTCCGTGCAAGAGGTCCTATGTTCGAATCCTGCCATTGGGCAACATTAATAATGTTCACTCCATTGTTTTATAACGCAGTGCTCTCTTGGAGATGATCATTTTGCGAAGTCACGAAGCCGTTCAAAGCCGGAAGGATGAACTTCATGCGAATATCTGTACTGACCATCATTCCGAAGTTGACTGAACAACCCTGCTTGCAGCTCTCCCTTAAACACTAGCGCCACAGTTTCATCAAGTATAATTGTATGAAATTCTATGGTTAGCACAGGCACTGGATCACCTCGCAATTGCCTTCATAGCGAAGTATATGCACTGCATCGGTGCAGAAAAGGTCAAGACGACTTACTACGCGCCACTTGACGGCCTCATATGCGCAACGCCTGCCGACAGCAGGAAGGTGTGTCGGCCCTCGTTTCGTTTCACTTCGTTCCGTGCGACAACAGCTGCGTAGGCAAGATATTAAAAAGCTGGCGCCGCCCACACCTCACGAGGTTCAAAACAGGTTTCTTTAGCTAAAGTAGCAACGCCTAGTTTTTTTCCCTTTGTGTTTGGCTTCGCATTTGTATATCTGCTTGCTACTACCCTTAGCGGTATGAACCGTCACTACTTGTGTGGGCACGGTATGAACTGTTGTGTTTTTCATTGTGAACGAAGCATGCATATATAACATAGCATTAAGCAAGAAACGCGATCTGGCCACTCAACGCCGAACCCTACTAATCGCTTGAGCCTGAGCGAAGTGTCAGCCCTGTCTCGTATTTTTTTTTCTTTTTACATATAGAGACAGTGCCTGCTTTGATATTACAGGCTCCTATGCAGGGTCACGCATACTCACCTTTCCAAGTTTCATCCCTCTCTAAAATTAACTTCGCAACAGTGTAAGCGTACGAACATCAGGTGAAGCCTGCCTGGTGCTTAATTCTCTCTATATATTCTTTTTCGGTGTTTATTATCTGGCGCCTTAGTTTCGACATTTATCCAGCTTTAGGCTTTTGTCGTTTGTCGCAAGCCGCTATGCGCTGAGTTTCCCTCTGTGTACCTGAAATTCGAGGGAGGCGGAAGAATATAGTTTCCAGCATTTCCGTTTTGATGCCTTATTATTATGATGACTGTTACATACGAGCGCGTTGCCGTTTTCTCGCTTGCGTTCCTCTCTATTACCTCCCTATTTTCTCTGTGCTTCGTCTCTACTTATTTTTCGTCTCTCTTCACAGTCCTTCTCTCCCCAGATCAAACTCTCTCTCCCCCACCCCTCGCGACGAAATGACGACCTGAATTTCTTCTGTTAGGCTGCTGTGTGTTTCCATAACTCACACGTCGCCATCTCTATACAGCGTTTTACCAATTTAGCATGCTCGACCTATAGAGAGGGTGATAAAAAAAGTACAGGCAGGGAGGTTAATCAGAAATTAAATCCGGTTGGCTACGTTGTACTGGGAAAGAGAAAGTGTGTACGAAAGCTGAGCAAAAGAAATGAATAAAAGAAGAATGAAACAGCATACGACCATACATGCGTGGGCACTGTCACACCATCTGTCAAGTACCGGCTATAGTAACACGGTGTTAGTGTTACGTAGAGAGACATACAAAATTACCGAGTGCGCTGTGTTGATCAGTTGCAAAACGGCACGCAGTGTAGGGTAGCAGTGCCTTCAAAGCCGCTCACGCCACGTAGGCCCATGTCTCAGAATTTCGGTGTCTCTGCTTTGGCGATTGTCCACCTGCTCCAACGCGGGGCAGATAGTTGCGCTTTGCTGGTTAAAACGAGGGCATTCCCCCAAAAAAGTGATGTGAATGTTAAGTTATGTGTGCCCTTCAGTGGCGTAGCTAGGTCGTCTGGCACCCGGGGCCCATTGGTCTTCTGTCACTCCCCCCCCCCCCCCCCCCCCCGGATGTAGTCGAGGAAGGCGAGGATATCGACAATTTCCTGGTTTCAGCTCCAGTACAGCCACGTTGGATACCGCGCACGTTCCCCAGGTCCCCCTCTCCTTCGCTTTCTTTCCCAGATATCGCGAATGCAGCAAATATACACGCTGTTTTTCCTGCGCCAAATAACACAGGCTGCTGCAGTGATAACGTATGACAAACCCATGTGCACATCTTCTGTCAGACTGTAAGGCTTGGCAGCCAATACAAATGTGGCATTGTGGAAAATATGACTCACGTCACAAGTAACAAAAAATGTCTTTATGATAAAGTTTTAATCACCAATTTTAGCGGCAATATTGCTTTTGCAAAATTGAAGCCCGTCATTCATGTCTTGACCAACAGCAACTTCGCAAAAATCGACGTAGGTACTATGGCACGCAGTATTTTGCCTGTGGGCAGCCCTGAACGAAAACGAAAATTAAATTGTTTGTCAGTGACGCTGATCTCCCCACCCTATTAGAAAACGTTACCTGCCTCCCCGCTGCGTGGTCGCCAGTGCTATGACAATAACGAGTTATCTTAATTCTGATCAATAAAGCCTTGTTTTCATTTGCTGCTATACGGACAAACGTGATTATTCGAGCTGCAGTACCACCGCAAGATTGGGAACAGAATAGAGCACGCTTCGCGTCGATTCTTGGCGTCACCATAGAAAAAGAAAGAAAAGGCCGCGATGAAGCCCGTGCCAGCGAAAGCTTGCACTACTGTTGGTCTGCACTCGCAATGGAGAGGATGAAGGGATCAACGTCACTGGTCCACTATTTCATATTTCTTTCGCTGCTGCCATATACTGGGCGCCGTCCGCAGTGCCAAAGTACTGTAGGTTGTAGCACCCAAAACGATTTTGTTTAAGAAGGTTTTGTTGAGTTAATAATATGACTTTGAGTCTTCAATTCTCGAATTGAAGTCCTTCCTCTATAAGTACTAATCACGGGATTATTAAGGATATGATTATTAATTATCTACCATATTTTTCGCGCTACCGAGTTCCTAGTAATCACAAAAAGACATAACTTCATAGAATCTCGATAGGGGAATATCCTTACAAAATTCACCTTTTTTTTTTTTAGAAAATTCTGTGCAGCTGATACAGACACTGTACTTGTGACATGAAGTCACACCACTACAGTTTTCTGAAACTTTCGAGGGTAAAAAGGAAAGCGTGAAACATAACGGCAGGTTTCGCAGCGGCTTCTCGGAGCGAGCGGGAGAGGGGAAGTAAAAGCGAGCCGAACATCGCGGCGGGCCTGTCGAGTCATACGCCGCCAAACTCTTCGGCCGAACCGAGTCTGAAGACGATCCAGAGAATCCCATTCGCGACTTTTGACGGCCCCACTTATGCAACGTCGCTCTCAACGAACGCTTCGCCGTAAACGCGAGCGCCCTCTTGCTGCTGTGTTTGTTCGTCTTCGCTGCGCATTCTGAACGGAAGAGGGACCCAAGAGCCCCAACGCCTTACAACGCCTCACTGTATGTTTAGCGACTCCTGCTCCCAGCATGAACGCACAGCAAGAGCACACCCCACATGAGACGTTCCGCTAAGGCGAGTAGTTTAGTGACCATTTCGTGAATTTAATTTTTTTAGCCCGCACATTCGTGCAATTATTTCGTGGGGTGTTCATAGAGCTGCAGCCGACAATTCTGCGGCGCAACGCATCGGGTGCATGAGCTCGGGCTACTGGATACCGGAGCATTCTTTGCAATTTCCGCCCAGTCAAGCCGGCGGAAAGAGGGGTGTTTTCAGGCGTATATGACACCCCCCCCCCCCACCCCACTGGCCATTTGCACCCGGGACCCACGGCCCCCCGGCCCCCCGGCCCCCCCTGTTGCTACGCCACTGGTGCCCTTGCAAAAGCCGCAGTGCAGGCTGTTGGCCATCTCGATGAGATATGGAGTATTCGTTTTAAAGGACTGCTCCAATTGATTTGCGGGATAGAAAAGTTGACCTAAGTAACACCAGAAGTCAACATGTTTTACAGACAGCAAAATAAGCCCGCTGAGCGGACAATGTCCACCTAAAGGAAGAAAGACGAGAAGTGCGCCAACCGTACACCACCGGAGTTTAAAGAGGGAAATGCTCAGGGTTGTGGGAGGTGCTTAGAACACCACATGGAGAGAGGGGGGGGGGGGGATTGTTTGCTGGCCTGCCATCCCGGTGTGTATGCCAGGTGTGTGCCAGTCTGATCATCCCGAATAATTAGTCAGGAAGGGGGAACGAGGAAGGGTGGAATGACCTCGATATGAGACTTTACAGAAAACAACAAAACGACGTGGAGTTGAGGAGAGTTTTAAAAAAGTAGGTAGGTAAATTAACTGATCAGTTCATTAATTATGAAGTGCAGCCAAAGCATTAAATGAATGTGGTGGAGCTTAAGTGCAATAAGTGCCGCTGATATTTTCTGAAATAATGATGAAAATACAAGAAAGAGCACGTAGCCGCGTACTTTATGTTTCTTTTATTTTTTCTGCAATTCAGGCAAACGACATTCACTTTGAAGATTTCTGCTGAATTCATTTGGTTAGATCTTACCTTAATAACGTTTGACGAACGTGGTGGGAATGGTCTGGTACGGAGATGTGTGGATGAATGTATTGCATCAGGTGTGACTCAGTTGGGTGCGTAGTTGACGCTTTTTTTTGCTGACTAGGTAGGTCGCCATCTTTTTCTTCCCTCACAAGGTATTTGCTGTGATAAAATGAGAATGCAGTAGTCGCTGTAGTGTTTCGTGGCAATTTCCACATCTGTTCTTTTTACCTCGAAAATAAAGCTCTTCAGTTGAAACCGCCTAGACCATTACCTGTTCTTTTTTTTTCAGCCTTTATTTTACTTTTTTTTAGATGCAGCATATGAACCTACACTCGTGAGGCGACAATTTCTCCAGACGTCGAAGCAAGGTCCCATCTTCTTTAGCTTGATGTAGCACATGGAAAAACGCCGCCATAATGGAACTGGTAAAACTACTTATTTTATTCTATAAGGGTAATTACGTGAGTTACTTGCTATAAGCAAACACAAAATAAAAGCAATTTTCTGGTGCCTCCCATCAGCGTTCTGTTTCCTTAGCATACTCTCTTTACACCAGTACATTTTCATATTAAGGCAAAAGCCTTAAGTGGCTCATACCGCCGATGGCCTTGAAAAAAAAACGCGCCATCCGGTCCAATGGTACAAAAACTATCATCATCAGCAATGGCTCATAATCTCCTTAAGCAAGCGCAAAAATGCAATGACTCATCCTTCTCATAATGCAGAGGCTGCAAGCACTCACCAAAGTGAAGGGTACAGTGCATACATTCATTGGAATGACGCACACAACGTACAGAAACGCGGCGTCTAGTCAAGTGGTACAAAAAAAAAAGCACGTGATCTTCTCGATGGCTCATAACCCCGTAAGGATGAGGCTGCAAACGCTCAGCAAAGTGAAGCGAACAGCGCATACATTCATTGAAGTCACCCGTACAACACCCAGAACAGCATACGTTTCCATCCCCTGCCGAGATGACGCAACGTAAGGTCGAAGAGAAACGTCGTTGGCGCGAGTCAGACCCTGCTATACGAGGACGCGAAGCCGCGGCCAAGCGTCGAAAACGAGCCGAAGAAGAAGCCGAACTGCTAAAGCAGCAACGCGACCATGCGAGACGGCGCATTACCAAGTGTGCAGCAGGCTTTCGCCTTCACTTGTTACAGGAGTGTAACATGCTGCCGAATTTTTCGCATCTACGAAATTAGCCTAGGCGATTTGCTTAATGGCAATGGTGATCACCGTCCAAGCGCTATTATCCCTGCATCTCGCCTGAGAGCATAATTTTAGGTGCTGCTACAGTAAAACTCCATAATGTCTGCATCAAACGGGAGCAGAGACCTTGCATTCGTAACCATTACATCGCAGTGCGCACACGAGTATGCGCCAATGAAGCTTTTGCATTCCCTTTATTCTTTCCCAGAGCCATTGCTCGCGACGTTCATTATTTCAACATTCAAGCATTCCTACTCGAGTGGAAACGCTGTGCTGCGAACGCCACGGGTCCGCAAAATTATGCATCTTTAAGTACGAGCTGCCGCAGTTCTGAAAATAGACCTAAAATATAGAACCTTTTCCTCGCATTACGAGGTCCTTTAATTCCTTCAACTATGTGGACGTGTATGGTGCTTATTTTGTCCTACAACGTTATTACAAGCTCCAGACGAGGCAACGCTGTCGTGAATTTCAATGTAGCCATAATAGGAGACAGCGCCCGTATGTAACTAACGCGCTCAAACTTGTGGCCCTTCTTGCACAACTCCCTCCTGCTATACCGGAGTGAGTTTTCCGAAGTACGATGTTAATGTTTGAGAACTTTTCAACAGTTTTCTTCTGAAGACAGAAATGGTGAGGGGTTCGAGGCAGCATATAGCGAGAGAGAGAGAGAGAGAAATGCAAATGAGCGAAAAGCAGGGAGGTTAACCAGAGGTAAAGCTTCTGGTTTGCTACCCTGCACTAGGGTAAGGGAAAGGGGAAGTAAAGACGGAAAGAAGAGCGAAAACAAAAAGAAAGACGTGAAAAAAAAGAGGACGGGATGGGATCACTATAGTTTTCTAATAGACCACTGCCACGTAAAAAGGTCAACAAAGCCTCGACCGACTTTCAGTGCGACGGCAGTTCATGTCGGCGTTCCAAGACTGTCTGTTCTGAAAGTGGCCTGTCGTCAAGGCGTGCCAACACGGCCGCTAGTGACAGCCGGTACGCGCTGTATTGAGGACAGTGGCAAAGTACCTGCTCTATAGTCTCGTCGCCGCCTCAATGACTGCAAGCCGCGCTCTCGTCCATACCGATTCGGAACGAGAAATATCTTGTGAAAGCGACACCAAGCCCCAGTCCGCAAAGTACTGCTGTCTCGAGACGAGAGAGTCCAGATGGGGGTCGAAGTCGAAGGGACGGGTCCAGTCGGTGTATACGAGTGTGCTTCCAGCTCCATGTGTTCCATAAAGATCTTATGGCTTCATTTGCAAGCACACGAATTTTCATTGCTGCGTCTGTTCTTGAGAATAGAATGGCGCCTTGCAAGCTCTCCTCATGTGCAGATCGTGCTGCTGCATCGGGATGTTCATTACCCATTAGGTCACAGTGGCTTGGAATCCACTGTAACGTGATGTCACGTCCTTGCTTGACGAGGTGGTGAAGCAGCAGTCTGATCTCTAGAACTAGCTGTTCGTGGGGTCCGCGGCGTAAGGCAGAAACCAAACAATGAAGAGCAGTCTTGGAGTCACTGAACACGCTCCATTTCTTGGACAGTTCATCAGAAATTAATCGAAGTGCACAACAAATAGCAGCGAGATTCGCGGCAGTCGATATAGTCTGGTGAGATAGTCGAATCTTTACGGTGGAGGTTTTTGCAGGAAATATCACCGATCCTGCAGACCCATTCACCGTGGTTGAAACGTCAGTAGATAGATGATGCTCATTGTATGTCTCGTACAGCACGAACAGTGAAAGCTGCTTGAGTGCTGGAGTCGAGAGTTGTGTTCTTGTTCGTATTCCTGGTCCCATCAGTCGAACTTTTGCTTGAGCCAAGCACCATGGGGGAAACGGAACTCTCGCTGGAGCTGTATAACCTGATGGAAGGTATGTACGATAGGACAGGACTGTCTCACAAAAGGAGGCACATGGTCGATCCTCTGGAAGTGAGGTTAGATGATGGGAAGAGGCTCGAGCAAGGTGCCTTAAGTGTGCTCTGAGCGCTTCCATGACTATATGGGTCTTGGCTGGGAAATCATGTGCAATCGCAATTGTTTCAGCTGTTGACGAGGACCACGGCAATCCAAGACACTCTACGTGCCTACTGCCTGGACACTTTCGAGTGTACGGATATTAGTCCTGCAGCTGTTGGTCAGCACAGGCAAGCTGTATTGCAAATACCCAAAAAAGAGCGTCCTTTATAGTTGCATCATTGCATGCACGTCACCCTAGGCTTTTCCTCCAAGAAACTTGAACACATTAGAAACATCCGTCAGCGGCTTCTTTAGGCAGGCCACATGAGGACTCCAACAGAGGTCACGATCAATGATTACGCCTAAGAATTGGTGCGTCGTGATATAATGTATGCTCTGACCGTCCATAGAGACATCGAATGATCTCATGGGCAGCAGATAGCGAAAAGCAATGAGTCAATCACCTAGTTTAATCCCCACCGAGCTCCTTCTCCTCCCTCCAGTTTCTGGGGAAGGCCTCATAAAGCCTTAGAGAAAACGGAAATAAAGAACGGGGAGAGGGGGTGTTCTCTCAAGGTGCGACCCTTTGCGTCCTCCAGTGCTGAAAACAAAAAGGACTTCACTATGAAAAAAAGGTTACACACTTTGGGTTGTATTTTGTCCCCAAACAATAATCGTCATCTGTCTTGCCCACATTTCCTTTCTTTAACGCTGCCAGCCCGGCACTTCCTAGTCACGAACGGCTTGCGCATTATCATCCTCGACAGGAAACTAGCGAGCGCCGAGTTTTCAAGAGAGGAAAAGCAAGCAAGCCAAATGAAGATTATTGTTTCGGGACATGGATAAGCCACAAAGGGCGTAAGGTTTTTTTAGAGTGTTGTACAAAGAAGAAACCATACCTCTGTAGGAGGCACATAATCTCTAGAATTTGATGGAGGAAAAAAGTGTTATCTTTGTGGCGTCAGAGACGATCAACGCCGCTACGACATCATTGTTCGCGATACTAATTGCACACTATAGTTGTCACGACATGTGTCCATTGTTTGCAATCAATGACATTCGATAAATTGAAATCGAACACGTATTACGTATATTTATACTGTCAACACATAACCACGACATAAGTGAGAAAAAGTTGTAAACAGAAGCACTCGTGGCCGACGTTCTTCGTAGCAGCGTTCAACCTAAAAAATAAAATAAAATAAAGGTTCTCAAAAGGAAACAAAGGACAGAGAGAGAGAGAGAATACAATTTCTTGTTCATGAAGTCAGTCAAAATTCTCAGTCCAGAGTCTCGCTGACGGCGTACACTCCAGCTCTGCGTTGACGAAATCCGCCACGTCCTGTTGGTCTTGTACACAGTTTAGGCTGGCGAGTTCAGAGGAGGACGGGAGCAGTGAGGTGGGAGTTGCATAAGAAAGCATCAACCCCAGAGGACGTGGTGGGAGGTGTTGAGGTGACCTTCGCAATGTCGGACACGCTTGTGAACGAAGAAAAAGCCATGCTTCTCCAGAGCATTGCGTCCTCACGGTACTGTGGATGTTTTCTGCAACAGATACTGCATGTAACGCTGAGTCGTAACGTCTCTATCGCTGGCACCGATAGCATTCCTAGCAAAATAACCCGTCTTTTTTCAGCACGCCTGCAGCGAATTCTAACGTAATCATTCCCAATTTACACCCTTTGGGGCTTGTCTCACAGCAATAATCGTCATCTGTCTTGCCCGCGTTTCCTTTCTTTACCGCTGCGAGCCCGGTACGTGTGACACAGCATTCTCGACAGGAAAGTAGAGAGGGCCGAGTTTTCAAGAGAGGGAACGCAAGCAAGGCAGATGACGATTATTGTTGTGGGACAATTATATACGCCCCATAGGGCGCAGCTGTTTTAAGAGTGTAATAATAATAATAATAATAATAATAATAATAATAATAATAATAATAATAATAATAATAATAATAATAATAATAATAATAATAATAATAATGATGATGATGATGATGATGATGATGATGATGATGGCGATGATGATGATGATGATGATGATGATGATGATGATGATGATGATGATGATGATGATGATGATGATGATGATGATGATGATGATGATGATGATGATGATGAGAAGAAGAATAAGGCACTAGCCTTCTAGATTTAATTTCTCGCCCTCGCATGACCCGCCCTCGCAACCACAGCGGATCAAGTGACCTTCAACATGCGGTGCCCGGGCCGCAACTGCGCCGACAATACTCGGACAACTCGGTTGCGGCTTGAACGTACATTTATATAGCTATACAATTAAAGCCACTCATCAGAGGCTGGCACTACTCTTGAAAGAAATAAAATAAATTAAAAATGAATCCCAGACTCAATACCCCAGTACGTTCCTTCTGTATTCGCTAGTAGCAAACATTAAAACAGTGTTTACATTGAAGGCATATATTTATCTTGCATTGAGATGTCAGCTTAAAGGATACGAAGGAAGGTTAAAGAATTTTATCTTTAAATCTTATTTTATGTTTGCTCCTAATGCTTGATAGTTGTGTAGGCTAAATCTGCAGACCAACCAGAGAAAGCACGAAGGCTTTCTTTTTTTAGATTGCCTATGTTGGCAGAGCCAGCACATATTTGATTACATTAACCATTAAAACGGCTATGTACTGATCAACACGAAAAGGAACGCCTACATCTTTTTTAGGCGCTCGTACAACTAAAAGTACAAGAAAACTTGTTTTAGGTGTCAAGTTCTTAAATTTCCACCCATGCATCAAAAGTAATCATCGTTTAAAAAAAATAACCTACGATTACGATACTCCCTAAGGCGAAATTTGAGCGCAGCCCTATGCGTGTTTTAATTTCGCGTTAAATTGGCTGGCGCGGACAAACTGTCTCGTGCGGTACGTTGCAAACGGAGCGAAGTGCGGCGCGACTGCCTCGATAATCTGGAGATCGCGAGAGGCAGCGCGTGGGTGACGCGTGGGCGCGATTCACAGCAGCCGCCGCGGACACGCCTCCCAGACGAAGCGCGCTACTCTGGCGCCATCTCGTAGTCGTCGTCGCCGCGCTACGCTTTTCCTCTCGCGCTTTCGCCAAACCTTCCTCCTCCACTTTCCTCATCTCGTCTTTCATGCCCCACTGCGCTCCACGTTCGCTCTCTCATCCTTCACTGTGCTCGTTCGCTCGGTTACGCCGACGCTCGCCGCAGTTAAGAGCTGCGCTTTAAAAAAAAATACCGCCGTTCGCTTTCGTATTGATGACGACTGTATTTCGGCTGCTATGAATGCGGTGTCTCTTTGGCTCTAAGCGTCGTCACGCTCGCAGTTTAATCGTATTCTCTAAAGCGCCAATCATACTGATAGGATTTTCCTTTTCCGGACGCGCGACATCGCGTCCGACGCCAGCTTCGCTGCCGACCGCCAACTCTCGCGACGCAGGCTGTCCACGTGCACGGAAGCTTTCGAGGTCACCTCTCGCAGGTTTGGTTAAAATTCGTGGTTAGTCGAAGAGTATTCGGTGAATGAGTCTGTATAAAAAAAAATTACGCATATTCAACGCACTGTGGGAATAGGCTTAGCTGCCATTGAGCCAGCTAGCTAAGAATCGCGTGTTCTGATTGACTGGCGAGAAGCGATGCTTTTTTAGTTTCGGCAACTAAAATCGGTTTCACACCGACAGGCGCGACGAGGGCATTTTGCGGTCGCGCGAAGTATATTTTTCTAGTCACTGACAGGATCGGTTAGAAATTAAATTATGGGATGGTGGTGACGGTAGAAGTCTAGAATTTTGTCTATCTCTCTTTGCTCTTTTATCGCTTCATTAAAACCTCTGTCTCTATATTGTACGGTTACGTTTGCCTGTAGCGATTCACGTTCTATCAATCTCTTCCCTGCTTTTTTTTTTTTTCACCAATACTGCAAATGTCTCTCGGTTATCTCCACTGCAAACCAGTTAATGCTCCCATCTGATTTGAATCCCAGCGCTTCTGGAAGATGGACGTTCCCTAGGTGTCTTGCTGGTTGAACATCCTGGCATCCCATGACGATGTGCAGAGTCGTTTCCGAATTTTTGTTGCAGTAGCCACATGTATCATCCTGCTGCGAATGTTTGCTCCTGTATGTTTTTGTCCACAGACTGCCAGCTCGGGCCTCAAGTATATAGCAGTCACTTACTGCTCTTTGTGTAAACCTGCAGATTTTCCCTCCTTATTTCTTCCTTTGCGTATTTCTAAATCTCCGTGTCCTTCTTTTTTCATCCTTTTTATACAATTTCCTGTCTCTGTTTCTCACTTTCTTCTTATTACTCTGTGTTATCTGTTTACACTACAACCAAGTACATTACATTGCACTTGGTTGCCGACTTCCTTGACCTCTTCCACCATTCCGTGTCAACTCTTTGGAGGTCAAAGTATTTGGGCACTTTAGCCACCCATTTCATTGCGCCCACGCTCCGGAGCATTTCTTCAAAACAAATTTCGTTTGCGCTTGCCTTACGTCCCAAAAAGTTCAATCCATGTACACGGCGTCATTTGTAGTTTTACCGTGCGCCCCTCGGCCCCACCGACCTTTGGTTAACATCCAACCTTGGTTGTATGCGCGCAATGGCATTTGCGAATGTTAGCGCGTGGCACCTTTACTCATTTACGAATTCCTTGCACCACCGCATATTTACTGTAGCGTCAAAGTGCTCTGTTTATCTGTATTAGCACTTGCTTAGTAGCTTCATTAGTAGCTTGAACAGTAGCGACATCAATTCACCTTATTCCTTGTTCCATCGACAAGTCACGCTTTGTCAGGCTGTACCGTGCGTCTGAAGGTATATATATATATATATATGTATGTATATATATATATATATATATATATATATATATATATATATATATATATATATATATATATATATGTGTGTGTGTGTGTGTGTGTGTGTGTGTGTGTGTGTGTGTGTGTGTGTGTGTGTGTGTGTGTCGCGTGAGTGTTCCCGTCGAAGGTTAATCATAAAAGGACTGCACGTCAATGATCAACAAGTCACTGCCAACGCTGTGCACAAGCAGTTCAATAAAATATGGTGTCACTGCAGCATTATACTATAGCCTTGTGTGCTCTCTGGTCAAATTCAGCATTCCGAGAAAGAGGGAGAATAACTTGTCATTCGTGGCGGTAAGGCTCTCAAAACCCTCAGTCCAGGGTCTCGATGACGGGGTACTTCAGCGCGCGGCTGACGAAATCAGGCCTTGCAGGCTGGCTGCTTGAGTCAGCCACTCGGCGGTCGGTTTGGACGCGAGCAATGTTCTTTCTGTTTGGCTAGTTGGCTTGACGTTGTTCAAGTTTTCACCGCCAAAACGGTACACAGCCCAAGCAATCTGTCTTGTCTTATCTCTTCGGTTCTCCCATCTTTGCTCAAGGAAGCAGCCCTAAACTGACATCAAGTTAAGCTGTATTATTACACAAAGCTTCTGCGATAGCAAAACGGCCACACTTCCTGTGTGATAGGAAGTCAGAAGGTGTACATAAAAGTACGTAAAAGTACATAAAGTTGTATTTACTGAAATCCACACAACTGAATCATTTGGGCGTAAACTGTCATTATCTGTTTGCTGAATGCATTGTCATTATCTGTTTGCTGAATGCATTGCGGATCTGTCGTTAGGTGTTTGCTGAAAATTATTTCCCCCCACCCCTGTAACATCCCGCAAGGGCTAACAGTATTGGAAATAAACAAAAAAATTCGAAAGGCGGGTCGCGCCGCCGCCTTGAACTTCCATCAGCAGCTGTCCGTGACGTCACAAATTACGACAGCGCCTACGCGTGTCTAGTTAATGTTTCTTTATTGGTAAGGAGTGACTACACTGCATCCTAAGTTATTCAAAGACTTAGCCTGGCAAGACAAGATTACGTTTCCCGCGCACGAAAGGCCCGAAGGTGATAAAAAAAAATGAATACTTTGAAATCTGTGACGCCACACTGCTGACGTACTGACGTTGAGGTCCTCCATTTTGTCCGCAAACAATCAGCACGTTATCGCGAAATGACTGGGAAAAAAAGTTTTAAGCGACACTTTTCCAGCCTGAAATTACTTACTGTTGCCGACGTGCACGTAGTGTTCCTTAAGCTATAGCTAGGCCCTTGGCGGGGTAGGACGAAGTAAAATAATCCTTTACGAAGGTTTTAATACAACTGAAGTTGTTTTTAAAGAATAAGAACTTTCTTTCGGTTCATTGGTTGCAAACTGACGAATGAAGGCAAGCGCCAGTACATCACCCGACTAGGCCTGCCCTTCCCATGCAAAAAAACAAAAGAAAAATATGAGTCACTAACGACCGCAAAAGCATTTTTTGTGTGCTTATGTTCGTGTGTGTGTATAGTGCTCCTTGGTCTTTTCTTCTTGGTTTTCCTTTCTTATAGTCACTTGAGTAACTCATATGCAATAGCGGGATGGCCGGCTCTAACGAAGCCTATTTTCGGATGTTTCTACATCAAAAAATAGAAAAAAACTAAAATTGGCAAATGGACATGCTGCAGTTTGAAATTACAGCTGAATATAATGAAGCCCCCTACACAGATGCGAGGCAAAATAACTCAACCATCTATTAAAACAGACGTGCAAAAAAGACACACATGAAAGTCTAGTTAAGCAAATTCCGGAACTTGAATTCCTGTAGACTTTTTGCCGAATGCAGCATCATCTGAAGCTGAAAACCAACTTGGTTTGTGCGCACCTTGATGTCCTTTCACTATAATGGGCAATAATTAGGCGATTAAAAGGAAGCGTGAGGTGAGTTTCACCACATTACAGGTTAGCGAAAAGTATACGCTTTACGCTACGTACACGCCAACCCGCTGTACTCCGCTACGGGTAGAACACAGTTTAACCACGTACGAATCGTATGCGTTTAACGTCTAATGTCCTTCTTCTACGTGAAATTTTCATTTCAGCTTATTTCGTTATCTTTATAAAATCATGACAACGCGATGTGTATGTAATGCTGATTTCCTAACGCTATGGAACTAGAAGTAGCCGGCGACAACCATAGAAGCCTGCACCATCTATCAAAAATTATTTTTTTTTTAAATTCACAGGTGCTTCTCTATGCTACACCTCAACCGCTGTAATGGGATAGAATTGTGGTGTCCCACCATTCTTTGATTGCCCATCGACATCCACATGAACTTCCTCCACATCCGTGATCATCTGTGAACTATTGCACCTTGTGACCTATGGACGCTGCCTACTAATTTATTTCGACTCGGTCTATAATGAGTAATGACGCTTCCTATCCAGTCTTCACGCCCTTATGAGCTGATTCTGCCTACTTATGACGCCTTATTTATATATGTCTCTATATCACCGCAGTCATTACGCACGTCAGAGAGAAAGAGAGGAAGCAAGGAGAGAAAAGGCAGAGAGGTCAGCCAGACGAGCGTCTGGTTTCCCACCCTTAACTGGGGTTAAGGGAAAGGGGAATAGAAAGAGGAAAAGGGAGAGAGAGTGAGCACTCAGTGGGTGTGGGAGGATGCACAGGGACATTATAAGCCGCCTATCAGGCCAGTGCAATTAAAGGCCTGCACTAGCTTCTTGCGCCACTGACGGATGCGGCCACGGTTCGAGTATCTCACTCAGAGAACGGTGTCGAGTCCAGTCGGTTTAAGGTTGTCCGGAGAGAGAGGCGTCGGACGACGTAATGAGAACAGATACGCAATGGGCGCTCGATGGTTTCTTCGCGCACGTTGGGCTCTCGGCCATTCCCATACGATATCAGTAAGCGTTCGAAAACGCCACTTCCAGCCACAAGCGGCGCAGCGTCGGTGTTTTGCCACGGGAAAGGCTAGATGGCAGTTGTAACCGTAGCAAGGAGTCCAGCTTACGCATTCGGCAATTGAAGGCACTACAGAAATCTTGCGCCTTTTTGCTTGTGAACAAACGAAGTTCCCTGGCAGCGTCCGTCTTCGCCGAAGGTATTGGACGCGTCTGGCTGCCTTCGTGGGCAGACCGGGCCGCCCTGTTAGTACAATTGTTGCCGACGATGCCACAGTGAGCAAGAATCTACATGCACATAAGAAATACACTAGTAACACATCAGCACGAGTACAGTTCGGCGCGCAAAGCAGGTTATTAAACGCCACAGTTATATTGCCATTCTTTATCCTTTTCTCTCTCTCACCTATCGCATCCCTTTGCCCCTCCCCCAGTACAAGGTAGCCAACCGGAGATAATCTCGTTAACCTCGCTGTCTTTGTATCTATCTATCTATCTATCTATCTATCTATCTATCTATCTATCTATCTATCTATCTATCTATCTATCTATCTATCTCTTGCCATTCTCGCTGCCTTTGCCACATTACAACCCCTGCGAGGATATATGCATTGCACTTATATCAGAATATTTCCACCCCGCCTTTGCTTAGATGGGTCTTGCAGCGCTTTCTTGTTCGTTTTTTTTTCTTTCACTTTATTTTTCCTCACCATCTTTGATCTGTATATATTCTAAGCATGTCGGCATGACACAGAGCAAAAAAGGAATTATGAAAGTTGAACCACACTATTTCAACTTAGGGGTCACAGAAAATTCAATATACAAGCGAAATGAGACTTACCCGTCTCTCGAACTTTCGCGGCTCTAGATGCCGCATTTCACACTTCTGTGACGTCAATAGCAGCAGAGCATTCACGAAAGTCTGCCCACCACGGTTGTCAAGCCTACTCACCCTGTTGAAGGCGTTCCCGTGGCCTCTACGATCGGGCGGCGTGCGCTTCAATCTCGGAGGCCATTGTGTCACCTTTATGGATACAACAGATTCCGCGAAGCGGCCGTTGGCGCGCCTAAGTGCTCGGCGTGTGATGCAACATTCCCCTGGTTGCAAGACCTCGCCCGTGACTGCACAATACTTAAAATGGTTGCAAAACATAATTTCGTAGCTTTCTGCGCAGTACTCGCAATATCATGCGAACGTAGATCGCAAATTACATATTTTTTTAAGCAATGATCACAGTATATGATGGCTTCATCATAGCGTCACTCCTTGGCTGCTTCACTCTATGCCTTCACGTCCTGTCTACGAAGCACAAAGTATCACCGCATCGAGGCAGTGCCGTCGGTGCCGCTCAACAAGCTTTGAGTCGGTATTACCAATGCCAGTGATGTCATCTACAAAGTGATTCCACAGCAAACTCTCACAACTCTTAGATTTATGAACTAAAGCATATGGGACCACCTCAACCTCGAATAAAATGGAAGGAAACTGCTGGCTAAACAATTATGCGCAGTCAAGAAAAGCAAACTTACTTTTTTCTTTCTTTTATGTATTTTCTTTGCTGCTGCCTTTCAGCGAGGTTCTAGCTCGAACTTATTAAGGAACTTTATTAATAGAAGCAAACCATGCCCCAGAATGAGGCTCTCTCGTGATCTTCCCAACAACACTAACTATGCCGCAGAAAATCTCGAGACCAATGCCATTCATTTACGACAACGCTGTTTAAGCAGACATAGCATATATATATATATATATATATATATATATATATATATATATATATATATATATATATATATATATATATATACGCAGGAAGAGCGGACTCAGTCTGTCGTTTTGAAACCTCGCTCGGTTCGATAGAGGAATTCCACGCTATATATCCCCGTCAACCTTGAAATACAGAAACCTTGCTCAGGAATAACAGAAACAACTAACAGAAGCAGAAAAACAGAAGCGGAGAGAGTAACACGATCTCATTATCATGTCCTCGATCGAAAAATTAAAACGCTTGCGCAATAACGTATATGTGCTGGCTTCGCAAGCCATACACTGCCGGCAGTGGAATAATTAGATTTGTGTTCATCATGCGGTAGATACTTCTTTTTTTTTTTTCTATGCACTTTGCTTTGTCCGTTATAATTTGCAACCGAGCCGGCTACGCTGTTTATCACGACAAACGAGGTAAAATATCTTTCCAATGAGCGTGAGGAGTAGGCTCCATGGCCAATAATAATTTTCTTGTTTTATTGTTTGTTTGCTTTTGGCTGAAGACTGAGCTTTCTATCTCTTTTTTTTTTCTTTAATGATTCTGTTTTTCATTGGAATGCTGCGCTGTCTTCACACTTTGCAATGCGTACTGTACCGCGATGTTGTTTCCTAATTTTGAAATTCTGCATGTCCCCTTTTCGCAACATTAGAAAAGACAAAAAGTAATGCAAATCCGAGGAATTCTTCCCGTATCTGTAAGCATTAACATTCAAGATTATTTGATACGGTTCGGCGAAAATGCAAGTGGATCGACGTTTGCCTTTTCTTTAAGAAGAAATGAATATGTAATATACGTGATATATTAAGTCTTCCATGTGGCGTACGTACTACTGTTTCAATACCCTCAGTTCCGTCCAAAAATCTAAACGGCTTTTGTTGCGAACCACGGAACGCGCGAAGTTTCGTCAGCTGTGTATAGTAATTTCATTTATTCGAACATGTCTATATAGAACTTGTGCTGATCGTTGGCTATACATGTAATCGCCTCGGACAAAGGCAAAGCAGAAATGACTTCCATTGTATTCGAGATAACTGAAACAGTAGAACAAATCTACACACCGTACTTTGTTTCACAGTAATTGTGGCGCTAGAGTACAAGCGACAGCTGACGCCATCCAATCAGGATCATCATTAAGCGAGTTCAGGTGTTCCTCCTGTGTGTGTGTGTGTGTTTGTGTGTGTGTGTGTGTGTGTGTGTGTGTGTGTGTGTGTGTGTGTGTGTGTGTGTGTGTGTGTGTGTGTGTGTGTGTGTGTGTGCGTGTGTGTGTGTGTGTGTGTGTGTGTGTGTGTGTGTGTGTGTGTGTGTGTGTGTGTGTGTGTGTGTGTGTGTGTGTGTGTGTGTGTGTGTGTGTGTGTGTGTGTGTGTGTGTGTGTAACATATTGGTACGAGGAAATCAGTCACATAATTGAGTAAAAATGAATTTGTACGCTTAGTACTTAGTAATTCGCAACTGAAAACACCCGCCAGGAAGGAAGGAAGGAAAAAGTGGAGAAGGAAAGGCAGGGAGGTTAACTAGTTTAGCTTAACCGGTTTGCTACCCTGCACATGGGAGCGGGATGGGGGGATGAAAGATGGGGAAGGGGGAGAGAGAGAGCACATAGCAAAGCACACACATCGTCCGTTAGAGTCCATCACTCTTGCGTGGTGCGTGATATCACTGTCACAGCCGCTTGTCCAATCTCGTCTCAAAAATCGAAGAAGTCCCTTCGCCGTCTTCAGCTGCGATATCTTCTGTCGGCGGCATATGAAAATCGTTTACATGCTATCTATTTTAATCTTATCCGTCTAACCCCGTTCCACAGTTCCCTATGTGCGGGCATGCCGACCTTGGAATATGAAAAATACTGCACTTGAAGCGGAAAAATATTAAACTCAGATAAAGTATACTAAGTTTGTTACATCGCGCAACGCTGCTGATTGTTTATCAACACTTCGCAGATTTCGTTCTGTCGGAACGCAATGAACAGGCGCCCTGCTCTATATAGCGGCACGAAGAATGAGCTTCGCCACATACAAACAGACATTCTTATTACGCCTGTTCATGACATATTCACGCAACGGCGGCCGAAATTTCGATTGCCGTAATACCTTGGTTGTGTAAGTTGTTGTCCCCGTTGCGGTTAAATCCGAGTGATCGACGTGTCCGAAAAATCATTGGTTAATTCATTGGTTCTAATACGACAATCGTAGAAAGCTGTAAAATAAGGGCAGGTTGAAGATAATATCGTCAAATTTTGCAGTTATGCCAGAGTAGGGCAGCAAACCGGACTTTTTTGTGTGTGTTCTGGGTAACCTCCCTGCCTTTCTCCTTCCTTTCGTCTCTCACTCTCTCTTCTATTAATGATGCACCAAGAGTTCCTGCATTACCGGGGCATACAGGAACACTGGTTTCAGAGATACCGCACGCGTCCACCGCGTACTATCACCAGTGCCATCTGCGAAACATGCGCAGAAGAATAAGTGCACGTGCGTGAGTGCTGTTCTCTATCGTAAAAAACTGAATCGTTTTTGACGAAGATTAGGCAGTGTTATGCAGGACATTCAAAAAGCTGCACTGGCGGTAAGTATCGACACTAACAACGCGAACAAATACAGTGTTACCAATGGGTCGCAAGTGCGCGTGTTCATAATACAGTACACTATATGCAGTACACTAAAACACAGCGTTCGCAAGTCGCAAGCTGTGGGTAAATAATAATAATGAGGCCGCTATCAGCGTGAATCAGAATTACTCTTATTGGCACAATCATGTTAACTGGGGTGGGAATTAACAGTAAGGTCGTTACTGTCAATATTTTTCTGAGTGCCATCGAACATTTGTTTCTGTGTTACCAACGCTACTGCTGATCGTTACAGCAGTCAAATAAAAGTAGTGCGAACTATTTCTGGCAGGGGTTCAAATAATTTTCTAACTACATGCGCCTGTATTACACGCATTAAGACTTGTAGATGTTTGTAGCGATAACGCCTTCCCCTGGATCCTTCGGTGCTACCATTCGTACTTAAAAAGATCCCTCTTCTTTCCACGTCTGAACAGCCGCTGCCATCTATGCTCGCTGAGCAGCACTACACGTGCCTGTGTGCTGCCCGCTGTCGTTGCTCGAAGAAAAACCTAGATCTTTTCACGAAGGCGGGACATTGGAAAAGCTATACCGGTGGAAAGTGTTGACAGCAACAACTCGAACTAAAATACAGTGTTCCTTTTGAGGAATTCAGACTCGCAAATCATGGAATAAAGTGCAATAAAGTGCCCCGGGTGCAAGGGGCCAGTAGGGGGGTCTTACACGTCTGAAGGCACCCGGAAATTGTTGATATCCTCGACTTCCTCGACTACACCCGGGGGGGGGGGGGGGGGGGGGGGGAGGAATGACAGAAGACCTATGGGCCCCGGGTGCCAGACGGCCTAGCTACGCCACTGGCAGCATCCACAGTCAGGTAAGTCCGGGAGGATTCGCCTAGATAGTTTCGCTTTAGAAGTGAACGTCTCTCGAAAATCGGAGATCCGTAAAGCTACGCTGGTGAGCAATATTTCATGTCCTAAACAAGGGGTCGAGATGCCGTATCGAAAGCAACCGAATATGAATTGTTACAAACCTGGGGCGGCTTTCACGAACATTTAAAACGATTTTAATACAGCATCATTAAATGTTCCCTATATTACCACCACTTGCACCTATCCAACAGCTTAATAAATATACCGGTCGCCAAACTTTCCTTGGAAAGGCGAGACTCGCGCGACAAACAAATTAAATGGAATTAAATGTTCGTGCAAGACGCCGCTGGACAGGAACATTACTAAAATCTGAACATCAAAACCTAGAAAACTGGGACACGTTCCTGAACAATGCATGTAGCTCGAAAATACGTTCTGTTTGTTAGTATTAGAATCAAAATGTGTATCATGCTTTGCCCACCAAGCACATGCTGCTTTATTATCTGGCACTGAAATAAATTGGCAAGAACAACTCCAGCGGCTGCTCGCTCGATCTGTCTCCTTAAAATCAGCTGAAGAGAACAGGAGCTCCATTGCTGCACAAACGAAAAATAGAAACTTGAGTGCTCGTTTTACGTCCGAGTCGCAGTAGTCACTCACTGTCCTTGGCAAACGCACTCACTCAGTGCCCGGTTGCCTCGCATTTCTTTTGAAGAACTGTCCAACATTTCTGCTACAGAATCTAAATGTTTCAAACTGCGCTTCTGCGTGAAGCCCTACTGTTTCCAGCCTCGCAATTGAACGCGGCATAAATTCATACTTATCAGTGCATCTTGAAGCCGCATAAGATTCCGCACATGTCAATTAATTCGACGTCATCAGCAAATTCGATGATCTAATAAAAGCAGCAAAATAATTCCTTAGCAATCTGTGAAGTACTCAGAGCAGCCAAGCTACCTTCGTGCGAAGTAGAGATACAGAGCCTCCTTCTGTAATTAGCGATGAAGTTAGAAGGGCCTTAGAAGACATGAAACGAGGAGAAGCGGCAGGAGAAGATGTAATAACAGTCGATTTAATCAAGGATGGAGGAGATATCATGCTTGAAAAAATTGGAGGACGCTTAAGCTTCGCCTTCCCGTCGACCCGCCAAGGGGTGTAAGACAATGGGCTACGCCGCAGCGACTACGCGCCCTGCATCGGACGCGGTGAGCGTCGAGCAACGCAGCGTTCGGCGCGACAACGAAATGTGCTCCTGAGCAAGCGACGCACGCCTGAGCCTTAGAAACAGCTCGTTTCTAAGGCAACACCGCGTTCACTAGAGGCGCTTTTGTACCGCTTTGAAGCATCGAACTCGTGGCTCAGTGGTAACGTTTCCGTCTCACATTCCGGAGACCCTGGTTCGATTCCCACCCAGCCCATCTTGCAAGTTGTTTTTTATTCATGAAGTGCCTGCTGGGATTTATCGCTCACGGCCAACGCCGCCGACGCCGACGACACCGGCTTTTCTGCGACACGAGCTCCTTAACGCTGTCGCGTTAAAACTTGCGGCCCTTCATACCCAACGCCTCACGACTTCGAGTGCACCAGAGAGCTGGAAGAATGCCAACATTAAACTAATCCATAAAATGGGAGGCGTTAATGAATTGAAGAATTATAGGCTCATTAGCTTGCTTTCAGTATTGTATAAGATATTCACCGAGATAATTTCCAATAGAATCAGGGCAACACTTGACTTACATCAACTAACAGCTAGGCTGGCTTCAGGAAGGGATATTCTACAATAGATCACATCCATGACAGCAATCAAGTAGTTGAGAAATCTGCGCAGTACAATCAACCTCTCTATAAGACTTTCGCAGGTTATGAAAATGCATTTGATTCAGCAGAGACATAGAGTTTCCTACAAAAATTACTAGAGGGAACTCTGGCGCTAGTGTCTACGGGAGCTGCAATGGGAGCGGTTGTCCCAGCATGGGAATTATGGGAAGTACATGGATTTGCCTAAACTTCGTCTTTTTGGCTTCAAGCCAGCTTCGTGACTTTGTAAACGCGTCATTTTCAACAGTGTATTGCGTAATAAAGAATTAAATAAACATCATTAAAATTGCCAGACTTCAGGATTCGAACACAGGGACTCTAGCGAAGACGCCTGATATTGAAACCATTAAGCCACGGACGCATGCATCGACACGCGAATGAAACGCCCTTGCGAATTGATCGCGGGCATGCCAGTGCCTTGAGACGCTTGGCGCGTTTCGATTTGACCACCTGGACAAGCTCAATCCTTGCAATTAATAGCAATGGTACGCGTTCCCGGCGTGTCTTCTGCACTTCGAAGAATATAGATTGCGCTGAAATATACGACAATAAGATTTATATAGCGTAATAAACAAAGCCACAAAAACATCTGAATCCACGAGCACGAAGATCAGACAAATCCATGTACTTCCCATCATTCCCACGGTAGGACAACGACTGCAGCGCCAGAGTTCCCTCTAGTAATTTTTGTAGGAAACTCTATGAGCAGAGATACCAGAAGTCATAGAGGCATTTAGTAGCCAGCCCGTCGATAGCTCTGGAATGACCTCACACCCTCACATTAGACAGAGCTCGGTGCAGCATACTCTACAATGCACACAAGACACGTATTGTGTGCCAAGATGCCATAGTCGGATGGATTTACGGCAAACCTCTGACGTTTCGTAAGTGAGTGCGTGAACTGAAATCACATAGTTGCGAAAACGTCAACCGTTAGCTTTAAGAGCCGTTCCGAAAACGGCCGCATACGCGTCGTGAACCACTCTGGCAGGCGCATTACGCATGGCACCTGATGCTCATAAAATAAATACACATGGCACCTTCACAGTTCTTCTCATTTCGAAGGAAACAAAGGCTGTTTACAGCACAAGTGATTCGGACGCCCTGGGTACACAGGATACCACGAGCCCAGGCAGCACACAAAGTCTCATGCACGTCGACTTTAGGGTTACATGGGATAAAGGGGATAAAGCGCATTTCTGACCGTTCTTCGACGTCCTAAAGACGCCTCAGAGATGCCAGAATATATATGATCCTTAAAGTTGCTCAGAAAACGTTCTTTTTTTTATTTGGGGTTTTACGTGCCAAAACCACTTTCTGATTATGAGGCACGCCGTAGTGGAGGACTCCGGAAATTTTGACCACCTGGGGTTCTTTAACGTGCACCTAAATCTAAGCACACGGGTGTTTTCGCATTTCGCCCCCATCGAAATGCGGCCGCCGTGGCCGGGATTCGATCCCGCGACCTCGTGCTCAGCAGCCCAACACCGTAGCCACTGAGCAACCACGGCGGGTAGAAAACGTTTTCAGAAAGGCTATCTGTATAATCTTTTTTGCGGAACTCTGTTACAACTGTTTTTGGCGGGAAAGTTTTTTTTTCTTTCTTTTTTTGTTTTCGCGGCGGAGTTATATGCTTGTTCCGCAGTTGTTAGAGGCTCGACAAGACAGTTGTAGCGTGGCAGGCCGAGCGTCGAGCTGTCGCACTATAGTGCCCGCCATATTGCGAATTGCGTCGAGCTGACAAATGAACTTGGAAGAACGTGTCGATTCTCCGCCTTCTGCGAACCTTTTGTCCGGTACTTGGTGAATTCGTTGTTGTTGGTTGTTGTTAGCAGATACACGAATTTGGAAGCAGCCGTCGGAGATGCAGTTACTCGTGATTACATTGTACGGTAAATAATGAAAAGCGGCGGGAGCAGTCGCATTCACGTCCTATCCTGTGCCGCCCCAGCACGTGCAGCGTCGATGTTGGTATTTATTCCAGGCGTCCATTTAGTTATTTTACAGCGATCAATTAGATATAGGCCGTGAAGGCTGTTAATTAACGTTGCCAATTTTGAATTGTGAGCAAGTTTTTGAAGTGGCGTCCACATACACGCTGTTGTACGATCGCTGGCAGGCGCCGAGTTACGCCAACGCCTTCTCACACCTGTGGAAGACAGAACACATTCTTTCCAAGCCTACAAGGAGGAGAAAGAGGCACAAAAAGCTTCTTTGAAGAGCATCCTTAAAGGTTTACCTTGTAACTGGCTATGGGCTTGCTTTTTGTTTGTGAGTTACAAGTCAAGAATGAAGTGATAAATGTGTCTTAGAGGAATTCGTCACATATGCGAAGTAAATAACTCGGGTTAAAAAAACTCCCTGATCCCCACTTTCCTTGATTTTGTGTTTAGTAGGAAGCTTCAGCTCGCGCCCAACTCCAATACCGCGGCCAATTCAAATATATGCCAAACGCAGAAACGCTTTTCTGGGATAACCACGTGGCCAATTTTAATGAAATTTGTTGCATTTGTAAGGAAAAGGACAATTCTAGTGACTGTTGGAAGCGGAATTTTGATTTAGGACCAGAATTCCTTAAACGGACTGTCGAAAATTGGCCAGTTCGAAAGAAGTAGAACCACTAGGTTTACAAATTCATAGCTCTGCACTAAGAACAGATATCGCAGTTCTGTAAAAACTGCATCCATTAGAGCATCCAAAGCGGACAAATTTGATATTCAGCTTATATCTTACATGAATTTGTTACACTGTTTACAACGGCTTTGCAAAAATCCTGCTCACGTATGAGCGGTGAATTTGAGAGGCATGTATAATACAATAATTTTTTTCGGCTTTATATGTAGTATTAGATGCAATTTACAAAATTACGATACCGTTTTCAATTGCTGAGTTACGGAGTTGTAAAATGATAGCTTTATTTTCTGAGAATTATCGATTTTCAACAAATTTTATTAAAAATATCGATGCCCTAAACCGGAAGTATGCGACCAAAAGCCACTAAATTTCACCTTCTTTTGAGTGCAACAGACCTCAACAAATGTGGTGCAACGGTTGCCGAGGAAAACGACTTCTCCTTTCTTACGCATTTAGATAGGAGTCCACGAGCTTCAGCTTGCTCTTAAGTATATCATATGTTTATGTTAGTTCATCTGTAAGTCAATTTTCACATCTTAGACCCTTTTCGCGGAGCGTTTTGCTCCGTAGGATCGAGACGGCGCTTTCGGCGGCGCACCTCACGTTGCCTCAGCGACGAAAACGAAACCATTTCAACTTCTACCCTGTTTCTGTGCGATGAGCTGTCGGAAATGCAACCGAGTGTTCGCTAATACACCGTGCTCTATTCATGCTGCAAAACGTGGAGCGGTGGAAGACGTGTGCTGTAGCTGGCTGCAATGGTGACTGGCATATATACACATATGGAAACATCGACGATTACGATACTTCTTAATGCGAATTTTGAGTGCAACTGTTTCGGTGTTTCGAATTCGCGACATATTGTGACAAATTGATTCTGAACAACAGCGTCCCCTTGGCGGCGGCGCTGAGCCTCTGCCCGGGCAGCTCGTTTAGCAGCAGCGGCAGACGAAGCATTTCCACCGCATGCGTCGCTCATTGTTCACAAAGAAAGCATAAACACGGGAACGCGCATTCTCTAGCGGCGGCGGCGGCGCAGGCGAAGTAGCGCATTAGCAGTGGGTCCGAAGCCCGCGCCAGCGCTTTTGTTCCCATAGCACTCGCAGCATGTCTGGTCGCCGCCGTTGAGCACGTCTCGTGCGGCACTCCGCTTTCCTTCTCATGCTTTCGTCGTCTTTCATCTCCTGCTGCGTTCCGCGTACGCTCTTTCAACCTCCGCTGCGCTTATTCGCTAGGTTACCAGGGGCGCCCAGGCACACCGACGCGCAACGCAGGAACGGGCGCCTGAGAGCTGCGCTCTAAAATGGAATTTATATGTGTGACCAAATTCACTGACCACTGCTCCATAAGGACTACAGGTTGCTGGCCCTTGGCGGTGCACTGCTTTCCCCGGGGCCAAGAAAATTCACTCACCGGCTACCTTTGTATCGCAACCTCCAAAGGACTTCAACCGCGTAACGGCGGTTACCTGTCGTTATACATAATAACAAAGGGAGTAGCGCCGCTTCCCGGCAAAGTAAGTTTCTCGCACGCTATCTACACGCACCTGCCCCAACCTACATGTAAACTTACGGTTACTCTCTCCAACGCATCAAGAATGAGTGAATGGGTGCACACTTGAATCAATGCGACGAAGCATGGGTGACGGCGACAGCACCGCGACAACGCTCGAATGTTCGAAACTGAACATTTCGTGACGGTTCACAGAGTAAGCGAGTGACGAGCGATAATACGTCCTTGCTGTAAGCTATTACAAAGTACAGAACATCTATGTTCCTAGAGTTGTGCGCAGCAAGAACAACTCTATCGCAACTAAGCAGAAGATAAACAATCATGTAGTGACAGCACCGAGGAACATTACTGAGTCAGAAATACGATTAGCCGCTGTTTCAAAGTGTTTGCTAAATACAGAACGAAGAGCAAAACACACTGATCCTGATTTAACTGATAAGTGGAAAGCTTGGACAGCTTGGAATACATTTCTTGCGACACTTTTATACAAGCGTCGTATATGCTGCTCGCGTCGTTTTGACAAGTCGTAATGAGTTCGGAAAGCGCTTACATGTCCTCTGGAGCTGTGGCCAAAGCTTTGCGTCGTTCACCCAGTCACCGTCCCCAATATCCGTGACGATGGTTACGCGCAAGAAATCTGTCGATATTGTTTTCAGTGCCATTAAAAATGACGCTCTGTTGTTTTCACTGCCTCTAGCAACCATCAGTACTTCTGAAAGTTTAGTGATATGAGGCCCAAACTTTGTCATAATTGTGATTCTCTCGCAACAGCTCGTAAGTCAACCTCAACTGTCGTGGAATACTCTCAGCCCGCGTATGACGCCTCAATATTGTGCTTCACTGCTATAAAGAGTTTATTTTGGTTTGTATGAGGGTCACCTGCCTCTCGGCGTCAGCCAAAATTTTGTTATTTGAGCTCAAGCTCCTTCAAAGCGGCCGCAGCACGCTTCCTTTCCCGTTCATTCCTCAATGCGTAGCTCCTTTGTGTTCTTGTCCTCCTGCCGCCACTCGTTCGCCCCACGGACCATTCGAAGCATCTTCTTGGTCCCTAGGGGCCACGATAACGTCCGAAAAATCAGCCAGTTGGAAAAAATGAATGCATGCATTTTACTGCCTTTAAGGGCTCAAACCGCCACAGGCACATTCGAAAAAGCTCTGAAGGCCTCTCGGTACACTTATTAGGCATATTGGGGCTCGTACTGTAACAGGAGATACCGGGTGCACGTGCGTATAATTAAGGAATACATACTGTGTCCCGTGGCAATTGCCCCTTCCCACGCTTGTTATGCTTCACCGCAATACTTTTGTGTATGCCTCACCAAGTAACATTTCTGTACAGAGGCGAAGTTGACTTTCGGGAACCGGCGTTATGCAACGCACAGTGCTTTCCGAGCTTCGAAGCCAATTGCGAGGACCACAGAGGCGGAGTCAATGCCATTGCTGACAGAGGTGAATTCTTTCAATGAAAAACACGGCGCCCAATGGTAAGAAGCTTACTAGCGAACATCTAAGCAGTTAGGCCTAGCGTTGCCTCAGTGGTGGATACGGCTTCCAGCGGATCTGCGTGCGAGAGCGCCGGTTCCAGGTGGCGAGGTAATCAAAACGGCAGCGGTGGTGGCTTTGATTAATGCCGTTTCGGACCTGCGGTCACGGCAAGAAGTCCGAAAAATCGGACGGCGAAGGGTTCTTGCGTGCGAAATTTCAGACGTTCTGATAGTGATTCTATGGGGTACGTGGTGGTGGCGCGAAACCATCCGAATGATCGGGCACCCGGAAAGTCGGTCGTTGACTGTACACTGACAACTCCTCCAGCCGACGACAGGGCGTCAAAGACGATCCATTACGATTCCTGTCTATTACTCGAGCCAGCATTACCACGACTTTCGACCCTTTCAACAAAATTTCCGCTAATTTTCCCTGATAGAAGCACAAATTCCCTCAGTCCCCCCCCCCCCCCCAGGCTACTCAATATCCCTGAGAATTCCCAGTTTTCCCGGTTGGTAGACACCCTGGCTGCAGCTCTGGTGTTCGCTGAGTAGTGTTTCCGCCGGCCCCTCCTCTGTCACCGTCATCGGTTCTGGCATGGGACACGAGATCGGAGCGGCCTCCTACACGCTGCTGAACTTCCCGGCGCCACTGTTGGAGAAGGGACCTGCTGGCGCGGTTACTGCATCAACGCGACAAGCTGTCTAAGCACGGAGACCACGTGTGGCTCCATACCCGGTGGCGCAGCCGCGTCCAGTGACTAGGAGACGGAGAGCGACGACGACTGGACCGTTGACGGTAAGGGAGCCACCAAGGCATGCAAAGCCAAGCTGTCGAATAAAACGGCTCGGAAGAACCGCTCATTGGGTAGCAAAGCCGAGAACAAGAGTGGCGCGTCGTCCTCATCTGAGCCCGAGGAGGGCGAAGTCTCGGCCTCTGGTGGCGGTTCCTCGGCGCCGGCCGGCGGCATCGAAGACGACGATGATGACGATTCCGAAGAGGAGTGCAACGACGGCTACGATGAGGACCTCATGGGCGCTTGAGGTCAGTTGCTAACTGTGGTGGAAGTGGCACCGTTTGAGCGACGATGATTGTCGTCTGCGATCTTCCCGTCCTGTTAACTGCGTGGTGCGGCGCGGTGCCGTGTGGTATCTGTGCGGTCGAATGGCAGCGAGCGGGTGGCTGCTACTTCCGGGGACCTTCTGCGTGCACTCGTCAGAACGAGGTCGAGGAGGAAGACGGGACCAGCTGTACCTCCGGGAATGGTTTAGGACTTTCTGGTTCCTGCAAGACCTCGACAACTCGGAGGCTCCACCGCCTGATCTGCCGTATCTTCGTGAAGCGTACGTCGGGGAAGCCAGCCAGGTTTAGGGCCTTCGGGTTCCTGTAAGACCTTGGTGACTCGGACGTTGCCTCCTCCGCCTGATCCTCGTTCGGTGCAGCAGTCTGCAAGGTTTGCCCGCTGCCGGAGGTGCGGTGCCGTCGCTGGAAGCCGCCGTGGACCAGTGCAATAATAGCCTTCGCAGTCGGGACGGGCAATATGGGAACTCCGGCATCAGAGCCGGCAGTCGAAGAGGTGGATGACAAAGTGACTTGTGAGCGCTAGCGCGAGCGGTGATTCGAGGCTCTGCTGGGCGCTCTTGGGTGCGGGCGGCCAGACTGAGGGACTGCGCCGTTCTCATAGTGTATAATTAAAGAATACATACTGTGTCCCGTGGCAATTGCCCCGTCCCGTACTTGTTATGCTTCACCACGTAACATTACTGTACTAAGGCGAAGCTATCAGGAACCGGCATAATGCAACGCGCTCTGCTTTCCCAGCTTCAAAGCTAATCGCGAGGACCACAAAGGAGGAGTCGGTTCCATTGCTGACACCGGCGAATTCATTCAATGTAAAACAGGGCACCGAACGACAAGAAGCTTAACAGCGAACATGGAAGCAGCTAGGCCTAGAGCTGCCGCTGTGGTGGCTACGGCTGCAAGCGGATCCGCGTGCGAGAGCGCCGTTAGAGGCAGCGAGGTAATCAAGATGGCGACGGTAGTGGCTTTGTTTGGTTAATGCCAGTTCGGACGTGCGGTTACGGCAAAAAGTACGGAAAATCGGACGGCGAAGAGTTCTTGCGTCCGAAATTTCAGACGTTCTTATACATTGACTCTATGGGGTACGTGGTGGTGCCACAACGCCGTCCGAATTATCGGGCGTCCAGAAATCCTCCAGCCGATGACACGGCGTCAAAGTAAATTCGTAGCGATTCCTCTGTTACTCGAGCCAGCATTACCGCGACTTTCGGTCCCTTTCAATAAATTACAGCTAAATTTTTTCTGATAGAAGCACAAATTCCCCGAGTTTTCCCCCTAGTATTTTCAGAATATTCAAAATCCCCGAGGATTGCTGCGATTATGCGCCTTAATCACTCTTTAGCACCTTATCCATCCGCGTCGAACCTTTATCAACCGTGATGAGGCCCATATAACCACTCATCAACTCAGTGACTGCTTATCGGTCAGTGTTGTGCAACGTGAAGTGCATGAGCCCTCAGAGATCAGTGGCATTTCGGACAGCCAAGCAACGTTCTAACGGAAGGTGCATGCTGCGACTACCGAAACACATCAGGGATGTGGCTTGTTTGGCATTACTTTTTCGCAAAGTTCAAATTTTCCTGATGTATACAATGCTTCAAGTCAGCTCTACATGTAGTCTTAAAGATGGCTTTTATTCCAGCATCACCAAATCTTGCAACAATGCATCCATAGAAATTGTTCGCCTATGACAGTTTTATACCGCTGGTACAACACATTCATATGGTTCAGATATATTTACCTTCAGCAAGCATAGGTGTTTAACCCAATGGGTAAGACAATTGGCTTCTCAGCGTGGGGTCGTAGCTTCAGAGCTCACCACCACCAATCTTTTTCCCTTCGTATTTATTTTGTTCTATACGTCAATGTTCCTATAGTGCTTCATCTTACGTGACAGATGGGTTTCCTCGTTGGATAGGCATAGAAATGCTTATGCATACAGAAGAAAAAAAGGACATCAGTATCTATAATGTTGTGTTCAAAGGGCCTTGGTGGTTCACATTTCAATGAAATTAGTCAGTTAAGAATATTACGTTATGGTTTACATGCTCAGAACCAAATTTGCGGTGAAACATTGTTTTAATTCCTGTACTTTCACAACATAAGAAGATATGTTTGAACAGGAGACATTGTTGGTTCATTATGACTGCATGCACAGTCCACTGTGGTTATGCATACGTATGAGCCCTGATTAGCCACCTCCTCCAGTTAATACCTGGCGCGAAGGCTTCATTAAGAACCACGACAGTACGGCGACATCAAAAGTGTATGAGAGCACTCCATTGTTCCTAGCTCACTTGTGGTCGTCCTGTTCACATCAGAGTTAAAGACCTTTTTCAAAGCCGAGTGTAGCCTAATCTGTAAAAATATTCATTCATATATATGACAGACACCTATTTATTCACTAAAAAGCAATGTCTGCAAAAGAAGCGAACTTGTGTTCATCATCATCATCATCAGCCTGGTTACGCCCACTGCAGGGCAAAGGCCTCACCCATACTTCTCCAACAAACCCGGCCATGTACTAATTGTGGCCATGTTGTCCCTGCAAACTTCTTAATCTCATCTGCCCACCTAACTTTCTGCCGCCCCCTGCTACGCTTCCCTTCCCTTGGAATCCAGTCCGTAACCCTTAATGACCATCGGTTATCTTCCCTCCTCATTACATGTCCTGCCCATGCCGATTTCTTCTTCTTGATTTCAACTAAGATGTCATTAACTCGCGTTTCTTCCCTCACCCAATCTGCTCTTTTCTTATCCCTTAACGTTACACCTATATAGGATAATGGCAACCTGCTGTTGCCATTATCCTATATGGCAACAGCAGGATATTATCCTATAACCTCCTATATGAACTTGTGTTACACCTTAGTAAACAGATCTAGATATTGTGTAACCAAAGTTAGGGGGAAGCAAACTGCCTAGCGTACAAAATAATGCAGAAGTGTACACTAAGGAAGGAGAGTACAAAACGAGCACGGTATGGTGCTTTGGGTATGCAAGGACACTTGTGTGTGCTAATTTTAACCCCCCCCCCCCGCCTCAATGATACTGCAGGGTACGCTGATATTGCAATGTCGGAGAATTCTTTTACAGGTGTACCACGCCACACTTTAGTCTGACTGTGTCAATAGTTAGCACACGTCTATTCCCATTTTGTGGAGATTCAGGCTGCACTTGGAAGGCATGGTATGAAGTTGGAACCGGTAGCGCCATCTCTTTTTCCTATTTAGGGCGCATTATCCACACATTAACACGATAAACTCATCACATATATTGGCTAAGAAATGAAATGCACGGCAATCTGAGTCTGTCTGCAATCGCTATTCCAGCTACTCAAAGGTTATGAAAGAATCACAAAAGTGTGAAACTTTTATTTGCCAACAATATTTAAAATATTCTTCAATACATGCTTCATAGATTTTCAGCTGATCAAAATGTAATTTGTCCTCTCGTTGCAATTTATATGTGCAGTGAAGTTCACAATATCGCAAATACATGAAAAAATAACATAAGCTGTGTAACAACTTGCTATATTTAGTATCTCAATCACCTTTGAACACAGTTAGGGAGAAAAACAAGGCATCAACACAAAAAACTCTTAAGCTTGTAAATACATCCATTTTGCTTGTTTCAAAGCAGTCCTAAGTTAAAACATATTTGGCCAAGCCTGCCACTTGGCTAAACATTAACTGATTTAAGCATACTAGTAGTTCTGCACATCCGCAACACACCTTACACCCAAACATTCTGTGTCACTCCAAAAATGAAGGATCAAATGAGTACATTAACAAAATGTAAAAGAATAGAAGAGAGATAGAGGGCAGAGTCTAAGACATCTTTCACTGCACAAGGGAGTGCACAGTGTATCATTGTTAGCAGTTGTTATGTACTGATGAAACAGTGCACTATTCAAAAATTGCAGTTACTCCATACAGCCTCGCTTTTGCTGTATGGAACTTCGAAGTATAACACAGCTGATCACATAAAAGCAGCAAGCGGTTATTCACATCCAGCATCTGCTTCAAATAGATGACATGAGAGCGCAAGCTTTACTCAGCTCAACTCCAATATTTCTGTCAGTCACAGAGAAGAGCATGAAGAGCTAATTTTTCAGTATGACACCTTGTATAACAGTCCTATTTCCAAACATTTTGGGAAGGGTAAGTATTACAACTAAGTAAACTTTACTGCTTCGTTTATGTCACCAGATCACAAGAAAAATGAAAGCTGGTAACTGCTGATTGCAAATTCATAAATTTCTATACCAGTAGATATGCTGGCAGTATTAGAGACAAGAATTTTTTAGTGCCTAAGTATAAGGAATATATACATTAGTGCATGACAAGCAGTGTTTAGCAGATAGATGTGAAAAAAAGGTCAGATCACAAAAATGCCTCCTAACAGCACAGAAGAGGCGATGCTTGCACAGTTAACGTTATTATAGACTGTATTTATTTTTCTCTTTGCATAAATGCAACACCGACAGCAAGGTTAACAGAGATATGGGTACAACACTTCCAGATAGCAGTGACCTGGAAAAAGCAAAAAAATATCCTAATTGACGGGCACAGCTGCATGCCCAAGATGCATAAAAACATGTAATTTTTACAGCCAGTACTATAAATTTAAATAATGATGGCTAACAGCTAAACAACAATGAGGCATCATGAGCCTTTGTCGTCCCTGTCGCTGCTGCCTCGATTCATAAATCTCTGGAAGAGATTGTAGGTGACGCCAAGCATCAAGCACCCAATCACAGTTCCCTGTGCAGACACACGGAGCTGCATCAAGAAGAGGGAGGGGTCGAGCTTCTTGCGCCTCCGGAACAGGAAGGCCCCGTATGTGCAGACAAAGACGCAACCAGACAGACCTGGAAGCCAAAGACAAAAATTTGTGGTCAAGCAAAAAGGACACCTGAAACGATCGTAGGCAAATCCAAGAGAAACATTTAGACACAGGGCGTGCCACAGAAAGCTCTCGCACAAAATTTTCTTGAGCTACAAGTGTTCAAAAGATATCTTACTCTCAATCCGCTTAACCCTATGCAGCTGTTTGAGTCAAACCTTGTCTGGTGATACAAGTGTTGTCAACTTCTGGTTAGTTTGAGCAAACAAGTTTTGCATTCCTTTCCTACGCCTCCTTTCTCATTGTTGTGGTGACGGTGGCCTCAACTGGTGCAGTTTATATGCAGCACCCAAACCTGCTACAGTGTGCACTCACTGCTATGCATTTCTGAAACACATGTAGCATGTGGAACCAAGTGATAGATCCTTGAAGCAGAAGTTAAGGTGCAGTGCTGATAAGTCGCAGCATGACACGGCCATGCAGGGGACCAGGCGCATTCCTTTAGTGTGCCTAAAGGCAGTACTACTGCAGCAAATTATTACGGCCACAACCCACATTCATGCAAATTCATTTCCTCCCTGCACCACCAAAAGCTGTTGCCACTGATCTATATAAATCTTTACACAGAGTGCATCAAAACAAAACCTGTCGCATTCTGGTCTTCATTCCAATTCTAGCTTGAACCAGATAATGCTAATTTGCATAATCTAGAAATCATTACAGGAAAACATCATAAATTTACTTTGTACAAAAACTCGATGGTGCTCCTGAGCTGCATAGAGAGACAAAAAGAAAGGTATACATGTTGTTCTTCTGGCTGCAAGTACCTTCACCAAGAAATCGTACTGTGAAAGCACACCTCAGAAGCAATACCATCATTTAAAAATATCGTAGCTGCTTCACTTTGTGCAACAGTAGGTTCAAAAGCAACTGCGCAGCTAGGAAGCACTTCTTCATTTCAGTGATTATACACACTGTCCCAGCTAAGGCAGGCCAAGCTACTTAAGGAGCTGTGAGAATTGAAGCTGGCACCAATGTCCTTTTGCTGGTACTCAACTTGCGCAAACTGGAGAACTTTTCAATTATAATTGACGAGCTAATTAGTTAACTTTAAGTATTTAGAATAATAATCACTGGCATAATGGCATAAGCTTAAATGTAAAACTGCATGTCACATTTGAAAAAAATTTTTAAAAGTTTTCAGCTCGCTGGGTCTCCTGTAGGAATTTATCCCGCATTTCGAGGTTGTGGTGCAAAACGCGAACAAGAACACAAAGTGAGTGTGGGCCCGCTTCGCCTTGTGCATACAACAGCAGCGCTCTCTAAAGTGGTTTCATAGAACTGACACTGCCAAATGGCTGACTTGATGGCCACGTGAAAGTGACAAGGCAGTAGTGTAATAATAATCATCATCATCATCACCATCTTATTTTATATCCACTGCAGGACGGTCTCCCTGTGATCTCCAATTACCCCTGTCCTGTGCCAACCGATTCCAACTAGCACCCGCGAATTTCCTAATTTCACCGCACCACCTACTCGTCCTCTACTGCGCTTCCCTTCTTTTGGTACCCATTCTGTAACTCTAATGGTCCAATGGTTATCTAACCTGCACATTACACAACCTGCCCAGTGCTGTTTTTTTCTCTTAATGACAATTAGAATATTGGCTATACCTGTTGACTCTCTGATCCAAACCACTCTTTTTCTGTCTCTTAACGTTATGCCCTGCATTCTTCTTTACATAGCTGTTTGCGCGGTCCTTAATGTGTTCTCAAGCCTCTTTGTCAGTCTCCAAGTATCTGCCCCATATGTTAGAACTGGTGAAACACACTGAGTGTACACCTTCCTTCTCAATGATAATGGTAAGCGTCCATGTATTCAGGAGCTGACAATGTCTGCCGTATGCAATCCAACCCATTTTTATTCTTGTATGAATTTTCTTCTCATGATCAGGGTTCCCTGCAATTATTTGACTTAGGTAAATGTACTCCTTCACAGACTCTAGAGGATGACTGGCGATCCTGAACTCTTGTTCCCTTGCCCGGTTATTCATCACTTGTCTTCTGCATTGATCTTCAACCCCACTCTTACGCTGTCTCTTTTAAAATCCTCAATCATCTGTTGTAACTCGTCTGAAGTGTTGCTGAATAGAACAATGTCATCGGCAAATCAAAGGTGGCTGAGGTACTGGCCATCGGTCCTTACTCTTAAGCCTTTCCAGTTTAATAGCTTGAATACTTCTTCCAAGCACGTCGTGAATAGCACTGGAGAGATTGTGTCTCCTTGTCTGTCCCCTTTCTTTATAGGTATCTTCTTACTTGTGTAGAATTAAGGCAGCTGTGGAATCTCTGTAGATATCTTCCAAGATATTTACATCATCATCATCAGCCTGTTTTATGTCCCCTTCACATTGACATTTTTTTCTGTCAGAATGAACAACAATATGCTGAGATATCTCTATTGGGCTCAACCATCAAGGCCATGCTACGGCAAATTATCGAGGTCATGAAGTTTCTACTGTCTGGTTTGAATACACCAATGGTGCAGACAGCTGCAAAAATAACGCACACTATAGGTGGTCTCCTGGCGGTGCAGCAGTAGCCTTGGCCCCTTCCCGCGAAGATGCACATTATGTAAAGTGCGCACACACTCATTGCACAGAAACAATATACAGTCGCCGACTGATTTTTCGGACTCCAAAAATTCCGACATGCTCGATTATTCAGTCTGCTTTGTGGCACCGCCATTCTCCCCACAGACCATAATGTATAACAACTGTTGAAAATTCAGACATCTTTCAACTTCTCGTCTGATTTTTTGGACACTCCTTGAGCCAACTCGATCGAGAGCACTATGCACCGACTCTGACTGGTGCATGGTTCGACTTGCTGAACGTCATTTTTGTTTTGAATGGAGCTTCCTTGCTGCCCCATGAAGTGGAGCTACTGCAAATCCCCGCTCATCATCGTTGGTTCAACAGAGTGGCTACAGCAGTTCCAGTCTCAGCTTAGTAAGCCATGTCAAGACAATCCAGCAGCTGACTTGTTTCTTTCTTCGTGTACGATGCTGCGAGTAGTTCACATTCTTTTGTTTGTGCAACGTGTCGGCATGACGGCGTGGTGGTGTTTGCTTTGTGTGCTGTGTCGAGGTTGCGGTGATCCAATGTGGCATGCGAACATCGCGTCAAGTGTCTAATGGTGCCGACAGTGCCGACGCAGACTGTGCTGGGGAATGCCGGCAAGTGGGTGCCGGGAGCCCTAGTATTTGTCACCTTCCGATGTGCTCCCTACTGACGCCAAAAATGGTTCGCGAGACCTGCGCAGTGGACACCGTCTCATTGCTGACACTGCTGTACTGACATGCGCAGAACTCGGCGACGGCAAGATCATTTGTCAGGTTTCTGCTGCACCACCGGATGATGACTCCGAGTCGGAAGATGACGCACCATGTGCTACGCTGCCATCGGATGCCGTGCGTGTACAAGCAGTGACTGTGCTTTCAGCCGCCTATCGTGACCGTACGACCCTCTCCGAGGTTCAGGCTTATCTGATTGCGCGTAAACAGAACAGTGTGCAACGGCGCATTCATGATTTCTTCAAGCCTACTGCAGAGCCTGAATAAGTGCGTGGAAATAAAGGATTTCTTTTTTTTTTCTCAATCTGCTTTTTCAGACACCTGTTTATTCGGACATTTCTGCAGTCCCCGTGAGGTCCGAATAAACGGTCTGCAACTGTACATACTGTGCTGCTCTCATCAACTTCATGATACCAGTTTTCTTCCTCATCACAACCTATCTGTTGCTCCCCCAAACATCATCCACAGCATGCAGGCACGAGGCACTTCACTCAGAGCGACCTCTCCACCTTTCAGTCATTAAAGTTCCTTTCTCTCTCAACCTTGTTTCCTTGACAACTGCCGAAACTGTAATAAAACCGAGATATTTTCTTGAAAGAAGCAGGCTAAATTCACACCGCATCTTATAAGTCGAACCCGGGTATATCGAATTCGACGGGGATCGGAAAATAGTTCGATATAGCGAAAATTCGATATACAGATATAGGCCAAAAAAGCACTCGCGATCATAAAAAATTGTGGCTTACCGATTGGAACAGCTGCGAATCACATAGCATGTGCACGCAATATGAAAGCGCTTTATTTCACGGAAAAATATAACTAATTTTGGGCTGCTTTTTACTCTGGGAAATGCAGTTTAAAACACTAGTCTCAATCTTCTTGAGACTGTACAGGTGCGAGAGCCCAGTGCCTTCCATTTCGCTGCAACAGCGCCGAATCAGGCTGAACGCTGACGCCAGTTCAGTGGCTGTGCACGGACGCGTTTCTTCGAAAACACCGTTGCCCTCGTCGTCGCTGGAATTGCTGTCTTGAACGCCAGCTATTCCGGCCACAGTGTCCTCATCAGCGAGGTCGGCTACCACTTGAATTTCGCTGTCAGCGTTAATGAAGTCATCAACAGTAACTTCGGACGGGACGGCGCTGGGAAAATTGGACAAGTCGCGGAACGCGTCCTCCAAGCACTCATCATCATCTAAAGCTTCCGGACATTCATCTCCAGCCACTTCAAGGCCTGCCTTGCCGAAACAGTTGGCTACTGTGGCCTGCTTCACGTCGCCCCAAGCGCCGGTAATCATCTGGATCGCGCCGAGCAGGTCAATGTTGAGACCGGTTCCCATGCGGAGGTTTATGAGGAGCCGTTGAATAAGTCGCTTCCGATAGTCTATCTTGAATGCCTTTATGATACCCTGGTCGAGGAGCTGCAGTCTTGCTGTGGTGTTCAGCAGGAGAAACTTCAATTCGATGCGCTGCAGCTTGCAAGTCGTTTGATGGGCCGAACAGTTGTCTACCAGAAGGCAAACTCGGCGGCCCGACTTGCCCAACTCAGCGTCCCAAGCCTGCAGCCATTCAACAAAAAGTTGACGTGTCATCCAGGCCTTCCTATTACAGCCGTAGTGAACAGGAAGCTGTTTACAGTTCTTGAAGCAGCGCAGTGACTTGCTCTTCCCGATCACGAATGGCCGTAGCTTGCACGAGCCGTCCATGTTGGCTGCAAGCAGCACCGACACACGCACTTTGCTCATTTTGCCGCCGTGGCATGAGGTTCCACGAAGAGCGAGTGTCTTATTCGGCAACATTTGCCAAAAGAGACCAGTTTCGCCTGCATTGAAGATTTCTGCACGCGAAAACTTCTCAGTGAACTTCGGCCACTCCTCAGAAAGCCACTGCTGCATCTCCTGGCTGCTGACAGCCCCACTTTCGCCTGAAATGGCCTTTCCTACAATGCCGTGGCAGTTTTTAAACCGTTGCAGCCATCCAGTGCCACCGCAAAAGTTCTCTTCGCCAAGAGCCGTAGCAAGCCATTTGGCCTTTTCGATTAACATCGGGCCATCCACGGGAATATTTTTCGCTCGGATATCAAGAAACCACGTATAGAGTGCCTTCTCCACTTTGTCCAAAGCAGCAGGGTGCACACGACACGCTTCTGAGCGACTTTCCTCACCAGCTTTAAGCTTGATGTCCTGCTTGTTTTTTAACAACATACCTAAAGTACTCCGTGGAATGCCGAATGCGTCTGCCAAGGAGGACTTCTTTTCTCCATTCTCGACACGCCGGATTACTTCAAGCTTTCTTGCAAAGTCCAGATTCTTCCTCTTTTTTTATGACTGCGAATGCCATAGCTCACCAGATGACCGCAATCGCACATGCTACACACGGCACGTTGAAACAGAGGTAGGCACAACAAAACGCGCGATGCGCAGACGGAGCAGTCCGAGCGAAGCCTGTTTGAGCGGCAGTCAACGGGGCTGAGAAGGAACGACAAAGGGAAAAGAAAGGAGAGAGCGGGGAAAAAGATCGGCGGAATATGCCGTCGAAGGCGCTGTGTTCGTTTTTTGAGCCCTCTCTGGCGCTCTTGTCTCCCTTGGCCCATGAGCGATCATGCCGACCTCTCACTCTCTCTCTCTTTTCCCAGGAAGTGTGGCTTGGAAACGTCGCTGCGTCTCCATGCCGCGCACTCTCTTCGCTGAGCTCCAATGCCCTTGCCCAATGCACACGCCGGCGGTAGAGGAGGAGTGAGAGCTCGCGCCGGTGGGGCGCAATAACGGGGGAAAGGCTCTGCGTCTCTGCGAACGGGGGAAAGGCCGCGCATGCGCACAGGAGGAGCCTGTTGACTAACTCTGCAGAAATGTTTTCCCCTGAGGACCGGACACGAATGTCTTTGGGAAAAGCGCACCTTCCAGGGGCGCGGCGTTCGATATATCAAATGTCCGACGAAAATGGAATTCGATATACTACGCAATTGTCCTATACTTTTACACAGTATTTTCAAGGGGGTAATCTGTGTGTTCGATAGAGCCAATAATTCGAAATATGCGGGTTCGATATATCCGAGTTCGACTGTATAGCGGTCTCTAGCAAAATGCGAGTCCTTGTCCAACAACCTATGGTACACATATTGACAAATGCATAGCCAAAGTGTATCTATATCCAAATGCAAATGCAATTTCTGATATTTTTCTTATTCCTGGTCGCCGTGTCTTTTGGTGTGTGCTCTTGCAACAGACCTTGTATGTGATTTTTTTTGTCTGGTTGGCACACGGAGGCAGTTTTAGGCAGCATTCAAGGTGAAAGTTGTAGACTCTGCAGAAGCCAATGGCAACATGGTTGCCCAGCGCCAGCTTGGCCTTTCTATAAAATAATGCTGGTATAGCGGACAAAAAAAGGCAAAAAAGAAAAAAAAAACAACTGTCGGCATGCACCCGACGTAAAATATAATTTCTTGGTTGTCATGCTGTGCACCTATAGCTTGAAGACAACTTCTGCAATTTGTGTAAGAGCATTGTAGCATGCTTGCTACTGGTGACAGTGCTGTTGTGAAAATAAATTTGTTTTGGTGATTTTGTAGTTTTCCCTTTTTCTCATTTTTTACTTTCAGTTAAGAGTTCCTCTTAAATCCTCATTCGGCTAATATTCCGGTTTAGACGCTAGCCCTGTGTAATGCCTTCACCCTCATAACACAGACAGCTCTGGTATGACAACCACTTTAGTCTTTATTTGCTCAGTCTTATTGTCGGGCTAATACTTCTGTCATTTATCTGCTTCAAGCAGCCTTACAAGTGAAACAAACTTAGATCCATTGAGTTGATGGTAAGCTTTTCGTTGTGCTTCAAAAAGGAAGGCCCTTGAAAACCAGTCCCTTGGCATGCGTAAATATCATGCCAAGGCTTGCCAATGAGAGCTTAAACATGAGAAAAGCAACGTGGAAGTCTGGAACTTTACCTTAGCAACAGTAAGCCCTAGGGTTGCCAATCATCCTACATTTAGGACGTTCCTGACATGACCCAGTCAAGAGGATCAAACGTCCAGACTTTTGCTTTTTCTTCTCCACTAGACAACAATAAATAGACCAGGTTTACTTCCTATAATGCCTGACAGCTCGTTTGCACATTCTTCTTTCTTATGTTGTTGTGTTGCATTGTCATAAACATAAAAGCGGTTTTGTGTTTGCTGTGGCTCTTGTTCTGTTGTAGTGTCTAAACTGTAGGGGTGTGCAAATAGTGGTTTTTGAGATTGAAACGAATATGAATTGAATATTGCCAGAAACGAATCAAATCGAATAGCTTTCAAATAGCTTTCAAGTAATGAACAGCCATTATTATAGTAACTATAAAACATTGTTCACATCCTAGTATTCCTAACGTTAGCAAGCTACTGTCATAACACAGCACATTATGAAGGTTTTATCAAAAAATTATACAGAAATTCAGACCATGTCTTCAAACGTATAGGCACTTTTTGGTTCTGCTGTTATTTAGCTTTTGATTTTGTTTCCCAAATTTAAGTAGGCCCATCCCCAAATCTAAAGCTGGCCCAACGCCAAATTTCAAGCTGGCCCACCCCTACTATAGGTGTCCTCATGCAATTTCTATGGAGCCCTATGCATCCCAATGGGTAAGGTGTCACCCTTTTCATGTTACGGACATGATTTTGCTAACAAAATTCTTTGCGATCAATTTTCTTTGTTTTAATTGTTCCTTACGGTTTATAGAGCTACCAATCATCCACATTTACACTTATAACTAATGTCTTTGGCCGACACCATATAAAAGGCAGCTAGCATGATTTGGTGGATTATAGGAGGAACAGAGGACAAAAAAGTTTAGCACACAAATCTTTCTGAAAGCACTATCGACGTGTCTTTCTAGCACCAATTTGCCCAGGTAGCTGTTGATTATTTCTTACTCTACTAAAAGATGCAAGTAATGAGTAAGGTCATTTTGTGCCAAAAGAATATTGGATACAGTCGCAACCTGTGCCTCTAACCATGCATTTTGGATTTATTGCCCAGAAACAACAAAAGGCGTTAGGTTTTGTTTGACAATGCTTCTGCATGAGCACCACGTCTCACACTATGCATGTCTTGACATTGTTATAAAATCATTTTATTTGTATAAAAAACAAACCATGGGAGTCCAGAGTGCCCCAAGGAGGCACTACAGTATATGCATTCTGGAAAGTTTTATGGAAAAACAGCGGCACGAGTGTTCCTCGGGCACCAAACACGAATGAATAGAATTTATTGATAGGAAAGACAGAGAGGTCGACCTGAGCTAGTGCGCTCTAGTCTGCTACTCTGCACTGGGGAAGAGGGAAGGGGAGTGAAAGTATTGGAATGGATGATGATGATAAGAGAAGTGGTGAGTGCTTATGTACATGAGACAGTTGCCTCGCTAGAGCCGCTCGTCGAGCTTGGTGTCCTGCAGAAACTCCAACAATACTTTTGTTGCACGCATTGAAATTGCAGTGTCAGGCCATGGGCCGAGGATAGCTTCCTCCGACAGTAGTTGCCTGCCAACGCTGGCTAAGAAACTGTCTAACGTCCTTCGCTCCAGCATATATGCTGGGCAGTCGCACAGTACATGTTGCAGTGTTTCGGGCATCTGGCGTGTACACAATGAGGGCTGTTCGATTGGCCGATGAGGTGTGCGTAGCGACGGGTGAAAGCAATGCCGAGCCGAATCCTGTGTAGCAATGATGTTTTGCTCCGTGTAAGCTTCGGGGGCAAACAGAATTTACCGTCTGGGTCAATCATATGTAGACGTCTGTGAACGTTATCAGAGTGGGCTCTGTAAGCCTTTGTAAGGTCCTGCATGAGTGCCTTGATCATGGAGTTGGTGTCAGGTCGCGAGTAGGCAATCCGTACTTCATCAGAGGAAGAGGAGGCCGATCTTGCCTCACTGTCAGCGAGTTCATTACCAAAAACACCACAATGGCCAGGCACCCATTGAAAGGTGATCACGTGGCCACTTAACTCGGCACTGTGATAAAGTTCGACGATTTCCAGCACGAGCAGATAGTATGGTTCTTTGTTTAAAAAGTATTTTAGCACCTGTAGCGCTGATTTGGCATCGCACAATATTGTCCATTTATGGGGTGTCTGCGTTCTCATAAAACGGACAGCCTCCCGTATTCCCGCAAGTTCCGCAGCCGTAGATGTCGATTTGTGGTCTAATCGAAATCGTTGAGTAATTCCAAGTTGTGGGATGACAAATGCGGCCGTTGTGGCAGATGGCGTGACCGAACCATCGGTATATACTTGTACAGTCCCACTATATAAAGTAAATATATGGGACAGGGTGAGCTGCTTCAAGCCAATGGAGGAAACGTGAGATTTCTTCCTAATTCCGGGTATCTGAAGCCTCACTAGTGGTCTTGGCAATGTCCATGGAGGTGTCGCGGGGATGTCGGTTGCCTGGAATCTTGCAGGTACAATGCTTGCGTGACATGCAATAGCTTTAGAAAAAGCACAGTCAAGGTTGATGCTTGGAAGCGTTGACAGTGGATGGTGTGAGTGTCTGGTTAGCAGGCGAAGATAGGTTCGCACAGGTTCACAAGACCTGTATATGTCGATAGGACAAGCCCGTGCTTCCGCTATTGTGCCCTTAGTTGACGTGCAGCGTGGCAAGCCAAGACATATCCGTAGTGCTTGAGCCTGAAGGCTCTCCAGCGTGCGTATACAAGATGACCCCATGTTAGATAACACAGGCATGCTGTAGCGTATGTAGCCCACAAAAAGTGCCTGGTACACTTGGAGCAAACTTCGCTCAGAGGCGCCCCATCTCAGTCCTGATATTACACGAAGAACGTGTATGAAGTTAGTCAGTTTAGCCCTAAGCGCAGTAACATGTTTGGTCCAAGAAAAACTGCGGTCTATTATCACGCCAAGAAATCTGTGGTGGGTGACTAAAGGAAGCGCCGTTCCGTCGACAAAGATTGGATAATTTGACATCGATTTGCGCGTAAATGCCATGACTGCACACTTAGTTGCTGAGAGTTGCAGGCCTCTACGGCGCAAGTACTTTGCCGTTATGGTAACCGCACGTTGAAGCCTTGCACGCACTTGTGGACGTGTGACCCCGGATGACCAAATACAGATATCATCCGCGTACGTACTGATACGCGCTGTTTCAGGTAGCTCGTCTGCAAGGCCCACCAGTATCATATTGAACAATACTGGGCTAAGGACACCACCCTGCGGAACACCCCTGCGAACTTCATGTCTATCAGTCTCGCCATCCGAGGTGGACATGAAAATGGTGCGGCCACTGAGGTAACTCTGCAGCCATGCATACATCCGGCCACCAACACCAATATCCTCAAGCGCCTGAAGAATCGAATGGTGGAAGACGTTGTCGTAGGCACTTTTGATGTCCAGAAATATTGCGCATACCAGACGACGGCGTCTCTTTTCCTGTTGAACAGAAGATACTAGGTCGATTACACTGTCAATGGATGATCGGCCTCTTCTGAATCCATTGATGAAATCAGGAAGTCTACCATTTTTTCGAGTAGCCATTCCAGTCTGCTCAGTACTATCCGCTCCATCACTTTACCGACACAGCTTGCCAAGGCTATTGGCCGATAATGTGAGAGATCATGCGGGCATTTCCCAGGTTTTAGCAAAGCCACAAGACGACTGCACTTCCAGTGATTAGGCACAGTTGCTGTGTCCCACGTAGAATTGTAGAGCGCCAGGAGAATTTCTCGAGCTTCTACTCCAAGATGACAAATCGCGGAGTATGTAATTCCGTCTGGTCCTGGACAAGTTGATCGGCGGGAAGAAGATATCGCAGCGTCGAGCTCGTGCATAGTAAAAGGCGCGTCCAGACGGTGATCACTAGATGACGGGAAAGTCAGTCGTGAATGGGTTGGTATATCGTTCGAGGAGCTCACGAGTAATTTGCAAAAGTCATCGGCGACCTCAACTTCACGCCGGCCTTGCCGTATGGCCACAGCGCTGAACGGGTGAAGCTGTTGTGGAGGCGAGAGAAGGCTTCGTACAATTTGCCAAATTCTAGAGAGAGGTTTTCTCGGATCCAGAGAGCCACAGAATGATCTCCAGCGTTGTTTGTCAAGCTTCTCAAGGTGGCGCAGGACATGACGCTGAGCCCGGCGTGATGCAGTGACGTCTAATGGTGATTTGGTCCTTCTGTATTTCTGTTCTGCTCGACGCCGTATCGCGCGAAGTCGCTCGTACTGGTCATCAATAGATGATCTAGGTGAAGGTGCGCTGAGGTGTTTTGTTGTGTCACGTAAAGTTGCCGCGATGACATCTTCAATATTGGACGGTGCTTGGACGGCTTGACATGCGGTGGTGACAGATTGTTGAAATGTTGGCCAATCGATAGAACGCACAGTGTGCGGAGCTGGGGGATGTAACCATTTCAACTGAACATATGTTGGTAGATGGTCACTTACATGGGTGTCGAGATCAGTACACCATCGCGTAGCAGACAGCAGGCTTTTTGAAACGAACGCAATGTCAAGACAACTGCTGTAGTAAGAGCCTCGAAGATATGTCGGTGAGCCATCATTGATCACCATCAAGCCTTGACTAAGCATGAAGTCAGCCAAGTCTCTACCGCGGGCGTTCGTCGAAGCAGAGCCCCACATGGGATGGTGGGCATTAAAGTCACCGATGACTACGTGGGGACCCGGACAAGCTTTCAGTATGGACAGCAAATATGAACAGTCTATGCTCGATGTTGGGGGTATATACCCGCCAATTACTGAGAGTGTGCGCCGCTTGTACTTCAGCGTTATGCAAACGTACTCGTTGGAAGCGTGTGCAGGAATGTCTTTACGAAGGCACGTTAAATTCCGACGAACAAAAATGAGCACTTTGCTTAAATTGTGATCATGCCTTGACCACAGTGGCACATATCCAGATACACGTAGTAAAGACGTCATGTTTGGTTCACATATTACAGCCACGGGAAACTGGTATTTGAACATCCATTGCCGAAAGTCTGCGAGGCGGCCTCGTAGGCCTCTGGCATTCCACTGCATTATTGCAGATCTTCGTAATTGGTTTTCAAAAGAGAGCGCCATGGTGCCTTATTGTAGAGCCGCGAGGAGCGGTTCCAAAGCATCTAGAACATGTAGCGCGGTCTTAGCAACCGGCGTCTGTAATCCGCAGAGAAGTGAACGCATCGTAGTTATCAGGTGTTTCAGCATACTTCGTACATTTTCATTTTCTGTCTTATCATTCTCAACCACCTTTGAAGACACATCACCCGACGCATTTAAGCCTGTTTGTTTCGGTGGGAGCGACGGCCAGTCAATGTCAGAGTCGGTCGGCGGAAGAGTCATTTTATGCAGCGCATGTGTTCCACGTGCTGCTGCCGAAGAAGGTACATCGGGCCCGCATCTTGATCGCAGAAGCAAACTTGGCAAGCGAGGAGTTTGCCATGCGGTCGATGGTCCATCTGTATGGGAAGTACTCTTGTCGTGCTGTCGTCTGTGTCGCGATCGACGTCTGCGGCGGCGTATCATGTAGCAGCCTGTCTGTGAGTGGAGTTGTCCCGCACCATCTTTCGAAGCACTGACATTTCGTCCTTGATTTTCTGGCAGTGTTTTGATGTCGCTTCATGTGGACCGGCGCAATTAGGACATTTTAGGGCAGTAGCAACGCAGCTATCATTTTGATGGGCCCCTCCACACCGTTGGCATTTTACGCCGCCCTTGCAAGCTGCGCTTACGTGTCCTATTTTGAAGCACTTCCGACACTGCACCAGTTTTGGCACGTAAGGGCGCACACGGTGTCTTACGTATCCTACTTTTACGTAGTCAGGTAATGTTTCAGAGTCAGACTATTTTAATACACCGGGATTGACCGAAGCGGTGAATCTGCACTATTGGTGCGGTGGAATTCAAAAGCCTCTGGAGGTCAGTGTCTGCGATTTCTTTGTCCACGTCAGAAATAATGCCAGTCGAGGTTCCTTTTCCATACGCAAAGAAGGAGCGCACTGGGATGTTTCCTAGTAGTGTGGCAGCCTTTAACATATCCAGAATTGACTTGTTGTTCACGTCCACCGAAAGGATGTTCCTCCGTGCGTTAATTCTGATCTCGTTGACTTGGCCTGGCGCAATTCGCTCAAAGTACTCTGTTAAGCTCTGCCTGTTCAAGGTATTCAGATTGTCGGTAGCTGTGGTAGGGACGTAACCAAACACAGTCAAGACACAGACATGGCCTCCTCCACAACGACAATACAGACAATGTTGCCTTTAGGCAATGGTAGGATATTTTCATTAGCAGAGATAATTTGCAAGTGGGTACCAAAGTAAAAAAATGGTTCATAAAAACAAAGTAGTATAATAAATTATTTAGGGCATTCCTTGACATTTGAAGTAATCTTTTGTCGAGTTTAGAGGGTCTGAATTTTCACTTAAAAAGAAAGACGTCACAACTGCCATGTCCGTAGTTTTTAAATGATGCAAACCAAAAGGCTATATTGTTGGAAACTTGCAGTTGGAACAAAGCAACAGTATACACATATTCTCACCTCCCTTTTTAATGAAAGAGACGAAAGGAAGTTAACCGAGGGGCCCGACTTTTATTAATCATATCATAAGAAGCCAACAAACAAAGGCACCAAGGACAACACAAGGAAAATTACTTGTACTTACTAATTGAAATAAAGAAATTATAAATTAATGGAATCGAAGGTGGATGAAAAAACAACTTGCCGCCAGGTGGGGAACAATCCCACGTCTTCGCATTACGCATGTGATGCTCCACCAATTGAGCTACCGTGGCGCTGCCTTCCCATCCACTTTCTGGGGCATTTATCTGTTACTACTAGAACTAACCCTGGGATTGTTAGCCAGCGCCACCACTCACAAACCTTGGCAGTGGATGTGGAACATCCTTTCAGCTGTAAGCGTCACGTGGCCCTTTTCAGCTGTTTATGTTAAAAATCAGGTCATAGCATCAAACGAGAAACCCATTGCTGTTTTGTTGCCGTTAGTATTACAGCGCCACAGAATTACAAGACATAAGGTATAATCACTCTGATGGTGGTTCCACAAATTGAAATGGATTTTTTTTAAAGAAATCATAGACCTACCAATGATCATAAAGGGGGACTCCCTGGCCTTTCGCCTGAATTTCTGGGTCGCTGTTTCTTCTTTGTATGGCATATCAACCGTTGCCAGCTGTGACGCCATCTTTTTGTCATTGTCAGTCATGAATGCCTGGAACGTAAAAAGAGAAAAGTTAAATCAAGTTCTGGGGTTTTCCGTGCTGAAACCACAAATTATGAGGCACACTGTAGCACTATCCGGATTAATTTTGACAAGCTAGGGTTCATTAATGTGCACTCATTGCACGATACACAAGCAGTCGAACCCACGATGTCGTACCCAGCATCACAATGACAATGCCTTCAGCTGCCGCGACAGGTTAGAAAAGAAAAACAAAGTAAATTACCGATACAACAGCAGATAATAAAAATGAAGCAAGGTGAGCAGCGAGCAAAAAACCAATGGCAGCGTTAACGTCTGTGAGCCTTGCTTTATGACAACTAGGAAATTAAGTATTCGCTTATGATCACAGCTACCAGGCCCAGCAGTGTAATGACACTGTTTTGCTAAATCAGCCATAACTTGGAAGTGAGCAAAAAAAAAAAAAAGAAAGCACAAGGGCAAATGAGAGGCCCAATTCATTTGTTAGTTATGACCACAGTGATACCAGAATGATGATGTATGGCTTTTAATGGCGCAAGGGCCAGCTATGGCCAAAGAGCGCCATGACATATGGTAATGAATTGTGTAAGTGATGAAATGGTCAAATTGAGCTGGAAAGGTAGATGTTGTGTGGCTGTAAGGAGGCCTAAAAACGGGTCGCTGTAAAGTGCGTAAAATGTACAAATATCAAAATAATGACAATGACTCATGATAAGAGGGCCTAACAGTTTTGTTATGAAAAGGTGATATAAATAACAGGATGCATAGAAGCACTTCTGCCTTCACAGGGCTCTTGAAGTAAAACAAGAGCTCACAGGCACATGCTGTAAAGAGTTACATGCGTGTAGCTATAGCCTCAAAGGAGAGTCTGTGCTACGCACGACGTGGCCAAATGATTTCTAACATATTAACTTCATCTAAAAAACTAAAAACTGTTTCTAGGTTAAAAAGTGGTTCATTACTAAAAAAGAATGCTGGGTGAAGTGGAATACACTGATACGCAGAATGGAAGTGTTTTTTACGCTGATTTTCTATTTCCCTGTGCTGGACGAGGACATGGAGAACTGTAAGGCTGTCACCACACCTTGTACATGAGGGAGGGTCACTTCCAGTCAGTAGATGAGAGTGGGTGCCGAAGGTGTGACCTATTCTTAATCAACAAAGAAGCACTTCCTTGTATTGTGTTGTTTTATCTGACATCCAATGCCCTAACTTGGGTTTGATCAAGTGCAGCTTATTGGATACCTTGGAATCCCACTGTTTCTGCCAGTGCTTCTTGAGCTTGTGATGTATGTATGGTTTAAGGTCAGACTACTCAAACTGGCACTAGTTAAATGCCAGGTAACATGCCACAGTGGCATTTTAACAATTTCAAAGCCTTTTTTTAGAGTGCACAGAGGATGGAATGCTGCAAACGACAAACTGCTGTCCTTCAAACGAGCTCTGAAATATAATATTGCAACAGTGGCAGTAAAATGTATACACAAAGGGTCAATAATTGCAAATTATCTGGCAGCTTCTCCATATGACCGCTAATAACATACGGATGGTTTTTTTTATGCAGAAAATATCCATTTCGTTTCTTTAAAGCTAGGTGTATGTTAGCAAGGATCTCATATATGTGCAGCACTGAAATTTTACCAAGGTCTTTAAAGAGCCATCATTGCACACGCCTTCTCATTATAAAAGCAGTCTGTAAATGACCTTCCGATTTGAGTACCCGACGTCTGCTCATTAGCAGCCTCAAACGCAGCCTCCTGTATTTTTGCAATATCTGCCCAGTGATGCCAAACTACGGTTGCCTACAGGGCACCACTTTTACAATAGTTAGTCACAGTTTATGGAGCACAGTCAAGGTCAACATAGCTTGCTTTCATTGCATATGACAAGAAGGAATGAAAGTCAGTATGGAGTGGCAGCAAAACCTGGCAAATTTTGTCTGTGCTCTAGCAACAACACATATGAGATGTCTGGAAATCTGGAATTTCTTTAGTGGACTGCTGGTTCCCGTGCATAACGGAGCAACTGGACAGGCATTGTAAATATACAGGAAGCTATGGCAGAAGTGGTGCAATTCTACCTACTTGGCATTAAAATTTTGTAATGCTTTTTTTTGTTGGAATGCTCTGCACGGCTTGTGCGGATCAGGGAATATGTCTATTGCAATGTATTGAATTCTTGTAATGATTTTTGCTGTTAGTTTTTGTTTTGTTCATCTGTATATCGCACTGTCCACTCCTGCCCAAGGCTTAAGACTAAGGCCGGCAGTATCCTGTAAATAAATAAATAAAAATAAAAATAAATACCAATGAAGGCGGATAACTGGCATGCGCATAATATAGTATCATCAAGTAACTGTCTCAGGCAAGGTGTCGCATATCTATCGAATGACTCGGCTGTTGCAAGAGCTATTATGCATCACCCACACCTACAAGTCAACCTTATAAAAATTGTGCAGATAAAGAAGCCTTAATACAGCAGTAGTTGTCATAGGCTTTTTCAGCTATTGATATCCATCCACCTCTGAGCTGTGCCTCAAAATGAGATACATGTACTACATAACCACTGTAGTTGTGTCAAGTATGTGCACAAAGACTGTACCAATGTTTCTTCAAAACTCGTAACATACCTGAAGCAAAAGCATTAATACTAAAGAGTTCTAGTGTAAGCATACCCTCTTTAATCTAACATTTCCATTACTGCAAAAAAAAAAAAAAAAGAAGAAAGAAAGGCAGTAATCTCATGGTGAAAGTAATCCCGAAAGGGGTACCACAAGGCAACTCCAAGGTAATGAGACCCCAAGTGATTTTAGCAGAAGCAGACATGCGTATTCATCTTGTAAACAATGTGATCATAATACAGTGAGCTAAAAGAACATACAAAGTATACCACCTGCAACAGTTAATCTAAGAAAATGCATGACAAAAGGAAGCTAGACATCCCATCTATGGCCCTGTTAACAGCCTTTCACGCTAAGCTAGGCACAAGGTCACCATAGCAACAGGGTAATCACAACCAAAGGTCACAGCAACAAACCACTAAAAAAAAAAATTAATGTTATGGGTTTTAAGTGCCAAAACCATCATCCAATTATGAGGCACAATGTAATGGGGACTCCGGATGAATTCTGACCACCTGGGGTCATTTAATGTGCACCCAATGCACGATACACAGGCATTTTTGCATTTTGCTGAGGCGGTGAGGATCTGATCCCACAACTCCGTGCTTAGCAGTGCAACGCTGAAGCCACTACGCCACCAACAAGCCATTAAAACAAATTGTTGAAAGAGTAAACCATGGCAACAGCGACTGAGTTTTTGGCTCTTCATAATTTCTATTGTTCTAAACTTTGTCCAACGCGCTTACAAGAAAAGGAGTTTGCTGACACTAAGAACTTTTGCTTCTTAGATGTTTATATAAAGTTTGCCACACCACAATGAGCAGACAAGTTAGAGTGACATCTGAGATTTTGTTCTCTGTGTCCAACAATTTATGCAATTAAGGCAAAATAAAAACTGTGACATTATCAAACATCTTTGCTTGTCTGGCTGTAGCAGGAGCAGCAAGAAATATGCGATTATTTTTTTTATGCTCCCAGAGCTGTCGCTCAAGAAAGAAAATATTATGCCTGTAAGACTTAAATTATCAAGTTTTGCAGCCGCTCTTCCTCTCAAAACATGCCAATATGTCCACGTAATGAAGGATATATTTCTGTAACTTAGATTTCTAGCACTTGTGAAACGGATAGCGGCCCGATACTTCGGAAGCAACGCCCATATAAAGCCAATACACTGATGTCTAGGAGAGCAGAGGTCAAGTGAACTGCTTAATGATATATTTCTTATTTTCCGTTTTTGTTGGGTATTAGGGTGTTTTCTTTAGGTGCTTAGGCTGGTAAGGCATGCAGTATTTATTGCCGGGTAAATATTGTTGAGTAGATCACAAATACGCCAAGTGACATGTTAAAATGAATAAACGATAATTAAAGTTATCCTATGCTGGACACATTGCACGCTTTAAACGACACAAATGAAAGCAACGACATATGCATAAATCATCAACATAAAGTGCTACGTGGTTTAAACTACAGAAAACGGTACGATAAGCAAAATGTTGACACGAACAGAGCAAATGCAAATCCGTTTCCTGCGGCGCTTATCGGTTTGCTGCACGAGCGGCGAGCAGGACCGTTAGGATACTTGCCCGCTCTAGATTCTTCGGTGAATGAAGGAGCAGCTGGAAAGGACGTGATGCGCAAACAATAATTTATCTGCTTTGGTCAACTACACAGTATTTCACGGAAGTTCAGAGGGCGCAAACACCGAATCATTCATTCAATACGGATGCTTTCCAGCCTCCTTGGTTGCATCATACTTTACTGCAATGGTCGACAATTCTATCGCAACCGCCAAGGTCGCAGACCTATACAATCACGAGCACATATAACTACAATACTAGCAAGCAACTCACGTAATAACAGCTCTGGCTTTTACATTTACTGCCGTGAATGCGCGCAAATGCCGGTACGACCGCGATTGTTGCCCCATTCATTCTTCGATCATAATTTCAAGGTGCAATTAAGGTCGGCGAAGCATGAATAAAGCTAATTCATACCATCTGCGCGAAGCTGTGGTTCCTGTGGTCCCCAAGGCACAGAACTTTCGAAGCACCACAAGCTCAAGCACTTACCGGCTTGACAACTGAGCTGTAATTCAGGCCGCCAAGGGCTTCATCGGCGCCCTTGCACGACGTTGGGGCAAGAGTGGGCCAGTCCGTCACCACCAGCCCAAGGCGTCACATGCAACGTCAGTCTAGCGTCAAAGGACAACGATTGAAATAATTAAAAGAATGGAAAGAGCAAGCATTCTGCCAAAAAATTATCGCAGCTCCAATTAAAATTTTTAATTGCGCCTGTGATTCGTATTTTACAATTTAGTCGTGCCTGTAAAATCATAGAGTTTCTCTATGTGTAAAATGACCAACGCGACTGCCAGGTGGCGCCTCCGACATTTGCGTCACTTTCTTTCGTCTGTTTATTTTGCCGTCGCCGGCAAAGTGGTTGGCGCGATTGGCTGCGCAAAGTACACGTGTAATAAGCGTACTAAGCACTTTCGTGTTTTTTTACCCCGTTGGCTACGCTCGCTTAAAGTTAGCCTCCAAATGCGGTGCATCAATGTCATCTCCTTACAAATTCTTGTTATCGGTACATTTTGCTGCATAGCATTATGTGAGCCGACTGTGCAGGAGCTGAAGTGTCAAGGTGAGCTCACCGGATGAATGAACGAATGTTCCTAAGCCGCACTGACGGGCTGTGCAGGACACTACCTGCTCCCAGTAAACAAAAGTTAATCCGTTATGCAGTCTCCCGAGCTGCAAGCACGTCTTGGCGCTCGCACGGGCGCCTTTCTTCAGTTACAACGCGCGGGTCTTATTTAAAATAAGAAACGAAGATTTAATGTTTCTTCCCCACTGTATTTCTTTTTCAAGTTAATTAACGGTTTTTCTCGTGGTTTCACTTATTGCTCTTGTCTTGTGATTTCAGTGTGCAAAGCATTAGTGAAAGAGTCCGTTGAAGCTATCGCAAAAGTTGACCCCAAAAAGAAGATACCTGTCGGAAGCTTTAGGCTGCAAGCCGATGGAACTCAGAAGCAAAAATCGGTACGTGCTTTTACGCTCATTGTGCATTAACGAATCCAACTGCGTTAGCTTTGAAACGTATGTAAGATTGTGTTCTTTTTTTTATATACGTTGTTCTTTAAACAGGCAGTTAAATGAATGATGTAACTTTCTAGCACGGGCTTTTGGCTGATCAATATTTTCAAGACGCAAGTTGATGGAAATTGTTTTCCATCAGGATTTGTTTCATTTATAGAGCTCCCTACAATAATTACCAGAGAGAACTCTGGCGCTGCGATTGTTCAGCCACCATCGGAATGATGGGAAGTACATGCATTGGTATGATCTTTGTGCTTGTGGCTCCAGACGTCCTTGCAACTTCGCTTAATACGCTTTATCTGCCTTCATTGTCCGAAATTTCAGAGCAATCATTTCTAAGTGTAGAAGTTTCTGCAAACACACACATTCACTAATAATTGCAGTGGTTCAGCCTGTCAAGGTGGCCAAATCGAAACGCACCAACTGTCTGAACGCGCTGACTTCCCCTGAGAAATTTATAAGGGTGTTCAATGGCTATTGTCGGTGCAGGCGTAAGGGTTGCAATATCGGGCTTCTGTGCTAGAGATCCTGTGTTCGAATCCTGCCTTCGGGCAAATTCAGCAATGTTTAATTACTCATTTATTACGCAGTGCTTTGTTGAATATTGTAAGTTTAAAATGTCATGCAACCGTCTAAAGTTAGAAGGACGAAGTTTAGGCAAATCTATGTATCTACTTCCCGTAATTTCCACGCTGGCCTCAATTGCTCCCATAGGCATTAGTGCCAGAGTTCCCTCAAGTAATTATTATACGAAACTCTATGGCTTTATAAACAAATTGTGGCACAAAATAGCATGACTTGTTATGTCGGTGGAATTGTGAACTTTCCATTAAAGAATGTGGAATAGCCGTGAGACATACTTATACACTCTGAGAGAACATCTTTGTACAGAAATTTTCTGAGACTGCAACTTTAGGCACAATACCTATTTTTCTCTTACATCCTTAATTATCGTGCCTATTCAATATGTGAGAACACACTATGGGTCTAGAAACATATTAGTGCTACGATATATATATGGTGCCTATAAATGCTGATTTCGATGTTTCTGCGTACATTGGATCTTCAGGGTATAAAAATTCCTTTTTTCATCTTTTCCCTTGCCTCATCTTGTTTATAATGCTATTTCAGTGGGGGCAAAATGCAAAAACACTTTTGTACTTAGCTTTAGGTACACGTTAAAGAACCCCAGATGGTAAAAATTTTGAGTCCCCACTATGGCATGCCTCATCAGAAAGTGGTTTTCGCACGTAAAACCCCATAATTAAATTTTTTTTTTTATCATCCACCTGGGAACTTGGCTGAGAGCAGTCAATTATTAAGCAAATACTTTGCCAGTGTAAAAGCTGTTATTAAGGGCTTTTCTGCCGGTGCGAGTACCACTGTTAGGACTCAAACTGCTGTGCCTGATGACACGCATGTGCTCAACTCACAATTTTAGCCGACATCATCTAGAAACTTGAATGCTTACGAGCAATTCTGACCAAAAATGTGAGGCTGATATTCAGTGTTCAGGAAAGGTTCGCCACCTTTCATGATGAACCATTGCTGAGAGTTAATTCAAAACTTCAGTTTGCGTTTGACAAAAATTCCACACTTTCACTACTGTAAGAACTGTGAAAGGTTCTGACTGGTGAAAGTTTTGTAAATCCAGAGGGTGTTGGAGCATTGAACGTTGCAAAGTACAAGTATGTGCCGCTAACCAGTGGCGTAGCCAGAAATTTTTTTGGTGGGAGGGGGAGACGGGCACGATGTGCCCCACCCCCTGGCTATGCCAGTGCCACTAACTTTGGTATATGTTGAATGTACTCCTTTTCTCCATACAAACTAATATACTCAGTGAAAACAGGCAAAGTGGCAACGTGAAACCTAAAAATCTTGAGATGATGATTCTTTGTCACTGTTTTTACCACTTTTCTCACTCTTGAATTAGCGCAACTTGGAATAAGTGAAGGATACAAAACACATGGAAAAAGAAAGCGCATAAGAAAAACACAGACAGGTTTCCTGTTTTAATATGTTAGCATTCTTTGGGTACTCCATGCACTTCCCGGGGGCTATCTATCTATGTTTGTATCTTAACATTTTTCTGCCTACCTGGATCACTTGGCAGTCTGTGGTTGAATAGTTAGCACATTGAGCTGCTGTGCAGAAGGAACAGGTTTCGAAACCAACCATTGGGCCAACTTGGATCACTGAGTATGTGACAATGTGTATATACATGCTGCTCTCCAACGAACCTTGTTCACACCAAAGAGGGTACTGGGTAGGCACTGCTGTTTGACGGAACTCTTTGATGCTGACTTGGAGCAGTGGGTCCACGCGGTCTGTGGTGGTTTTAAATGAACCTCGTTGCCACAAACTTCAGTAACTAGATATGTGCCACTGGGAATGTGCCGCCTGTACAATGATAAAAAAGATCCCTTAAATTTCTCCGATGCTGAGCGGAATCAAACCTGTCATAAGGGTTCCTCAAGGACAGCAACCTGACGTGTTAGCAGGCTGTGACACAAATGCATTTGTGGGCCGCTTTTCAAGGTTCACCTTTCACGCCTATGCTTTAGAGAGCTGTGCCAGGGATGCGCTGGGTATATGCTACCGAGTGCGCGGCAAGCAAGGGAACAATTCTCAACGTTCGCAGGCACTGGTGTGCAATGCTACTTGGCTCGGAGGCCATGTGTGGACTTCTCTGTAGTGCCACTAGATGGCGTAGTGAGTCCAAAAACAAAAGTGCAAGAGAGGAGCCCGGTTGCCACATGATGTGTTTCTCAGCGTTTGCACACACCAGCGTGCCATGCATTTCGGAGGCCACGCGCAGCCTTCGCGATGGCGCCACTAGATCTAGTAGTGCCTTGTTCTTAAGGAAGTGCCAAAGAGAAGTCCCATTGCAGTACACGCCTAATGCATAACTCGTTTCGATGGTGGCAATACATTGTCACAATATTTTTTCAATGCTACTGCATTACCATCAGCAGTCATCGTAGGATGGATTCTGCTGCATGTTTTTTCTTATGTGTGTTTTTTTTTATGTGCCTTGTTTCCTTCACTAATTTTGAGTTGCGCTAATGTGAGAACACGTCATGGAACACCAACTCACTCATACCTTCACCCTTACAAACTTTTCTTGTGGTGTCTGGCCACTCTAGATTTCAAATAAATCTTAACTGTACTCAACTTACTTCATTTTGTTGGTGTTGGTTAGAAAATCATAATTTATCTTCAGATACACAGTGGAACTTAATAATTTAGCCTATACATGCCTTAAATGACAGCGTTAGTGCCTGTTATAGGTGCCTAAAACAGCATATTTTAGTGCCGAAACTCCCGGCCTCTAGTAATTAAGGGCTTTGCTATGCCATAACTAAAGTTCTGCATTTCCTGAGTTAATTTTGTTCCTTAAGAATTGCAGCTTAGGTAATCGGAGCTTCCTTTTGTGACGCAACAATGTTCGAGGTTTTCCATACTTTTTACCCTTATTTGCCTTTCAGTTTCACCATAATTCAAAAATAGCCTTGACTGATAAAAGAACAAGGCAGTGTAGCCACAGGAACATTTTTATTTACAGTAGCATTTGCAATAACAGAAGGATTTATCACCATTCAAATTTACAGTAATGTACACACGCATTGTTATCAGTGTTCGAATATGTGTTGTGGTGCACTCTTTCTGATTTAAGCAATGAAGCATCAAAAGCACCCTTTCAATGTTTGTCCTGAATACAGGAAAAGCCAGTAGATTTTGTGCAGCATGTAAAAGGCTGTTAGTTTGAGGCATGCACGTCCTCCAGAAATCCACGGGGAAGTTGATTACTTCAACAGCGTACACTTCATATTCTGAGAAAACTGCCTTACCATCTAGCCATTGTTGTATCCAAGTGGTAGAACGGCAGAAAACTGCTCATGCATGCTGGTATGTGCAGTTCCACCTTCGAGTTCAGTTTCACGATCTGAGAATGGGCCTGCTGGCTGTTCCATAATGACCCATTGGGGTTCAAATTGTAACGAACGTTTTGCCTCATGTTATGACTCCACTTTTCTTCTACAGCAATGTATTGTTCCCTGTAGCTGTTATTTGCTTCACATCATTTCCAATTGCCTACAATGTCGAGCATGGAGTTGACATCTGCACCTAAATTTGTGATGTATCTGTCATTCCATCAGCTTAGCAGTGCCTCCAGGAGCTCGGGAAAAGCAGAGTACACGTCAGACAAAAGAACAGACTCTGCTGTTAGTTCCTTATTGATAGCAGTTTGTTTGAATTTTTCTGTAGGCACCTCAGCTTTATGAGCATGTCATCATGACAATGCCTTCAGCTTTTTACTTTTTATTTTTATTTTATTTAGAAAGACCTCGCAGGCCTACGAAGAGGCATAGTGTGACGGGGGAATATGGTACAGTTTATCGCAAGATGCAATCAGTAAAAAGATATCGATGCATAAACGGATTCAAACATTCGCACAAAATGATGAAATTTACATACGTACAGAAAGATGTCAGAAACAAAGAAAAAAAGAAAAAGGAATGAACAGACAGGCATTGCATAAGAACAGCAAGAAGTATTACATAAAAGCAGCAAGATACTTTGCATTGCGACATTATACACAGCGTAATGTAAAAAAAAACACGACATAACGCGTGCCAATACATTGAAAACGTAAACGTAGTGGGATTCGGATACGTAGTTCAACTCAACCCTACACACAGTGTGGAGAAAAATGTTTGAAAAAATTACTGCAAGAAGCATCATGATCTCTGAGTGAAGCAATGCTATCTGGAAGGCTGTTCCAGAGACGGATAGCGTGAGGCAGTAGTGAAAAGTTATATGCTTGTGTCACTCCATATATGCAGGCATAGCTGAAATTATTGTGCAATCTGTGTGATGTGAAGACATGGTGTTTCAAGCGTGGTAGGGATAATCCGTCATAGGGAATGAATTTATGGAATAATGACAGCAATGCAATATCACGGCAAGTACCCTTGACTGTAACAATAGTTTGGCTTTGATCTGCGTAATGCTAGACTGGGCGCTGTAATTATGAGTAATGAAACGACTTGCCCTCTTCTAAATGATTTCCAACGCCTCAATTGGAGAATGCTGGTGTGGGGACCAAATGGGAGACGCGTACTCAAGCTGTAAATGTTGTCACAGTACAGTGCAGTCAATTGATAGCATCTGAGGGCCCTGGAAATCAGATTTTTGAGTAAATTTGAATGACTAATTTGTTTTATTTATGAGTGCCTTTACGATTTTACTGGAATAATTCAAAAACGTGGAACCCTAGCCATAAATTACGATTTCTTTGCTTGTGCATTGAAAGCATTTGCTTCCACATGCAGTAACACTATGCTGTCGCATGAAAAGCTGGCTTTGTCTGAGTTGCTTCTGGCCTTCGCTCACAAGTCTGGTCTGCTGTTCATGCTCTGAGGTCCACGCAGGCAGCTGACTGACCATTGCCATCTGCTTATCACTGCTTTTCCACCCATTCTCATACATCTATTCCCTTAGCTCTCAAACGTAGGCGAAAGTTCCAGCCTTTACAATAAAGAGACCATTCATTCTTTTAATCTTTTTTTTTGTGTGTGTGCCAAAGAAAACTTGCATGCAGCATACTCGATGGCTGTAACTCAAACCTTTAACAAGAAGCTCAGCGTGTCACAAGAGCATGCTATTACAGGACAAAGACTCAAGTTGTGTGTATAGGGCCTGAAAGGTACTTTAGAACAGTTGTCATGCCATAACTGCTTGTGCAATGCAGGAATTTGTCTAATGCCCTTGGGATCGCTTCAACATTGCTTTTACATACCATTATCATCAAACAGCCTCCTGCAGTACACGTGAAACGAATTGACTTGCTGTGCTAGTCATACTTGCCTTCGACCGTGGCAGTTCAGAGATTGTTTCTAAATCTGGCAGATATATACTAGTGTGTAGCCGTTACGTTCTGAAGGGGCCTGCAAATGTAGATTTTATTCTTTATTTGCACTGTATATGGTAATTCTGAATTCCGAGTATGTTGTCATGGGTTATAGAAACAGTGCAGAGGTGCAAACACATCAGCAGAAACAAACGGAAGACTCAGCCTCTTCATTGAGCAAAGTTATCCCCAGAAAGCAATGCTACATTTTGAAGGACAATAGCTGCGAGCAGAATCGGCACTTTGAATCCCACTGCTTGAGATCATTTGCTGTTTTACACGCATCTAGTACATTTCATGGCATAGTACAACCACATGCAGTAGCCAATGTTTTACCAATTAGGCCCCAGATTCATGTACAGCAAAAAAGAATAACAACCTTGCTACTTCTTCTCATGCATATTGAAATGCTTGGCGAATTGCATCACATTGCCCAGCAATGACTTACTACTTATAAATTGAGTGTGTGCTAGTTTTTCCCTGTCCTTACCTTAAGCAGCTAGTGCATTGAGGCACTGTGACATTGCACCACCTTTGGGATTGACCCAGGTCTGTGATAGAAAGGACGTGCCTGGCTTTGCATGGTGTGTAACCCTACTATGAACAAAAAAAAAAGTGATACCTGCGCGAACAAAACAAAAGTGAGACCTGTGTTTGTGATGGTCATACACAGCTGCGCATCTCGCTCTCATCTGCACTGGACTGCGATGGCCAGCTGTGCAATAGCCACACAAAGAGCAAAACAGCAACTAGACAAGAAAGCAAAAACACAAGCAGAAACAGAGTATGGTACAGTACAGTACATAGGCTTCACTTCGAAAGGCATCTGTAATGGTTTCTTTAGATTTTTACTGGGATTTTTTTAGTTCTACAAAAAAGCTATTTTTATTACAAATATATTTTTCTTAGGCCATGAGTTCCCCCCTAATTGCCTAGTTTCTTGTTCTATGCTTAATATATAATGAAAATGCTTAGTTGCTTACTAGAGTGTTGCGCTCCACATGACTCACACTTCTGATCGAATCCAACTGAAGTGTGTGTCATAGAGAATGTTTTTCTCAGTAGTACTTCCAGTACTACTCTTGTGATAGTGAAAGCTATTGATGAGTTGTCACGAGGCCTTCTTTTAATGCATTTGCAAAGCTTTAGAACTTGAGAAATAGCACAATATGAAAAGGTTGCATACAGCGTAGTATGGCTGAGTGACAAGCCCTGCTGACTCATCTAGGCCCTGCTTAGGCCACATGGCCGGTTTGAAGTGTTAAAGGGTCGCTAAATCATCCCTCGGGCTAGATGAACCAACATATGTTGAATTCCAATGGCGGAGTCGGAGCAAGTTTTTCTGCTCATTTCGGAGCAAGTTTGTTCCAATGACAGAGTGAGGACGGGAGTAAGGTGTGCCAATGAGAGAGTCGGAGGGGATTCTGAGCGGGAGTCACTCCGTGGAGCAGAAAAAGATGCTTCGCCAAAATTGGCAGAGTCGACCAGAACTCTGCGTGACGTATTTCCTTTACCACGTTTGTCTGCTGGGAGGCGCCACCGGTCACGACTCATGAGGAAGCAAAAGCTGCTGCACGCTTGGCAAGATATCTATTCCGCACTTTTAAAAAAACAACAGGTGAACGGCGCTGAAGAGAAGTGACCGGTGCGGCGGTACTGGGAGCAAACAGCGAAAGGAAATGACAACACGCAAGGTGTCCTTGGTAACTCGATGATACAACTTCCACTTCCGCCTTGCTCCGGCGGCGCAGGCTGTGTTCCACTCGCGGATCTGAAGGCGTTGCTCTACGCCAGAGTCGAGTGCTTGCTCGCGGAGTCCGTCGGCTGCTCCGACTCCGCCATTGGAATTCAACAATAGTCTGCAGGTAGCATACGCTGATGTCAACATCTCAGTCAAGTTATGCTGTTGTGCGTGGAGCTCGCAAGTGGAAAGTGAGGTCACCTTTCTCTGAAACGCTCTCTTTTCAACAGAATCCTGCTCCTCCATCTCTTCTGGACACTTTATTTCGTAGTAAAGCAGATGGCCGTATACCACTGCTATTGGTAGCTGCAGTCTGCTACATAGCATAGATACCATGGCTGCTGCGGTGTGCTGCCACGAGTCCAGTGGCGAAGTGCACTGTGGCTCGGTGAGGACAACTGCTCTTGGCTTACATTTAGTGCATCGTAGACGCCAAAATCAGAAGTAGTGGTTTCTGTGTTAGCCTCCAAAATGAAATTTTAACTGTGATCCGCTTGGCTGTAGCCTTCGCAGTGCGAGGCATTGAAAAAGGAGCAGGAGCACTGCTAATGCCGTGTTTGATTGCCAATAACTCCACTTGAGCAGAGCGCTTTGGAGTACTTTTCATGGCAAAGTATTTCTGAAATAGCCTATTTTAACTTGAAATGCATTTCTCCTCTTCGATAAAAAGCGGTTCAGGGCCCCTTTAAAGGTATCACATGCTGACTTTCCAATGTCTTGTACATACTGCCAATCATCTCGCACTGTTGTTTCTTTCTTGTTTTTCATGTTCCACTTGGGCTCTTTTTAATTCCAGATTCCCTATGCTGGTTCTGAGGCGCACATGCACGATGTCCTTGATGAGGTGTGCAACCAGATGGACAATTATGCGCAGGCAACACACAAGGAGAATGGAGAGCTCATCCTTGTCAACCTCAGCAAGGATGTTGAAAAGCTAAGCACTTACCAAGTTGTTGCTGATCCCACTGCTAACGGAAAGATTAAGCAACTGGTTAGTTTCACTCTTGATTTTACTTTTGTTCTTTCTGCAGGAAAAACAACAGCGCCAGGTCACAACCGTATTCACTACACCATGCTGGCTCATCTATCTCAGGCACCTGTAGATGCTCTCCTTAAATTTTTCGACATAATCTGGGAATCTGGTATAATGCCCGAAGAGTGGAAAAAAGCAATAGTAGTTCCATTTCTAAAAGCCGGTAAATCCCCAACATCCGCAAGCAGCTACAGAACCATAGCCCTCACAAGCTGTTTGGCAAAATCATATGAAAGCGTTATCAATATAAGACTCTCATTTATTTTAGAATCAAAAAACCTCATAGACCCCCACCAGTGTGGATATAAAAAGGGTTGTTCAACTACTGACCATCTTGTCCGTCTTGAACATGAAATTCGACATGCACTTTTACACAAACAACACTGTCTTGCAGTTTTCTTCGATATAGAAAAAGCCTATGATACCACATGGAAATATGGAATTTTAAGAGACCTGGTTGACCTCGGCATCCGTGGTAAACTGCTGAATTGCCTAGCTGATTGTATGTCTAATAGAACATTTCAGGTACGTCTGAGCTCAGTACAATCTCATACATTTAAACAAAAAAATGGTGTTCCACAAGGCTGTGTTCTCAGCACAACACTCTTTATAGTAAAAATGAACTCAGTTAATAAGATCATACCGTCATCTCTTATGCACTCTTTATACGTAGACGATCTCCAAGTGGCTTGCCGCGCCTCAAATTTGCTAACCTGTGAAAGGCAGCTTCAACTCACAATAAATAAACTTACAGAATGGGCTAACAAAAATGGTTTCCGTTTCTCCACACAGAAAACAGTTACTGTCTTGTTCTCTCAGAAACGAGGGCTACACAGCGATCCAGTCCTGAAATTGAACGACACCATACTGCTGGTGAAACAGGACCATAAGTTTTTAGGAGTAACCTTTGACACCAAACTTAGCTTCCTAACTCACATAAAAGCACAAAAAATTAAAGCAAATAAAGCTCTAAATATCCTTAAAGTTTTGTCTCATAAGCACTGGGGTTCCGACCGAACGTGCCTTTTACGTGTTTACCGGTCTCTTGTGCGTAGCCTTTTAGACTACGGCTCCGTGGTTTACGGCTCAGCCAGACAGTCCTACATCCAACGACTTGATCCAGTACATAACCTTGGACTGCAACTGGCAAGTGGTGCCTACAGAACGTCACCTATTCAAAGTTTATATGTTAAGCGTAATGAACCCTCATTACATCAGCGCAGAGCGTTACTCACTTTTTCCTACGTACTAAGAATTCAGTCATCACCACAACACATAAGCTACAATATCCTCACACAATGCAACTCACGCCTACACTATACAAATAAACTGAACATGATTAAACCGCTTGTCTTGCGATATGAGGAATATGTTCGGATTATGACATTGCTTGCGAAGTCCTCCAGGTTGCCAGACAGCCACAGCGTTTGCCCCCGTGGTACGATTTTGAACCGTTATGTGACTGGACATTGACACATTTAAAGAAGAAAGACACCCCACGTGAACACATGACACAAGAATTCCATACACTTCAGGACAAATATCAAAATAACATGCAATATTACACTGATGGTTCTAAAATGAAAGAGCATGTGGGTGTGGGGGTCGTAACGGAAAATTGGGAAAAAAGTATTCAATTGCCACAACACGCCTCTGTTTTCATGGCCGAAGTTTTCACTATATGGGTTGTTGTAAAAAAGATTATCGCTGATAAACACAAAAATGCAGTCATATACACAGATTCTTTAAGCACACTAAAGGCTCTGCATCTTAAATCTGAGTGTGAACCCCTGATTGGAGACATTTTAAACATGGTGGCTTTTAACAAATATGGGAGGTCAATTCGTTTCTGCTGGGTCCCAAGCAATGTTGGGATACCGGGTAACGAAGCAGCTGATAGATATGCATTGATGGCAGCGCGCAAAGAAATTACAAACACAACACTCCCATATAATGATAGCATATGTGCAATTAGAAAAGCCTTCACGGTAAAATGGCGGCGCGAATGGGACCGTTGTGCCGACAACAAGCTACATCTCACGAAACCCATAGTTGGCGAGTGGAAGTCATGCTGTCATCAGGAGCGGTTCATCGAAGTAGTTTTGTGCCGACTACGCATTGGGCACACACACCTCACACACAATTACTTACGAAAGAACACACACCAACATGCGAGAAATGTCAACAGCCACTAACAGTTATGCACATATTACTCACATGTATGGAGACTGAAGCACACAGACGAACACTTTTGCACAAATTATATCAACTACACATACCTTTACACCCTGCTCTAATTTTAGGTGATGATCCACTAGTACCATTATGTGACGTGCATAAATTTCTAGATGACGCTGGCTTTTTACATAAAATATAGATTAACAAAGCCTATTCCTTCAATAAACTGGATTTTAAAACATCTCGTGTTTGGCGCAGCATAGCCTCAGCCGCTTTTGCGCCATTAAACCCCATTTAACTAACTAACTTAACCATTGCTATGGCTCACACACTTGGGGCATGCGTGTAACATTCGGGGTCCCCTCGGCAGGTTTAAGCCTTGTTTGCAGATATAAGCTCATGGTGTAGCTCATGTGGTGGCAATCAGTGTTTGCAAAGTATTACATTTATGAATTGCCAAAAGCCTGAAAAACAACTTGGTGATTCCTGTGAAATGCAGTGTGGGCAAAACCACCTTTGAAAATTTGCCATGCAGCTTAAAAACAAGGGAAACAAAAGAAAGAGGAGGCAAGGGTACAGTTCGTGATAAAAAAGGTGTTTTTTTATTTGGTCTCTGATGTGGCAGAGTGGAGAAAAAAAGATTGTTGTCCAGTTTGGCCTAAGTGGCACCCAGATAAACGCTAAGTACTGCAACAGTTGGTAAACTTCCCTTCCCATGAACTCCAAATCAACAAGGTTTCACCATAACACCAGCATCATGAAGTAACTATCAATCAGGTGATAGAGAAATGTGCGGGGTATAACCAACCGTTATATATAGCTTTCATTGATTACGAGAAAGCGTTTGATTCAGTCGAAACCTCAGCTGTCATGGAGGCATTATGGAATCAGGGTGTAGATGAGCCGTATGTAAAAATACTGAAAGATATGTATAGTGGCTCCACAGCGACCGTAGTCCTCCATAAAGAAAGCAACAAAATCCCAATAAAGAAAGGAGTTAGGCAGGGCGATACGATCTCTCCATTGCTATTCACAGCGTGTTTACAGGAGGTATTCAAAGACCTGGATTGGGAAGAATTGGGGATAAGAGTTAATGGAGAATTCCTTAGTAACTTGTGATTCGCTGATGATATTGCCTTGCTTAGTAACTCAGGGGACCAATTCCAATGCATGCTCACTGACCTGGAGAGGCAAAGCAGAAGGGTGGGTCTAAAAATTAATCTGCAGAATAAAGTAATGTTTAACATTCTCTGAAGAGAACAGCAGTTTACGATAGGTAGCGAGGCACTGGAAGTGGTAAGTTAATACAACTACTTAGGGTAGGTAGTGTTCGCGGATCCGGATCATGAGACTGAAATAATCAGAAGAATAAGAATGGGCTTGGGTGCATTTGGCAGGCATTCTCAGATCATGAACAGCAGGTTGCCATTATCCCTCAAGAGAAAAGTGTATAACAGCTGTGTCTTACCAGTGCTCGCATACAGGGCAGACACCTGGAGGCTTACGAAAAGGGTTTTACTTAAATTGAGGACGACCCAACGAGCTATGGAAAGAAGAATCATGGGTGTAACGTTAAGAGATAAGAAAAGAGCAGATTGAGTGAGGGAAGAAACGCGAGTTAATGACATCTTAGTTGAAATCAAGAAAAAGAAATGGCCATGGGCATGACATGTAATGAGGAGGGAAGATAACCGATGGTCATTAAGGGTTGCAGACTGGATTCCAAGGGAAGGGAAGCGTAGCGGGGGGCGGCAGAAAGTTAGGTGGGCGGATGAGATTAAGAAGTTTGCAGGGACGACATGGCCACAATTAGTACATGCCCGGGGTTGTTGGAGAAATATGGGAGAGGCCTTTGCCCTGCAGTGGGCGTGACGAGGCTGATGATGATGATGAAGTCTACACTGGGCAAAATGTGATGACAGGAATGTGCTGATTACAATCGTAACGCAGGTCTAAGTTTACGTGAATCATTTCATGACCACTTAGAATGTGGACAGGATCCTGCAACATGGCCAGCATTATAGATATTTTTGTTTAACACGTTCACTGCGTCGTGGCCCACCGGTGGGTCACGCAAAGCAGTTCAGCTGTGCTGGCGCAAACAACGAGGCGTTTCTTGCAGTGTGGTGACGATATGCTACCACAGATGCATGAAAATGCGTTTCCACTATGATATCACAGATGGCAGTAGAGATATAAAGTGCGCCTGTATTTATTGACATTGGCGCTTGCAGTGCGTCTGATGATAAAGCTGACGGCTATCAGGAAACGGTGCAGAAAATGTCCCAGCTACCCGCTTCAGCCTTTTCACATGCGCAACGTACTTTTGAAAAGCGCTCGCAGTGTGTGCAAGAGCTCAGCTGAAGAATTAGTCTGTCCTATTCGCAGTAACTTGGCTCACTCTCAGTGCCAAGCCTCGTGGTCCTCATCCTTGTGCTTTCCATTTTTTTACGAGCATTCAAAAATCGTGATGGACTGTCAAAAATTTGACGGAGGTAGAGAAAACCAGAAGAAAAGACCTTGCGGTGGAAGCGGATCCACTGAGACACACGGCAGCCCAAATACGTTGCCATCCACTTCGTGCGGCACAACTTCTGCTCCAGTGAACGTTGAGTGTTCAATTAGCGGCGATGACAGCCTCGAAGAGTATTCGAAAAGTTCTCCTGAACTATGAGATTCTGAGTCTAGCGTTTGCGGTGAAGTGGTATCTGAGGATTCGGAAAATGGTGATGTTCAGGCTGCATTACCTGCCGAAAGCTGGAATGCGATAACGACTAGAGTTAGAGCGATGTCGTATTCGAACCCTCCTGTGCTAATCAGCCTCCCGACTAGCAGCGATGCTCTCAGCTTGTTTTCTCTTTTTTTGACTGATGACATTTGGGACATGATGGTTCATGAGACAAAGGGTATGGGAAGCAGTACATAGACTCGAACGTCCTACAAGAGAAATCGCGCGTGAAGAAATGGACTGAGACAAATGTGCAAAAAATGAAAGGGTTCGTTGGTGTACTGATCTGCATGGGTCTAGTAAGGCTTCCTAATCTGCAGCACTACTGGGCAAGAAGCGATCTGTACGGCGTAAACTGCATTTGCCAGAACATGGTCCGCGACCGGCTTCTGCTTCTACTAAGGTTCTGGCATTTCCCAGATAACGAGGAACCGAGCGCACAGCAGGATTGTCTCTATCGTATTCGACCCTTGATGGAAAAAAATGAATCGCAATTTCGGCTCAGTGTTGGAGCCAAGCAAAGAGATTGTCATTGACGAAACGATGATTCCGTGGCTTGGGCACCTCGCCTTTAGGCAATACATCCCTGGTAATGCCCACAAGTATGGGTTCAAGCTATACAAGGCCTGCACGAAGGAGGGCTATACATTGAAAGTGCAAATTATATGCCGGAAAATCTGGCACCATAGCGGGCATGGGGCATGCCGAAGAAGTCGTAGTAAATTTGATGGCTGGCTTCACCGGCTGTGGTCGCACGCTTTTTGTCGACAACTTCTACGCGAGCATGCCGCTTGCGTCACGCCTGTTGAAAGATGATACATTTTTATGTGGCACACACCGATGGAACTGAAAGGGGCTTCCGAAAGAAGTTACACAAGCTACAGTAAAAAAAGGGGAAGTCTTTGGTCTTGAATCCCACAATGGCGTAAAGGTGCTGAAGTGGTTGGATAAACGGCCCGTTCTCATGATGACAACGGTTGCTGAGCATGACGCCAGCCTTTCTGATAGCAGAAAAAAAAAAACGAGAAAGGGTGAGCCGATCATGAAACCGCGCACAGTCCACAACTACAACGTGGCGAAAAAGGGCGTAGACTACAGTGACCAAATTACTTCCTACTACTCCTGCCTACGGAAAGGGCTCAAGTGGTATAGGAAAGCTGTGGTGGAGCTCATCGTTGGAACTGCAGTTGTGAACGCGCGGGTAGTCCGTTCAATGGTGGACGGTAAAACGTCGCCAATCATCTAATTCCGCCAGGAGTTGGCACGCGGAACAAAGCGCTCCCATATGCTGGAAAAGGCCGATGGACCTGCACGGTCTGTCCGAAGGAGATGTACTGGATGCTACGCATTGCTGAGAGCTTACAGAAGTCCAGAGCAGGCAAGGGTGATGGCGAAGAAGGTTGTTACATTTTGCGCAGATTGCGCGGGAAGGCCATTTATGTGTTTGCCATGTTTCAATCTTCTGCACGAGTAGAAGTCCTCAACATAGACTACGTTTTAGACACTGTGAGCTGGTGGCACAAAAGACGTTTAGTTGCAAATGCTGTGATTTGAACTGTTCTTTTTTTTTTCTTCCGAAAATCATTCTGGAAGTGCTTCAATAAAATGTCGAGTTTGAGGTCTTGTTCTTGAGTCTTGGTGCTTAGTGAATGCTGAAATGCAGGGTCACGTGGCGTTGCCCCACAAGGGGGAGCTGGTCGGTGGGTAGTAAGCGTAGCAAGCAGCGGCTTCAAAACGCAAACTCTTTATTGTGGAAACTTGTGCATGCCCAGGAAAAGAAAGAAGAATCGAGGGTACGAGAGCAACAAGCACCTCTGGCACTTGTTCGGACCAGAACGACCGAAACTCTTGGCCGCGCTCTATTTACATAAAGCAGAAATTTCGTAGACAGAAAGGGCGCCGTTTTTCAAGGACATCCTTGAGAACGCGCTTCAGTCGCATTTACTGGGGATGAAGTGAGCAGAGTCGCGGTAATAAATGACTCGATAAATTCTCCAGATGCCGTATGCTACAAGGATCCATTATCCATTTTGTTTTTATGATCCATTTGGTCCTTTACGTCAGGTCATTATTGTTCGATGACGTAGCCGTGCCGTTCAAACGTCCGTGGGAAGCGACATGACTATTGGATCATTGGCGACTGGACCTCACTATTGGATGCACCTTGCAGCCCATATTGAACCACAGCGCGCAACGAATGGCGAAGGCTATCGTCAACACGGGTATCTGCTGCCTTTCATTTCTGTGATTGGTCGACTTCTGCTTTTGTCTGATGATTCCGTCAGGATTACGTCACGCGAAATGGAGCGGAAAATGGACAATGGGTTCTTATAAAATGCGGCCCCAAGGGAAGCAACTTCCTGGAAATGCACGGGCCAAGTGAACCACGTGATGATTTTCTGCGCTAGCATACATGATTGAAGTAGCCCGTGCAAGCTGCGACCTAAAATGCCAGTAGAGCCATCTTTCAGCAGGCGGAAAAAACAGCCTCAGAAGGGCGCCCCACCGGTGGCCCACGATGCACAGAGATCAAAACTATGATAAGGGGCTACGCAGTGAAAGTGTTAATAACTTCAGAATGTGCGACACTTTGAACAAGAGTTGTAGAAGACAGAAAAATCTAAATGGCAAGCACCTTTCTTTCGTGCATGTGTGTGTATTGCAGGAAGGTGCGCGGTCGTAGTTGGAATCGGTGAACTCTTTCTTGTTGCAAATTCATAGTAAAGCCTGTTTCATGAAAGAGTACTTCGCTGTTTGCGCGCATATGCTGTCACATCACTATTGTCGCAGCTTGACATATCGCCGATTGCTATGTGTGCAACCCACAACACAACAAGGGTGAACCATGGTGCTTGCGAAAAGAAAGCTTGAGACCAACACTGACCATGCAGCTTGTGTCAACATGGAACACATTGCAACACTTGCTGTGTTCCAGAAGTGCTTGAGCGTAGGGATAAATTGTGTTTTGTCTAGTCTTCCTGTCACTTTTCTTTATAGAAACAAATTAACCAACCCTCCAACTATTACAAACATCTGCTCCCCATAAAGTTGGAAAAGTTATCAATGATGCAACCTGGGTAGCCATTCGGATAGCTTGCCCTACTGACGTCAGCTGGGCCAAATGCGTCAATTGAGACTGGCTGCTGAAAATGTAGGGGAGCGGCGCCACTGCAATCAGTAGCGACACCTATTTTTAAAATCGTATAATAAATTATTATTATGTAAATATAATAAACATGGAGCTCTTAAATGTGTCACTTAATGATCACAACCCTAACGACTCGGTATGTTTGTACAAGACCATCAAGTTTCAGGGTCCCTTTAGATGCCTGCCTCTTCAGACAGGCATCTATGGCGTAATTGATAGAATAGTGAGCTTGTGTGCTGGAGGTACCATGATTAAGTTTGGCTGGTAGACAATTTTATTTATTTATCTATGTATTTTGATGATTATATATATATTTATATGTATATATATGTATATATTCTCCGGCCCATTGTATCCATGGCAGCAATGATGGCGAAAATTTGCCTGGAGTGTCCATCTCTCATGTAATACCCCATTGGGCTCTGGGGCCTTTGAGGTATAATAAATAGAGATAACTAAATAAATAAATAAATAAATAATTGCTGTCACAATTAAGTACATAAATATAAAAACAGCAACAGTGTATACATGGTACAAAATGGCTAATGAAAGGACATTATTCCGTAAAATAATCTAGACAGCAGTATTGAGTATTTTGGCAGCAGTTATGAATACTGAGAGGCGCTTCGAGTTTGTACTATGCCATGACTTGGCACACATGCCAATCTGCAGTGAATTTAAGATTAGACAAATGTAGACGCTCAGCCATTCTACATTTATCAAGTGTTCATTTACTTTAAGTTCGCCAAGCACATTTGTCCACACACACTCATGTGTGCCTGTCTGTCTGAGAGGGGCTGTGTCCGTGCACACGCCACTTACATATGACAAACAGGCTGTCCATCGGTACACGCACACAACACTGTTTATTAAGAGAAAACAGTGTGAAGACTGGACACAGAGAACAAGAATGAGATGCAACAAAGGGGTGATGAGTCAGTGCTTCATTGTATCTGCTTCATGCCTTTTGGTTCCCATCCTTGTTTCTTCTTCATGCTAAGCTGTCTACCAGCCAGCTCACATAAACACAATTTCGTGCTTGAAGAAATAAACAAGTGTTCCACCAGGATTTAGATAAAAGGGATCCTGAACCGCCCCTCGGTCTTCGTGAAAAAACAGCCCGCAGAGAGCATGCACTGCTGTGAACATCTCAGCCAAGTTTTGCTGTTGTACGCAGCGCGTGGAGCTCGCCAGCACAACATGAAGGCACCTTTCTCTCAAACACTCTTTTCATCAGGAACCTGCTCCTCATTCTCTTCTGAATGCTTTATTTTGTAATAAGGCGGATTCCCATACGCAGCTGCTATTGGCCAATAGCTGACGTCAGTTAAGAAAAGTGTTTGGATCAGTGCACTCCTTCCTACTGTTACTGCGTATATTTATTGACAAATTTCAATAAATAGGCTGAAGTGAAAATCTGCTTCGAAATTTTGATAATAATCACATACTTCCGGAAAAAGCCGACTATCATCTGTTCACGTTCGGCTGTGGCCGCCTGCACAGGAATCAAACTTTGGCCACCCTTCTTATCGGTGTTGTAGCTGGTGGGTCTTGCTCATTTTGACTAGTTTTGAACGCTTAACTAGTCTCGAACCACGCAAACCTTAAGGTCAGACCACATGCACGCTTGCCAGTGTGTGCTGAATCCTGGCCGCTTCTGGTTAGGTGCCTTCGAAAACTTATTGATAGTACTTAAAAATTCGCAAGTTGGATGTGGCTACTATCCAACAGTCAAACTGGTGAAGGACAAAGCTGGCCTGCACCATGTAGTATGGCAAGACTGTAGCAGATGAGCACGAGGATGCACTCAAGCCCTGTTTTGCACAAAGCAAACACTGTGCGTACGCACTACAGTTGCATTTAGCTGTGGTCTGCCACGTAGCGAAAATACTGCGGCCACCACGAGGTGCTGCAACGAGCCCATGGCTAAGTGCACTTGTTGAGGACAGCCGCATTCGGCTTACATTTGGCGTGCCGCAGCACCAAAATTGGAAGTAGTGGTGTGTGCATTAACATCCAAAATTAAACTTGAACTGCCCGCCACAGTTGTGGGCACGCCCCGCTCCATTGTAGCCTTTGCAGTGCAAGGCATTGAAGAAGGTGCGGAAGTGCTGTGAAGGCCGTGTTTGATTGCCAATAACCCCACTTCCGCTGAACGCACTGGAGTACCTTTCTGCGGCAAAGTATTTCTGACCTATTTTAACTTCAAATTCATTTCTCCTCTTCGATAAACAGTGGTTAGGGTCTCTTTAGAAAGGGCGGGGGGTTGCTGCAAACATTTGGTGAGGTCCAGTATTTAATTCGCCAAAGTGGGTTGACGCTTTGCCATTGCTGTTACTCTTCATCAGCTCCACAATGGGAAGTGTGATTTGTAGAATATAATTACCTTGAAAACAATTCCTACAATTTGGGAAAGTGAACAACTGCATGCTATATAGGCATAGCATTCACTAAGTATGCTACTATTGCTAGTTTTATTTTGGTGCTGTGTGCCTTCATGAAGGTGCACTGTTATGTAGGGGCATCTTCAGAACTGTTACTTTTGCCTTAATCTCATCCAGAAAGATGGTATACAATAATTTTTAGCATTCCAAGTTTTAAAATGTGCATTTTTCATGCCTGTAGCAACAATATATCAGTTATTTCATCGGTTCAGGAAGTATTGGATTGGGCTAGTTGGTGCTCTATTATTTTAGCATGTAAATGCACATGGTATGATGTGAGAAAGTCACACTCAGTTGTGAGCTCTTCGGTGCTTTTGCCCCAGACAACTCCCTACAGTGCTTGTCTATGTTTTTCTTATTTCTTTCCATGCTGAAATGGCAGTAGTCCAGTGGTGTGCTTGCATTTATGTTCAATTCTTTCTTCACTTTTTGCAGTGTGAAGATATGATTGGGGAGTATGAAGATGATTACGTGCGAGTTTTCTCAAAGCACAAGATAAGGGTGGAGCCCCAAGCCTTCAGGTTGCTTTGTGAAAACAACAAAGGTAGAAAATGCTTTGGCAATTTTATATATACATGCTTGTCTATGCATGCTTGTCTATACTCATCTACTCATCTCATGTATATACTATGCTGATGTACTCATCTTGTATATGTGTTCATGAAATAAGGTTTACTATATTGACCAGGCACGTGCTCTACCATCCGAGTGTTCGTACAATGCTTCTTTTGTGGGCTCACAATCGTTTTTACTACACATAGGCAGAAATTTTTGCCATAATCAAAATTGACATAAGGCTCCTATTTTTCAAAAGCAGTAGCTATTAGAGAGATTACAGGAAACAATTTCCTCCAAAAATAACAGGCCACAAAGCATGTTCCTTCTGTAAAAAATTGTATGTAAGATATAAAACATTGTTAAAAAATATCTTTTGTAGCAAGGCATGCAAGGGGCACAAGCAGTAAACAATTATAGCAAAAGCGTTTTTACTGGAATTGGAGGAATGAAATGGGCCAGCTTGGCAATTCGAGTAGAGGGAATCGTCCAACTCTCACCATTCCAAAGAGTTAAAACAGTGAAATTACGAGAGATCTCTAGTCTCTGGAACGAGAATGGAACGGATGGTGCCACTCCGCAACTATGACATGAATCGAAATTCTGTTTAGTTACTCAACAATGAAATAATGAGAAAAGAAAATGGCAGTAAAAGAAGAAAGAAAAATGTTGATGATGAGGGCGGAAACGGTGGCTTGAATGAACATGAACAGCAAAAACTCTTTAAAGTCTCAAATCCTGACCACTCCTGCACAGAAATTTGACGATAGTTTTTAAAGCATTTGTGCTGATGGTTAGGGTTTGACCAAGGTAGCAAGAGAAACTTTTCAGGCTAAGGTTGATGAACGTTTACAGAAGCTCTGCAAGTGACTGTCTTTCCACAACACATCTCAGACAGGTGCACAACACACTCTGTAGTCTTAGCTATGGCAAGCTTTTTGCAGTCCAGATTGTATGCACAGCTGATAAGTGGTAAGTAGTGTCAAATGAGCACCAGATCTAGTACTAACCTATACAGCAACTTACATGACTTCTCTTGGTTGCGTGCAGTAACTTCAGTCGCATGCCTGGGTTGATTCTATAAAAATCGACCCATTCAACTTTATTCAATTTGTAAATATTGCAGTTACCCTTTGGTAGTTTGAGTGGTGGAATAAATGTGCCAAGTTGTGCCATGAGCAGTGCCTTATGTTGCACTGCTCCAAAATAAAATTTTTGCAGAAAAATTGGGACAAGCCTGTGCCAAAAAAGCCTACAAACCTAATGTCTCATTCTATTCATGCTGCCTCGCTAGTAAACATAAAACCAAAACCTAAAGCATGTAATCATAATATCATTCTGTAGGTCAATGGTATGCCCATAGCCACAGATATGTTGTTGTTCGTAAGTGAAATGGTAGAACCCAGTCCGGGGAATTGGCCATGGATTGGTCGATGCAAGGGTTAAGAATTTTAGCCTAAGTCATCAGACCTCCACTTGCTGTTTTCGTTTTTTGTTGCACTTTGGTGGAGGTTCCAATGTACTGCTGCCATGCAATCTGTTTGCACCATTTGGGCTGAATTTATTGTTCCTCGGACTAATGAAGTTTGATCAAGGCAGCTGTCAGATCACAAAGTTCGAATGATGTCCAGTTGTACATTGTTTACCACAGTTGTTGACGGTAACACTTTAGAAATAATACGCGTACTCAACTGCTGGCATATCAGTTGCCATTTATTAACCCTTTGAGGGTCGTTGTTTTTTGCCATATGTGACCTCCCAGGGTCAATTATTTTATTGCAGATTTAAATTTTCAGACTGATCCATCTAGAAAAAAATGTACAGCAATTTTTTTTGGTGATGATAAAGTGACAAAAAAATATTTTGTGTAGATGAACATGCATTGTTTATTCACGAGTACAGACGGGCTTCCATAAATACCTTTAATAACAATAAAGAAGTACATACACTGAAATATAATATATATTCTGATTTGGCACTCGAGTAGTAGTTCGCATCGGAGGAATTGCTGCTCAATTCACTTTCAGAACTGGTGTGTAAGCGCCGATTTTCCTATGCGCGCTCATGATCAAACTGCTATGTGAACGCACGCTAGAAAACTCGATGGTTGTGTGCCCGTCAGAAAAACCAAATGAGTCAGAAACTTGCAGTAATCCATCGTTCCGTCGCCAACGAGGGCCAATCAGCTTTCACGAGCTGAGTCACGAGAAAAGAAATGCAGGCATGGCAGCATTGTTTGTATACGACAGCATTTTTTGTATATAGCAGTGCCCACCTGTTAAACAGATGTGATCACACCCGTGAGCAACAGATGGACAAGCATCTAGCAGTGACCTTTTGAGAGATTAGAAACCAGGTAGACCTCAGTTTTTAGGAGTGCAATGAATGGAAACTGCCTGTGAGATGAAACCAAAACTGATCACTGTGCATCCTCGCATGCATGGATGTATGAGTGGTCACTGAAACACCAGCGTAAAGAAGTTGTGGAATGAAAACCAAGAAACTACGGAGCAAGTAAAAATTAATTATATCTGTACAGGGTGGCTGCACTTGCTTGGCAATAAAGAGTTGAAAAATCGTCGTGTTTTTCAAACGTACAGGTGGTGCTGTAAATATACGGCATCGACCATTTGAGTCTTGTTTGCAGTACCATATACTTACAGCATTGACCGTAAAAGGGTTAATGAGGACCTTCATCGCAACCCTGAGTGATCGGGAGAGCGGATTCCAAGGTTGTAATTTCTAGAGCATACACGTGATTCAATGCACCGTTGTGCAAAGATTTTGCCCGTTAGAAGTAAATAAACCTCTGAACGTCTTCACTGTAACTTCAATTTAATCGCGTATGTTAGATAGGGCGTGGCCTCCCGTATACTCCTTTCTTCTGCAGTCTTTCTTCTTTTTTTTGCTCAATTGAAGCGCGGCAATTGCACAAACGTCTGTTGCAAGTTAAAATCATAGAAGTGTCTTTGTGCCACGGTATACTATTAGAGTTGTCCGATGATCTCGCTGCTGCCACCAGTTGTAGGAGTTGTAGGTCGTAGAGAGCAACTTGGGAGGAACTAGGCAAACAGGGTTTATTTGCAGTATTTACATTTTAAACAAGAGATACATTCGACAGTCTAGCGTGGCTTCCAAATGGAGCACGCAAGACGAACATACAGCACACAGCTTACGAGTACACAGCTCACGAGCACGATCACGAGCACACAGACGAGCACCCTCTAGCAGCCGACAGCAGCTGCTTATAAACACTCCATTGATCTCTAGTTCCCTAGGTGAGAGAAGCCTTCAACCAGTCATCGAAGTTGACCCACCGGTTGTCCATTATCTTGAGTCTTGAAAGGCGCGCCGGTTCCCCGAGCTGACCCCTGCAGCGCGGCTGCCGGTTGCCCATTGTCTTGCGCCTCTAAATTCCAGAGCTGCCTTTCTCCTGTAGTCGCCACGAGTGTCAGCAGACTGTGACGAATCCTGGGGCCCTGTACCGCAAAGCACCGTTTTGTTAGGGAAGCTCTTCTTGCTGCCGAGAGAAACCATGAAGACCCGGCAAATCAACCAACAATACGTTGGGAGCGAAACGTGGCCCGCCCTGCTGTCGTCACAGATTCTCCGAACGAGGCGCATGGTGGATTAGTGCTGTCATCCTCGCTGGTTCTCCAAAGGGCGCCAGCACCGCGGGTCGATCGAAGCACGTGCAGCAGGCTGAAATAGCTTTTCAGAGCAGTACCCCTGCAGGCCGATCCTAACAATGCCCACTGGGCAAGCCATTCTATTAATAATTAACAAAACTAGTGTGTTTCTGATATCTAGAAAGCCTACTCTGCTATATTTATTGAACATTTCAGTAAATCTTAAGACTATGTGGTGTAGAGATATACATTCCTCACAGCACCAGAAGTACTCATCATTGCTCTAACTCAAATTATTGGCTTCGCCATGATCTGCATCAAAATGTGAAATGGCTGTTACACCATCGTGGTCCACAGGTCGCATGAGAAATCACCTATTGATAAAAAGCAGTTCAAATTTTTGAGAGAAGGTGCAAGAAGATATTTGTTACATGTTTTACGTGAATTCCTGATGTGTCGGTGCCATAGTTGACAGGATAAATTCATTTTCTATAATATAACTTAAGTCAGAGGTTTCGAAAATGACCAAAAGAGAGAAATTCATTAAAGGGCCCCTCACAGGGTCTGGCCATTTTGAGCTGACTAGTGCAGAGCATACAATGCGCGTTAACAATCATGTTTGCAAAGAATTGCATGACTCGGCACCGCGGAACGGTCTGAAATTTCAATCCGAACGTTGTTTTCCCTTTCTCTCGCGTCCCTACGCCTACATAATCTGGTCCGCAATGTGACGGCGCTTGTAGTGACATGTGACTTCAAGGATTATTCAAGGCAACATCTGTTATCTGTGTGATCTGGTGCTTGAACTGACGAATTGAAGTTTAGAAAAATAATAAAACACACAAATGGAATGTCTGCATGTTTTTTGTTTTACTTCGCACTGAAACAAGAGAGATGTATTTCTGCTTCGTCTGCTTGTTCCCACGGTCGTGCAGTCACGTGCGCAGGTACCAAAACTATGCCATTTTCTACCGTGTTTCAGCGCATGATCATGCTCTGTGATCTGCTTGTTCTGCCTCAGTATTCGTATAGCACTGAATTATACCGCTAGTCATGTGTCCTTGTGCACAGCGCGCAAAATAATGCGCTTCGCGAAACGAGACATCACAACAGCTCAGGCACAACGCCGTCAGCTGAAGTGCGCAGCACTGAAAAAAAAACGAAATTGATGAGAAAAACAAAGATGAAGGTGGGGTCCGTGTTGTAGGCGTCACGCGATCCTCGAGGTTCGGTATGGGAGAATGCAGGGTAAAAATTTCGCTTGCGGAGGCTAGATGGGGCAAGTGGAGAGAGTGTCTCGCTATGCAGTGGAGCTCGCCTTCTGAAATTATGGGTTCGTGGCACTGAAATATTTATATCTCAGCTATTAATGAGCTGATTCAAAACATTTTTATGGCAGAACTCTCCCTAGAGGACACGTAACAACTTCCAGCATATAACCAAAGTTTCTTACAGGGCCTGGTGAGGGGCCCTTTCGAAAGGTTTCCTATTGCCACCCAGTTAATTCTGCACCATCCTGAAAAACCTTGGAAAATTTCTACAATGTCTGATGTTTTCAGTCTATGTGCCAGACATGATAAAGAGGTTGAAGAAATATTGATTTTGAGCTGTGCCTATTTCTCCTCAATAGAATTTCTGAATTTTTGATATGTTAGAAGGCTTGAGAAGGAGTGTCATGTTTACACACAGATGTTAATGCTAATGGCATTAAAGGTATGCTAAAGAGGAATGATTAGCTGGATTGGAAAATTACATTTATGGAATTCCACAAATGCCAACCTTCCTGCACCTGCTGGTATGGCTTAGTGTCTATGGCATTCTACTGCAGAACTTTAGCTCTCAAGTTTGATTCCCCACCACCATAACCACATATTAAAGGGGGTGAAATGCAAGACGCCTCTTGTACTTAGATCTTCCACTACAACATTTCTTATAGCTCCAGGATTCATCGGAAATGAAACCCCATGAGTAAATCAAGCAAGCAATTTTCCTGTGAGCAGAGTCTTGGTAGGCTTGACAAGAAGCAAAAGTGACAGGAGGGCTTGATGTTATTGTGCTAACTCCAGGTGCTGTCTTAAGATTTTGGACTGCAGCTGCTTGGAACTAGTTAATAGGTTATTGACGGCAAAGGTTTGCTTTGCATTCTGAATGAACCAATGACTCAACCTACTTAGTTTCCAAGGACTCTAACAGCACAAATGCAGGTCCAGACATGCGAAAATACTATGAAGCTGATGATGTCACACTGCATGCCAGTGTTGTGGTCCATAGGTGAAAATCAAAAAAGGGAAACATAGCATTTCATCTTTTCCACAGAGAACCAATCAACCTGCCAAATAAATGCAGGTCATGTAATCTAATAATACTCCAAACCGCTTAACTTGGTGTTCCTCATCAGTGTACCATTGAGACTTAAGTCAAGCTTTGTACCAATTAAATCTTTCTTTCCTCTTTTTCTTTTCAGAAATCTGTGGAGAAAAGGTCAAGGAAGAATTGTAGCTGCCATTGTCCACTTCAGTGTCGCTGCTGCGGACGCAGCCTTACCCAGTGATGGAAATTTTTTTGTGTGAAAAGGCATACCCAAGTCTGTCAAGGGTGCTGACATTGCATTCCTATTTATTTGGCACTGTGTGCCTGCATTCATTTGTTTGTGTGATATTGTGTTACATTATAATGGTTATGAGATAACCTTATACGATCCTGACGGTTAAACCGCATTGTCTAGCTGAAGGCACATTTAACATTCTTTCAGAGAGTGTACGCAATGTTCTCAAATTCGTGTATACTCCAGCCAATGTACGCAACTTTCGGAAGCATGTAATTGCTCAAAATACGTTACTGCTCTATGCAATAAAGAATGCACATTAGAAAAAAAATGCATTTGCTTGCAACCGCATGTTTGCGTGTTAGAACTGCATCTAATAAAGATTTTTGCTCTTGCATACTTGAAAGCAAACACATTGCTTTTTTTATTTAGAGTAAAGCTTTATGAGTGTTCAGAACATTGAATATGATTCAGATAGTCCTCACTATTTGATTTCATAATCTGATATTCGAAATGCAAAATAAATTGTTAAGGCTGTACAGTGCGCTAATTATGGACTTCAAATGAAAAGCAATTAGAAGTGGCAGTAGTTTTAAGCACCGCTTCTGATATTGGCTTTAAAGGGGCTTTACCAACCCTTCACATTCATCTGTAAACATATTCTGTAAGTGAACTTATGAGGCAGGTCTTGTAGTTACATGCAATGTATGGAGCTAACAAGTGGAAGGTAAAGATAGCTCCCCTTCAGACAAACACCTTCACATTTCTAGATCTGCTGGCCCGCTGCCAACCGATGGCTGCCTTTGGGCGATTGTCATGATGACACGAGCACAAAATTCGCACGAGTATATGAATAGTGCTTACGTAATGTGATTTTTTAGGTAGTAATATTATTTGATGGAACAAATGAGAGAGGCTGACATAAGCAAAAATGGTGTTACAAAATTTCTTCCAAGGTTGAAAAAGAAGCTTCCTTGCGACAGTGAATGTTATATGTTCAAGCTCACTTGCACTCATACGAAACTTATACCTCTGTCCATACCAGTATCGCACCATTCCTGAACCAGCTCCTTGTGATGTCACAGGCTGAATTATGTTCATTAATAATAATAAAAATAAAGACAGGATTTCACCTGACATGTGGACTTGTGCAACCCGTCGGAATCGTAGACTAATTTCCAATGAATCAGTTTCTTTCAAGCAGCTGTATTAAGAAATTCAGTTGCCTCTAATTAAACTGCACACTTTAACATGCTGCCCACATATGACTCGTGCATTTGAACGTTTCTTGGCATATAACACTTTCGGGCACTCGCTTTAAGAAATTTTATTTAATTAGCATTCGTTGCCTTCTTTTTTGACATTCTCTTCCTGTCTATCGAATCTATCTATCTAGCTGGCTAGCAAGCCCGTTATGCCAGCCCAGTGCCCCTAGTTGTCTACTACACCCTTTAAAAAGTTTGCATCCTTTGGGGTGTATCGTGTTCCACAGCAATAATCGTCATGTCTTGCTTGCATTTCCTTTCTTTAATGCTGCGAGCCCGATACTTCCAAGTCACGAATGGCATACACATTATCAGCATGACATATCATTCTCGACAGGAAAGTAGTTAGCGCAATGCTTTCAAGAAAGGAAGTGCAAGCAAGGCAGCTTACTATTATTGTTGTGGGACAAATATACACCCCAAATGGTGCAGCTGTTTGAGTAGCTTGGGACACTAGGTACGGTTGTGATGCCATCATAGTCGTGGTGCCATCATGGTCCTTACATCATCATCATTTCTGCTTAGTCATCTGACTCTCATCATGCCCTCGATGTCATGCCTTTAACATCCCAGTGGTTCAAGTTGTCAAATAGCTTGCGCTACTAGGCATGTGCTCATTGCATTGTCATCATTCCAACTTTGTCATTGGACTCTGGTCATGCCATTGTCATCACTCCATTGTCATAGGCTAGCAGTCATGGTCATACTATCATAGTGGTACTGTTGTGGTTGTTCCATTGTCACAATTATAGCTTCCATCCAATTTTCGTCAGGCTGTCATGCCATCACCACACAGACGTCATACCATTGTCATCATACTGTTGTGGTCATCCCATTGTCCTCGTATTGTTATTTCATCATCGGCATTGCATAATTGCAATACAGTCGACTTCATACATTCATTGTCACACTGTCGTCGTGATACTTATTTTTTCATCTGACTCTCATCATACTGTCATCATCACGCTATGTTTGAAACACAGTCGTCGTCATACTATTGTCATCACACTTTTGGCTTACCATCGTAATCGCTTCATAAATGTCATACCATTGTCAATGGGCCATCTTTGTCATACTGTCTTCGTTGTTCCATCTACATGATTCTTTCTTTGACATTCAATCATGATTATACTGCCGTTGCCTTGCCATCATCATCACTGTCTTGTCATACTGTAGAAATCATTCCATCGTCGGCATTCCAGCTTCATGCAGTCACAATTCTAGCTTCCATCCAATTTTCGTCATGTCATGCCATCACCATACAGACGTCATACCGTTGTCGTCAGGCCATTATCCTCATATTGTTGTCATTGTCGTCATTGCATAATTGCCATACAGTCAACTTCATGCATTCATTGTCACACTGTTGTGATACTTACTTTTTCATCTGGCTCTCATCATACTGTCATCGTCATGCTATGTTTGAAACACAGTCGTCTTCATACTATTGTCATCACACTTTTGCCTTACCATCGTCATCGCTTCATAAATGTCATCTGATTGTCGATGGGCCATCTTTGTCATACTGCCCTCGTTCCATCGTCATCACTGTCTTGTCGTGATACTGTCGGAATCATTCCATTGTCGGCGTTCCAGCTTCATGCAGTTGTCGCAAAGTTAAAACGCTACAGCTTTCTGTCCACCTGCTCCAAGGCATTTATGCGGCCACTTTGCTGCAGAAAAAGTAGTAGGTATATTGTATCTTTTCCCCACCCATCACCGCCTAGGTTACTGAGCCCAGAGCCATTCACACAATAAACACCGAGTAAATGACAAAACTGCAAGCGGAAAGATATCATTCAATTTCACCAGTGCGGCATACGCGAGTTTTATGTAGGGTTACTGTATAGGCTCCCTGTATAGGTTCCCTAAAGGGAGCGTATACAGTGACTATAGTTGTATGGGACTACGAGCGCCGCGGAGCAAATGAGCAAACTGCATGGTCCATGAACATACTTATGTTGACTGGGAATAAACTTAGGTCAAGGCACCTGACTTTCGACTTGGTCAGTTACCTTATCTTTTCACTTTTTGTAATATGCTACCTGACCATATGAGCTTTCGCTGAACTCTTGACTATGTCAACGATTTCCTCCTGGTACACTGCCGATCTCTGTACTCAAACATATAGCTGGTCTCCGGAGGAACATTGTAACCATGAGTGTTTGCCGTTATCAATGCGGTTACGGTACGCATCACGTTTTGCGGTACATGTGTATTTTCCCGTGTTATGAAAAAAGAAAACGAGATGTTCTAGTGGTGCATGCAGTTGCCAGACGGAATACTGACAAGTTCAAACCGGCTCAACTTCAGTCTTCAGCCCTTGACGTGCATTTTATTTCGAAGTCGGCATGACGAGGTTATGACGACTACAGAGGAGCTGCTCCAGCAACAGCCGATGGCGACACCACGAATGCACGTGAAGAATGTCATCTAAAACATCGCAGTTAGCCTTGTAATCCACCGTGACCGTGCCACGACTGGACGTAATACCACAGAACACCTATACATGGTAATACCTTGCGGTGCGGCCATTGTTTTCCATCGTTGCCAGATGGGAGAGCTCGAACGCATCACAGTTTTTAGACCTTCTTTAGTACCGGAGCATGCCAGCGTGAGGCACAGTTTCGCTATCGAAAGCTGCCTCATTTCTGCATTGGCAGCGTCTGCGATTAACAATGCTTTCTGCAAGGGTACGTGCACTACACCTCTTCAATTGGCGAAGAAATATACGTTTGCCGAGAGAACCAGCATTTTCTAGTAGGTTAATTTACTGATAAATGTTAGCTAACAGGAAATGGGTTAACTTTCACCGTGACCCTCTCGCGATAACAAATCGTCAGAAGTAGCATAGATCGTGGCCCATCAGGGGTAGTAGGACCTCTCCACATAGAAGGACCAGTAGACGATGTTGAAGAACCCAAAGCAGATGGGGAACATGTATCTGGCCACCCTCTCGAAAGCCTGAGACATCTTGATGTTGCGGTGTAGTTCCAGCTTGTTCTCCCGGTCCATGGTCAGCAGGAACGGGTCCGTGCGGCGCCCGTAAACCAGCCTCTGCGCCAGCAAAATGTTGAAGGATAACATAAACATGAAGCTTTAGTTCGGCACACATGTTATAAGTCTTATGTTATAGCTTCAAGCTTTATCACCCAGTTACACGGTACACAGCTGCAGCTTATTGGCTCAAGCAACCAAATAACTGGGATTATTGCAAGGTGATTTTTTTAGCTGCATCAAACTTAAAAAATGCCTGCGGCAGATAGTACAATTCTAACTTTTCAGCTAAATTACTCAATGAGGCAGCCATTCTACAAGAAATCAAAATGCTAAATTGAATATTTGACATAATTAGACTAATGAACCTTTTTAGTGAATTACTTCAGGGCACATATTTCAATTTACAATTTGTAGCCGGTGGGTTCACAAGGCCTATACTGCACTTTGAACAAATTTGCAGGACTGCACCAGTTCCCGGATATTCAGCTTTGAAGTGTCCTACAAAATGCATTGGCATTCCAGTTACTTTTTGTTGCACGGTCCAAAGGCTAACCAAGGCTAACCAAAAAATCAAAGGCTAACCAAGTGAAACCAAGACTCAACCAGGCTAAACCAAGCTTTCGCTTTGCATATCCAGGGTTAGCTGAGCTAAGCCGCAGCCATTTTTTTTTGCATCCAAACTCACTCCTCGTCTCGGGAGGCCTACTAGCCCTGCACGCGCGAGCCATGCATTCGCCTTCGAACAGGACATCACAACTACGGCGACGGCGGCGTTTTGCGCCTCGAGCATCCGAATAATTGCCATCGCAATAAAAAAACTGGCTTATTTATATTTTTTTACGCATGCTGGTTATACTGTTCACAGCTCGGCGTTCTGTCAGCTGAAGAGCTTTTAAATGAGAAAAAACCCTTTCAGTTATCTGGTACGCCATGACGATGACAGTAGATTGAAACAAGGAAACGGCACGTCATAGACGTATTGGGCTGTGTTAGTTGTAGAAGTATGGTGCTACAGTAGGATAGAAACACGGTGACACTGGCAAAATAATGAATTGTGTTGCTTACATTGAGTCAGCAATATCATGCCCAAAAGTGGCGCTTCCTTAATGAATGACGGGAAATTATTTAGTAGAAATTATGAGCCCAGTTCGTTCGCTCAGAATTGGGGCCTCTACGCAATAACTGCGGCTCTCCTGCAGGATAATAATTCGAAACAGTCCTCACTTTAATCGGTCTTCCTCCTTCCAAACTTGAATAACTGTTGTCCGTTATATTCGAACAGAAATGAATATTCGACAATTTCAAAGAGTGAGTTCTCGAGTCAAATATGAAACGAATAGCAAAGACTATCCCGATTCGTAATCAATATTTGGAACATGCGCTCATTCCTAATTAAGACATATCAAGCATTAACTCTAACCGCGTGCCTTAATTTTTATTTTCAATAAGGTTCTTACTCACTACACGCTAACCTCGCCTTCATTTCATAATCTTACGTGAACACAGATATTAATACACACTTGCCTGAACAAGCGGCGGTTGCGCGTGGATGTAGGGGTTTTAGCCTGAACGGCTATACGAAGGTGACTGTCTTATGCACGTAGGACAGTTGCCCAGACGATGCGCTGCCATTCCCGTTTCTTAGATGGCAGACAACAAAAGATCGGGTCCATGATCTGAAGTAATAGTTATGGAGGAAGGAAAAAGATAGGAGATATCGCAACGCGGCTGAAGCCAACCTGGTGGCCGAACACGTGATGCACGTCAGAATGTGCAGTTGGTTTTAGTGTTCCCGTTCTGCAGGCGGCGCCACGGCAGGGCAGTGAACAAACGCGCACTGAATAATAACTACTGGAGTACTACTGGTATAGTGCCTAGAATATACTATTCTAGGCACTATACTACTGGGAGCCAAATGTCTCAGCAAATGTCGATTCTTTCTCCGCGATCTCGACGCAAGAGGTCACGTGTTGGGCCACCTCTATGGTTTCATGGAGCGTTCGCTTGCCGAGGCTGTTGTTGTTGTAGCATGTCACACGTGCGGCTCTTACCCACGATGGAGGATTGACCAAGATATGGGTGGATTATTCCAAATTAATATGGAACATAAATTTACTAATACATATGGAATTAGCATTGAATAGTGTAGAATTACCTGTTAAAATAAAATCAGGAAGGTCATATGGAATGAGTAATACTCCCTCCTATATTTTGCTTCCTCCATGGTCATAGGAGACGCCACCGTCGAGACACTACCATCCATGGTGCTACCATCGGTTGTGCTCATGACTACTGTTGGCCTAAAGTCCCTTGATAATTTGAAAGTAACGACACTCTTTGAACTCTGCCGCCGCCGCGCGACATCCTCGCCTCCTCCTCGCCCCTTGTGCGTTCCCCGCGGCAACCAGTTTTGCCCCCGTTTTTCTGCACGACGATTGGTCTCCCTGCCGTTGCCCTTGGAAACGCGCGGATCTTGAGTTTTGCTTGTGTTTTTCTTTTTCGTTCGCGCCATTTTCCTCCTCAGCACGGCTGGCTCGGCGTAGCGAACATTGTACACGGTGTTTGCTGCTCTATGTTCTAGCACTTAGCCAGGCTGTCGCGCATATAACTGCAGCAAGAAGCCTGAAGATGGTTCTGCCGTTTTTATGATACCACAAGGAAAGCGGGACGGCTTGCGCAGGAAGCAGCGGCTGCATGACATTGGCCGAAAGAACTCTGTTCAGACAAAGAACAGCATTGTTTGCGAGCTGAGGCGTCTTTATTATAGCTCGTAGCAAAGCATCCTGTAATGCTGCATTTCTTTTTTTCATTCTTCCGGCCTGCTCACCAGCGTTTTTGTTGCGGTTGTCCTCAGTATGCATAATATTGTGGGGCTGCTCCATCACCTCGCACTTCGCTAACTGTTGTTATTCAGTCGGAAGGGCAGATTATAGATTCTGCTTTGCGCCCTGAAAAAATTAGTGGCAAGTATACCCGTCGTATTGCAGGTAATGAGCGTCAGCTAGTCAACATTGAGTTTTTTGTAAGTTTTAAGGCAAAAGCCTTTAGATCTCTATGTTTCAAGGTCGCGTTGTAAACTGGAAGTACCACGTGACCCAAGGAAGGCCAGAGGTGACCCAAAGCATGTCTACCCCTGTAATCACTTAAGTTAATGAATTATTAGTGATTGACATAAGGTGGATTAGGGAGGATTAAGGTTGATTAGACTGTATTAAAGAAGATTAAGGTGGATTACAGTGCATTAAGAAGGATTAGGAGGCATGAATAAAGATTAAGGTAGGTGGAGGAGGATTAAGGCAGAATATTGTGGATTAAGGGTTGATGAAAGGGTATTAAGACCGATTAGGGTGGATTATGGTGCATGAACAAGGATTATGGTGGATTAAGGTGGCTATAGGAAGATTAAGGTCAATTAATGCGGATTAAGGTGAATTAGGGTTGATAAAGGAGGATTAAGACCGGTTAGGGTAGATTAAGGAGGATTAGGGATCATGGAGCTGGATTATATTTGATAGAGCTGGATTAGGGCATGTTAAGGTAGATTGGGACCGTTAAGTCTGATTAAAGTGCATGAATAAGGATTAAGGTGGACGAGAAGGGATTAAGGCGGATTATGATGGATTAGGGTTAATAAAAGAGGATTAAGATCATATAGGGTAGGCTAAGGTGCATTAGGGGCGATGTAGGTTGATTAGGTTGTATTAAGGTGGATTGGGAGTATTAAGCTCGATTAAGGTGGATGAAGGAGCATTAAGGTGGAATAGGCTGGACTAAGGTGAATTAGGGTTCACTGAGTATTAAGGCCGATTAGTCTACCATAATTGGTCCACATTAGGCACACTAATCCATCGAGTCCACATTCGTCGACCTTAATCCTCCTTCATTCACCTTAATCCACCATAATCCACGAAAGTCCTCCTTAACGCACCCTAATCCACCTTCATCGACCTTAATCTACTCTAACCCTCCTTAATGCACTTTAATCCTCCTTAATTCACCCTAATCCACATTCATCTACCTTAGTCCACCCTAAGCCTCCTTCATTCACTTTAATTCACCCTAGCCCACCATAATCCTCCTTAATGCACCCTCATCCTTCTTAATCGACCCTTAACTTTCTTCATGCACTTTAATCCACCCTAATCCACTATAATCGTCCTTAATGCACCTCAACGCACCTTCATCCACCCTAATTTACCTTCATCGACCTTAATCCAACCTAGTCCTCCTTTATGCACCTTCATTCACCCTAATGCATCTTCATCGACTTTCATTCACCCTAACGCATCTTCATCGACTTTCATTCACCCTAACGCATCTTCATCAACTTTAATCCACCTTAAAATCCTCCTTAATACACCTGAATTTATCTTAATGCAATCACTAATCAATCATTACTTTGCTAATCATTAATCATCTCTTATAGCGGTTGCGCATGCTTTAGTTCGCTTCCCGCCTTCCTTCGGTCCCGGGATATTTTCTGTAGCTCACAACGGGACCTTGAAACAGAGGTGTAAGGCTTTCGCTTATTAAGCCACACACAAAGGGATGTCACAAGCAATACTATATCAGACGCACGAAGTAAGGCATCTGATCATGTGGCAGAAAAATTGTCTGGAGTATAGAAGTCGCCTCAAAGCTCCCTTTACATCGGTATGCCCCGTTCATACGGCTTTAAGAAAAAACCAAACTCCTCACAAACGTTGCCGCCAGCATTATCAATGCTGTTATTAGCATTTCTCAAAATTTTCAACCCCACTGGGGCGCGCGACTGGCCCAAAATAACACGCCTCCATAGAATCCTGCGGCCCGTCCGCGGGAGCCCAGGAGGAAAAGCGGGCCGTGCGCAGCCGGCGGGTGAGGAGAATCGAGGAGGAAAGCGCCGTGAGGAAGAGAGTGTCGCTACTTTCAACTTATCAAGGGGTTTTATGTTGGCCGAGGGACTAGCGGCACCTGCCGGCAAGCGGGAGGGAGTTGCAGTACCAGCGACAACATACGCAGACGATGTGCTGGCCTACTCCAGTGAAACCATAACATGCCTGGAGCGTCACCAAACAGAACTAGGCCGTTGGCCGCTAGGGGGCAACATAGCGACTGCAAATACAGCAGTAAGCATTGAAATGAGCTGCTCCTCGTACGAGGCAAGGGAGGCGCGGTCCAAATTACAATATGCCGGAAGACTCAAATTCAGGGCAAACACAAATTACAGACGCAGAATGTACCTACACCTAAGATACAAAAACATCAAGACGACTTGGATTCGGAAATACACGTTCCTAGACACGAAATACAGCGAAAATTCAAAACAACACGACACTAAGACGGAGGCAGATTGGCGCAAGGCAGTCATCAAGGAAATCAATGAGGCTGAAAAAACGATTTGGCGCACGACAGTGGCAAAAAAGCAAAGCCTGGCACTATATTACCACCACAAGCCGGAACCGTGCCCGTCACCAGACTACCGAGGAGATAGAGGCAGCGCCCTGCTGTTTCCAGCCCGCACAGGCGCTCTCCTCACAGACCAACCCCGCCACGAACTATTCGGCGTGGATCCGACGTGCCGCTTGTGCGGTGCACCAGAAGAAACCCTTCTTCACGTGCTACAACAATGTCCGAGACTTTCCGCAGTTCCCCGATCGTGCTCCCCGGCTGAGAGCCTGGCGCTGACTGGTCTCACCGAGGAGGACCGAACTGCACGCGCCGAGACTACGAAGATCCGGCTAGAACAGTGGGAACGAGTGGGCAGGCGAGCCGAATAGGTGAAGGAAACCCCCATACAGATATCGCCCGGCTAGAGCCGCCCAGTCACAGCGAGTGGCCGCTGATGCCGACCTCCTCAGCTACACGAGCTCCTAAAATACAGACGGCCGACCAGGCCATACCAGGCAGTGACGCAGCTGAGACGCGCTGACTTGAACCGGCATTGCTGGTGGATTGGATTGTCGTGGCTTTGGTGAAATCCGAGGTGACTGGTGCCTAGAAGACAACAAACCGGACCAACCAGACGGACTCACAGACTGTGACTGTGACAAAACTGTGTTTTATGTTCTTTCTCTCCTTACTTTCTTTCCTTCTTGTACTCTGAACATCTCCTGTGGCGTTGACAAACGCCTGCCCCGAGTCAAAAGGGATCGGGACCACTTACTTACTTACTTACTTAAGGATGCCAAGCTACTGGCGAACGAGGTGGATGAAGGCGTCACGCATCACGTGAGGACGAACGTTCGGAGCAGGAGGACGCGCTCGCCGAGAGCTGATCGTGCAATCTGCTACCATCGCAAATAAATCCAGTTGTTTTTTTGATCATCGGTTGTGCCATCGTGTGCGTCAACCACTGACACACATTCCCAATGGTGTTATAGAGAAGAAACTAAGCGCCTGCGCGAAAACTTCTGCAATATACGCGTATATATTTTTAGTATTATGAAATTTGATACTTCATACAGTTAATCGTCATCTTCCCCAACGAGCTGATTGAGCAGAAATCTCATTATCATCATTATCATCCTTTTTTGTTCGTAACCACGAATAGGGTTAGTAGGAGCTTGGCGTGCCGACAGTTATTATTCAGGCAGCTGAATAGATCATACCGGGAGCTCCGCGAGATTCTGCGAAGCATTTGTGGAATTTGGCAATGGCAACAACGACGGCAGCAGCTGGCGTCACAACTAGCCCTTGCAAAGGCAAGCTAGACTTCGATCGGCCCTGTAGCGCGGCACTGCCGGACAAAAGGTGCTGGCTTAACAGTAAGTTGACGCAGTGGAACCAAGTTCTCCAAGGGCTCGTGTACGAGCTCGTCGAGGCACCGCGGGGCAGTCTGCGCCTCTCTTCGCTCTCCAACATGACCATCGTCGAAGATCCCGACGTCGTCTCTCGCGACGCGGCGTTCTTCGTCACGAGGCTCCTCGAACGCCACTCTTGCATCGAGGAATTGAGCGTCTGCTACGCCCACGACGCCTACGAGAGCGGCGACCAGACGACGTACGCTATCAATCTACGCCCTTCGTCACCGGCGCCAGAAGCAGCGGTTCGTGTCATGCGCTCCTTGTCCGTTCACAAGATCTCGTTCGACGAAGCGCGACGTAAAGGAAAACTACACACCATCGAAGGTTTTGACTCGCTGTGCTCGGTGCAGAAGTTGTACGTCTACGGCGAAGGGGACGAAAAGTTCACGGCCGAACTTGGCACGATGCTGCAACGGAACAGAAACACCATAAAAGACTTTTCCTGCGTGTTCCGTAGGTACCCGCTCAATTTTACGAAAGCTGTGGCGTGCCTTACGAGCTGCGATTCGCTGTCGCTCGGTACAGCGAACGATATAGAAGACTCTGTCACCGGTGCGCACTTCGTTAGGCAAATTTTGGAAGTGTCGGCGGTATTGAATGGACTGACAATAAATATCCCAGAACGGGAGATTTCAACACTTGCCGAAGTCGTGATGCGAAGCAAGGCATTGACTACTTTGGAGGTGGAATTGGACGACTCTTCTCCTACCCCCTTGTTTGCGGCGCTCGAGAAAAACACGACGCTTAGGGAACTACATGTAATATTCGCCAAAATACTTCCACACTGCGAACAAACATTGGCGTCCGCACTCCGGAAGAACGTCTCCCTCAAGCAGCTCGAGCTTTATGATTTTCAAACCGACTGCGGCTTAACGAACTTTGCGAAAGCACTTTCTCAGAACAGCTCTCTTGAACGTGTAGAGCTGACCAGTAGGTCACTGCGGATGAGAGAAATCTCAGTCATCTGTGACGCACTTGTGACGAACAAGACGCTGAAGGAGTTGAGCCTTAGTCCAGACTGTGCACTTAAGGCGGAGGAAAGGTATGAACAAAATAGTTCATTATTTTTCTATCTTCTGTAGGGTAAGAAAGGAACCATTTTCATCGATATTTTGAGGGCACCACCAATGTAGTGAAGCGGTCCGAAGCAGCGCTCTATGCAGTGGCGAATTCTTGTGAGAGAACACGAGCATTCCACGAGCACTCCCAAAGTGCCCTGTCGAGAGTCGATGCTTCCCGTAGTACATGCAAGAGTAGAAGCGCTACAGACCGAGACTACAGCAAGAGGTGGATCGTAATTTATTATTATAATTAGTGAGCAGCTAAGCTTTGGCTGCCACACCATAAAGAGGAGACGCAGGCATACAGTACATACAAGAAGGCGCAGAATGTAAACTTTCTTTATTACGATATCGATCGTATTATAAACAAGACCCACAAAATAAAGAAATACGACACTAGATATAAAATCTGCGCAGCTAGGTACTTTGTTACTTCACTCTAACTGTTTCATGTTACCCTTTAAATTCACCTAAATTAAGGTTTGGCGTTACTTACGTGGTTGAATGGTGCATTCGTTGTCCTGTGGAAAACTTCCATAATTTCTTTCCAGTCCATGAGAAATATGAAAATATAAAATAGTATGGCTACTTTCCGTTTAAGTTCTTTCTTGTCTACTACTTTTTCACTATTCTTCGAGGCCGAACAAGAATTATCGTCAAGAAATCATGTCAGAGGGGTTAAGCAACAGCAGTTTGTCAAGTTCCATGACTTGCTGACAGACAGAACTCCTCATTTTGTGCTGACAGAACGAGCTTACTGCTTGGATGTTCTCTGCTTCACAAGTTTCGAAGGGCCATAATTTGTAGCGCATCTTGCTCTGGTTTAGCGTGCGTCATCAGTGGCGGCCGCTTGGTGCAGTCGGTGTTTTGACCCTGAGAAAAGCAAAGCTTTCATTGCCTCGTATTACATTCGCCTTCTGCACCTAATTGCATTCGTCTTCTGCGTCTTCCATACCGATAAGCAGTATTTTACTTCAACCTGGCGAGTAACTTAGTGCTGCTCATTACGGCCCCTCTAATGAAGATTGCACTCCATATATCTCTCTCTTTCAGAGTGGCCTTAGCCGAGCAGCTGACCAGGAACGGAAGCTACAACCGTGTCCAACTTCCTTGGGTGGAGGCTGACCTCCCAGGCTTGTCGACGGCCCTGCTTTCTCTTTCCACCTGTCCCCAAGAGCTACATCTAAACGAAACCACGCAATTGTCAGAAGCCACCATGAGTTCACTTTGCGATACCATTGCGCAGAGCTACGTGCGTTCTCTTGATCTTGCCCTCGGAGTGAGGATAGACACAAATGCCGCGTCAATCTGCGAAATGCTCAAGAGCAGTCGACGCCTTCTATACCTGCGGCTTCACTGTCCTCAGCCGTTTGCTCAATACGCCTTACATGCCCTCGCTGAAAACAGGTGCCTTGACGGTCTATCCATTGAAATCTACGGGAAAGTGACGAACAACACTGCGGAGGCTATCGCGTTCTTCCTGACTCGAAACGAGACAGTCACTCGTGTGGACATGACTCACACGCGGTGTGTTACCACACACCAGATGGAGGAGATTTATCGCGGCATGTCGAACAACAGGCGCATCACGTACTATGACTTGCCTTTCCGCTTCCGTTCAGACTGCTCCATAAGTTTCGATGTCCTCGAAAAGCTGCGAAGGAACCGCAGCACGTTATACCGAGCTGTAGAGTTTGCAGAGCACCCCGTACTGGACAAGCAGTCCGCCGAAGCTTTCGAGCTCTTCTTTAACAACCCAGGTTTCCGCCGCGAACTAGTCGAGGTCACCGGTAGGACGGAGGCTGAGGTGATGCCACTGTTGAAGTCTGCTCAAAATTACTTGCGCGACAACTACCTTGTACTCACTGGCGTTGTTCGGCAGGACGTTCTCGAGTGTCACCCTAGAGGAGTCACCCAGGCGGACGCTCTAAACAAGGACTGTTGGCGAGCGATTGCGCGTTACCTACGTGTGAGTGACGTCGTCACGCCGCGTGCCTGACTTCTCCGCTGCAAACGAAGATGGTTTCCGCAACTTCTGCAATAAAGGTTGGCTGCAGTAAGATGACGTGTTCGCGTATATCTCGTATTCCAGAACACACGTATAGATCCATCTCTGGGAAGGCGTATTATCAGTCGACCATATTATAGCGCTCTGAATGCCTCCTGATAGCTTGAGAAAGTGGAGTTTCGCGAAATACTGGCCCATCCCCGGTCGTTGTTATTTGCACGACGCGTAGATTTCGCATGCATTAAAATTATGTCCTTCGCTCCAAAGAGGCGTCGCATTCAACGTCGTATGCGTGTGACTATCCCCAAAAGCGATGGGTGTAATGCAGCATCCGCGCCCAACGCTCTGAACTACAAGCTCGAATGCCAGTGCTGGTAAAACACAATTATTCGTTAACAGCCGATATTGATGCTCTGCAGTCACGAAGTTGACAATATGAACTGCGGAGGCGAAGAAGCTCTCCCATCGCCGCTCACAGCTCTGCGTGGTGCGAGTCTATGACGCGAGTCTAAGCGGCGGTCTATGTGATGCGTGTCTATGCGAGTCTATGAGGAGTTTGCGCTTATTTCTGAAACACTGCGATGCATAAAACACATAGAATTACGCCGCGGCGGCTACGAGAATAAATATGCAAGGATGACTATCACACGTTTTCTGCATACGTCTAGCTGCCGCTGCTCGCAAGGATTGCTTGTAGAAGAGAGCGTGAGCAGCACAAAGATATCGGTTGCCTTGCTTCGCAGTGGAAAGCTGCAGCGCTAGCTGTGGGCGTTGAAATTGACATCTGCACCATTGAAGAAGGCGTCTCCAGTCGCTCGCATATTTCTTAAAGGCTACCGTGCTGACTAACTGAAGATAGGGTAACTTCGATATCCAAGGGTTTTACTTTTCGTACGTGTATACAAGAAAAAACGGTAGGTGTGAATTAGTGCCAAGCGTTCTCATGGGCTCTAAGCTTTCCAATCTCCATAATATATTTATAGTCTATAAATTCCCAACATTTCAGAATTCATGAACTTCCTTAAGTTTGTTCGAACTTTGGAAGGTTTTGGTTGGGAACAAATAAAGTTGATAGTGTGCTGAGCCTAACGCCCCTCAGTTAAGTCATATGCAATTGCTTTGAGACACTAAGTCTGGAATGACCAACCAGAATTATAGGACGGTGAATAGCTTGATTCCAAGGGCCGCTTGGTTTGGCCTGCCGCAAACTGCCGTAAACGCAACCAGCGTTGATACTTCGCGTTTCTACGAACTGCCGCAACGTACACGCAATAGACCAGGGGGGTATTCTGTAAGAGTCCACCTAGTGGACTGTCCATTTCGGCCGCTGCTGATTGGCTAGGGCCGCTCGTCTCCTCCTCGCTCGTACAGCTGCATCCAATCAGTAGCTGCCGAAATGGACAGTGCACTAGGTGGACTTTTACAGAATACCCCCCCCCCCCCCATCAGACCTCTCAGAACATGTATGTGGCGGCTATATTTTGAACTGTTGGATTTTCAATTTTGATTTAGAACTTATCCCGTTCCTCCGTCATGCCTGCCACCAGTGTTCGCTCGTGATGCCTTCGTCGTCACTTGTGCGTTATGAAACTCGCAGACCGTGCGCATGCTATGTCGACAGGTGGTGACTGCAGGGGTCGAAGATAGCTTTAAGAATGTAATTTGGACGTCACTATTTAACAAATAAAGCGTGATCGAACAACGATTCAGTGGTAAAGCCCGAAATTACAAATTTATCAATGCCGCCTTTCGCTCCGTGCGCCGTTTCTCTAATTGTAACGCGTAAAACACTGTGTTTAATGTGAGTCTCGCCAGTAATGCGATACATCCATTATTCCCATCTTTGTCACTTTCGCAGGCCCGACGGGGTCTAATGAAATGGTCATTTGTTCTTCCCTTCCTCTACGTAAGCATAGCGGTCGCCACCTATACCGTTAAAGCTGTATGGTGGCGCCACCTGAGTTATCTGTGTTGTGGTGGAGCAATAAAATTCAGTTTCGCTTGAAGGCGAAGCATTGAAAGCGTCTAAGAGTACTGAGTTGATGAGTAGCGTGTCAGAGCTGTTGCAGGCTTGGAGGAGCGAAAAGGAACTAGGAGGGCGCATGGCGTCACACAGCTGCCTGCTGCAAGCCAACCTCCTGTGACGCCGCCCGTGCCTCTTTGCGGGGCCTATCTACGCGGTGGCTCTTTGAAAGGCTCCACCTTTCAAAGTAAGCGATATTTATTTGGCTAAAATACATAATTTTATGGGCCCTTTTATCAGGAATTGCTTGGCCTAAAGTTTGTGCTCGTTTTTTTTTTAAATTTTGTTTGCCAATATAAATGAATATTTATGCCGCAGAGGACCAGAGGCAGTTGCTGTGCTGAAAATTTCATGCTTTGAAGGCTCTATGACTCGTTTTTTGAATATCACAGCTGGAACATTCAAACAAGCTGTGAGGCCAAAACTTTAATGCAGTTGATGTCAAAAGCGAAATGACGCAGTGCCACCCACAAGATTTGAGCGATTAAATTTTCTCTGTACATCTGCTTAAACAATATATATAGGGCATTCGACATCTGCGAATAGTGTGGGCTACCGTGTAAGCTGCGTGCCATTGTCTGTGCGATGTCACTGTCGGTAATGACGGTGTCAATGCTTTCGACGTTGTTTTCAACCTGCAGCTTTATTCTTAGCGTATCCTCTATTGCGGGTATGTGCGAGGTTTGAGGCTTATCATCACTGTCATGTAAATCTCCTTTTGCGGCTGACTGTGTTTGCACGAGCATGACAATGACTAATTGACAATGACATTGTCTATTGTTATTGTCAGTTGAATTGGCAATGACAATGACCGCCATTCTTGTCAGGAGCAATTTCTATGTGATGCACACAACGTAATTCATGTCCTGCGCAGTATTAGTTGTTATGGCCTCCGAAATACATGCACAGAGGCCACAGCTCTCAGAATCCGTGTGCATCCCATACTTGCCGCTAATTGCCAAGCAATGTTGTGCAATAGCTCAGTGAGAGGGAACCATTAAAGATCAACATTGTAAAACCCTTAACAAATGCTAACAAATGTATAACAAATGCTTATACCCTTTTAAATTCGGGAGCCTATGTTAGCAATCTATAATACTTGAAATTAAAATGATGGTGTACTCTATCAAATGGTTTAGCCGAATCTATTTGTGTGATGGCCATCATTCTTGAGTCATCTATTTACACATTCAAGTATCGATCGCGCATTATGAATGCTAGTCTGTGTGGGAAGTCGTCTGTGTGCCAAGGGAGTCCTTTGTCCCCTCTACTGTTTTGAACTATTATGCAGGAGTATTGGACGAGAGAAAAATTTTCACGGCCTCAGACTGCCATCAAAGTTCGTGTGCTGGTCTATGCCGATGAAATTGCGTATTTTTGCGTCGATAAAAAAAATGTGGAGGTTGTGCTTGCCATTACAGAGGCGTTTTGTAAGGTATCCGGGGCCAGTGTTAGCTTTGACAAAAGTGCAGGTTTTTGGCTCGGCAAATGGCGCACGACGCCAACTCTTTCTGCAGAAATTCAATGGCAGCAGGATGCTGCTGTATTTGGTAGCACCTCTTTCTCATTACCGGAGTAGCAACCCTCACTGGTCAGCAGAAGCCAAAGAAATACGTCGAAAAACTATAGTTTAGGGCATGGCCGACATCTGTCCATATTAGGTCGTGCTGATCGAAGCTTGTAATACATTCCTTGTGGCCCGACTCATACATGTCATTCGGGTATTTTATTGATCTCGCCTTTGATAGCACGTAATAGAAATAGTCTTTGCTACGTTCATTTGTAGCTCACTATATGAATGTATGATGCGGGACAACCTTTCCATTCCGCTTGACGACTGTAAGCTGAGACTTGCTCACCTCTTTGTTAGTCAACTTGTGTCTGGCTTGTTTTTTTTTTTTTTTTCGAGAAGAGGAAAACCAATTTTTGCATGCAATGTGGCAACTTCGTTTAGCTGAGCACCTTCCAAACGTTGTGATGTCTTCGACTTTCCGAGAGCTGCCGGAAGAACCTTGGGCTTGTCTTAAGTAAACGGTTGAAACTGTTTGTTTCTTAAAGGTGTGATTTATCCTAGAATTTATTTTCAGCGCTTCCCGCAAAGCAGTCTCTGATGAATTTGTGGAAGTGCTCTTTCCGGTTCCCCTCTATTGTTCACTTCATATTGAACGTCGGTATCTGGATGTTCTTAGGCGAGTCCGACGGATGTGCATTTCTCCTGGACAAGAATTTTTCTTTAATCTACATGCACTCAGAAACATTTCTAGTTAAAGTGTGGTTAGAACCAAAGAACTGTTTTTCGCCGGGGTCTACAAATTGTTGCCTGTGCCCTTGTCCAGAAACAATTGATCACTGCTTTGCAGATTGTCAGGACGCTGTGTTCTTTTCGGACATCCTGCAGAAAACGCTAACGAAATATATAGACATAACAGAACACACAAGTCGCCATCTGCCATTTAGGAATACCAGTGAGCTGCCTTACGATATGATGGAACTCCTTGCGTTGCATTACCTCTGGCAAAGGAGGATGTGTAATAGGCATTCTGAAAGCTCGAGAAGATCCTCTTTCAGGGAGTCTGCAGCCTATGTAAGAAGTGTGTGCAGCTCAGGAGAGGCTGCAAGATTCGATGGAGATGCTGAATGTATGCGTATGCATGCCCGATTTCTTTAGGTAGTTTGTATAATATGCACTTATTTTGAATATCTGTTTGTGCTATTTGTATGTGTGGTTTCCCATATATATATATATATATATATATATATATATATATATATATATATATATATATATATATATATATATATATATATATGGAGGAAGTGGAGGAAGTTTAGCTTTTTTCGCACTGGTGGTAATGGTGATACTGGAAATGACGAGGTAGCCTCATAACGAAAAAAAGAATATTTCCCGCTGTATGTCGTCGATGACGAGAACAATCGTCGTCAGCGCAACAGAATGGATGGACAAGGCAAACCCAGCTTCGAGCTCTTAACTGATGTTGCAGTAACACAAAAAATACAGAATAAGTTATAGTTAATTCACGCTTAGGCGCTGTTTCATTGGGCAAAGCGAGGAACGCAGCATTCGCTTCGAAGTCAAGGGACTTGGTCGAGCTTTTCCATGTTCATTTGATATATACTTGTCACTCGTCTCTGTAACCTGAGCGTTCAAACAAGATGCGCTCTGGAGACTTCACGGCACCACACTTGCCACAACATGGACAATGACACTAAATCATCAGAAGAATGATGCTTCGCCTCTTGACGTTTTTAGTGGCACTGATGGTCCGTGCGTGTGATGCTTGACGTTACTTGCAATTGCTTTTATCACTGCGGCACTTAGCTAAATATACGTTAAGGGGCGACGCAAGGGCCCTTCTCGCGTTCCTTTTCAACGCTACGTCCGCCTGTAGCCAACAGTGTTTTCCCTTCTTTTGTGTTCATTTTTATTCGACGCGATTCACTTTCCGATTTTATAGAAACTGTGCGCCAGACTTGCTTGTTACGTCGCCGGCGGAGACGCATGGCCGCATGCAACGAGCAACCAAGCCTACAAGTCGACCGCCAAACACAAGACGGTGACGCTTCTTGGCCTTTGGGCAACAGCTCCCAGATAAGGCAAGGCTCGCGCGGGCCAAGGCGTCACGTGAAGCAAGGCCGCTATCTTGTACACGTTCGAAAACCCGACGTTCGATTTCGCCTCGCGCGATTGTCCAGGCTGCGCCGATATCGCGACCTAGGTCAATCCAGTCCAATCGCGTGAGGCGAAATCGAACGTCGGCTTTTCGAACGTGCACAAGATAGCGGCCCAAGTCATGCAATTCTGGCAATCCGACCGACACATGCCGACACTGCAAAGACTGTTTGAAAGCCAATGAGCCAGTCTAAGTGTGGCTTAGTTCGGAGAGCGCCGCAGTCGTGTTGATGCAGTCGAGCCGCATGTGCTGTGCGTTTTAGTGAGGAACGCTGAGGGCCTCTTGCACTGCGCGTGTGTGTCAGGCGGCCACAGATGCAACTTTGTCTGGTCCGGATCTAAGGCAAAGAAAAGCGACGCTTCTTGCAGAAGTGCGGTGCTGCCCAGAAACTGACACGGGGACACTTCGCAAGGTGAATGACCAGCAAGTTCCCATAGCAACCTTCGCCGCTCACTTCGTGCTGTGCAAGTTTGAACCAACGCCGCGTGAGAGAACTGTACGCGTGCCTTTGCTACTCTCCGTACTTGTTTGAGAGTGCAACCACGCGTTGTGTGGTTCCGACGGGTGCCGTGTGTCAGGACGCCGCAGAAGTTACGTAGGAGAAACCAAAGTGACTTCTTTTTCATCCCCAGAAGAAGAAAGTCAACGAACTGGATAAATCAACACATTACCAGGAAAGAACGAAATACCAGGCATTACGAAGTCAAAGGAGTTTGTGGGTAAGTATAGCGCTGTTCGCGCCAATTATTCGCTTTCAAGTGCATGTTCTGTTTATCCCAATACCAAGGGCATTGTTACTGATGTCTCGCCAGTTTGGTGTATAAATATCGTTCAAGTGTTGGCCTCCATTTGTCGTCTGATAAGGTTCTAGGTCTGCCAAATCACGAGATTATTTGTACTTTTTGTGTCATTTGATAGTGGCGAGTCGTCACTAGCGTATAGTACGCATCTGTTCGCATGTGAACCTTATGGTTTATTTTTATGCATGATAAAATGATACGCGTGACCTATTGTTATCATATACTTTCTAAACAATTGCACTTAAACCAGATTTAGTTGAGCCTGTTGCAGGTACCATGTTTTTCTTTCTTACAGAAGTCGCAAGAAAACGTTCTGGCACAGAATTGAGTCCAGGTTCACGAAGTGTTAGCCGTCGTGCCTCGGTCGTCGTTCTTGTTGGAGTAGTTTTCGGGCGTGATACCGCGGTTTTATGTGACATTTAACGTTTGTCTGTGCTGGTGTCGCTGCGACTGCATCTGACGATCTGACACCTTGCCATCCCAAGATGAGACAGTGGCTGCGGTGCCATAGCTTCTGATGCTTCGTGGTTGTCATTTCCGACCAGCTCTCGACTTCTCATTGATGTTGGCTGGACGACTGGTTTTTTCTTCTTTCCCGGTACCGATGGTTGTTAACGCTGTGCTCTGTTCAGCGGACAATATAATAATAATAATAATATTTGGGGTTTTACGTGCCAAAACCACTTTCTGATTATGAGGCACGCCGTAGTGGAGGACTCCGGAAATTTTGACCACCTGGGGTTCTTTAACGTGCACCTAAATCTAAGCACACGGGTGTAGCGGACAAGATCGGCGAGTTGGTTGATGGGTTTATCTGGCCAAGAATCTTTCGCCCTCGTCGGCAGCTGTTAGCCGTGTGAGCGTTAGTTGGGACGAGCAGTGAGGCACACACTATATACACGAATCATCCGAGCCAGACAGGCCTACTGGCGATGACTTCATCTCGGAGATTGCGCTCATCGGCTACGGCTGCTGCCGCATCTTGAATTCGATAGTTTTAAAGCGAAGCTTTCTTTGCCTCTTGGAGTTTTCCACGGCAGCTGCTGCGGCTGGTGGTGGTTGAGACAACGCACGTGTGGCAAGTCGTTGGCTGCGAGCCTCGGCTTTCCCTCTACATTGCCGTCTCGCATCGTCACGTTGCTGCTTTCGCAGTTTGTATAGGTGTTCTGTGGTTCGGCTTCTTCGGCTCGTTTTCGACGCTTAGCTGCGGCTTGGCGCGTTCGTATAGCGGAGTCAGATTCGCGCCAACGAAGTTTCTCTTCGACTTTACCTTGCTTTCTCTCAGCAGGGAAAAGCAGCACTTGCGGTCGAACGCCTTGCCGCCGCCGCTTCGCACGTCGCACCTTGTTTCTTGTTTGGCGAGCATCCTGGGTCGTATAGCGTACTTCCGAGGAGTGTATGCAGTGCTTTATTGATGGTTCGGATGCTTGTTTTGAGCTTGTTCTTTATTGAAACGCACGCTCTTCTGTGCGTTGTTTAGGTGATTTCAATGAATGCGTGCACTGTTCGCTTCGCTTTGCTGAGCGTTTGTAGCCTCTGCCTTTACCTTTGCCTCTACCGAGAAAATGCCGTCGTGTGGCGACAGCTTCAAACTGATTCATTTCCGTGTCTCTTTTATCTTCACCTCTTCCACCCCGCGCAATATCCGTCATACTGTCCTATACTGTGGAGCAAAACCCACAGTATATTATTGCACCTGGGAATGCCCAAACACTCCGGATTACTGCCCTATTCCTTCACCTTCACCTCCCCCCTGGGAAACTGCGCTCAATAGCTTACAGGGAGTCGCGCGAGCCAATGGGGCCCTGAACTAAGGGCTCCACCCTGCGAGGAAGTCTCCCCACCTCATAAGAAAAGATGCTCTCTTTCTTTCTTTCTTTCTTTCTTTCTTTCTTTCTTTCTTTCTTTCTTTCTTTCTTTCTTTCTTTCTTTCTTTCTTTCTCTCTGCCTTATGGGGGTATGAGTCATTGCATTTTTGCTTGCTTGCGGGGGATATGAGTCGTTGCTGCTGATGATAATTTTTGTACCACTCGACTAACGCCGCGTTTTATTGCGATAGCAATTATATGGACACTCCAGGCCCATTTTTGCTGTCGCCGTGATGTTGTTCTCCAAGGCCATCACGTAACGAGCCACTTAAGGCTTTCGCCTAATAAATAAATAAATAAATAAATAAATGAATAAATAAATAAATAAATAAATACTGCATACACCGCAGCTCATTGAGCGACTTAGGCATACCTGATACATGTCGACGACCCAGTGGTCCACGCGTCGTACGCAGAGCGGCCTGAGGCGCACGCGCACCAGGTAGTGCGTGCAGGTGGCCACACTGAGCACGGCGAAGACGAAGATGATGCAGGTGGCGTACCACACGTCGATGGCCTTCACGTACGCCACCCGCGGAATGGTGGTGCGAACGCTGCTCGCCAACGACACTAGCGTGAGCAGCGTCACAGCACCCAGGGCCACTCGGGCCTGGGGGATCTCCACCTGGGCCATGAGAGGGTGTTATACGGCGATTTTATTTATTTATTTATTTATTTGTTTATTTAGAAGTCTCCCAGTCTCCTGCAGCAGTATTATGTTAGAGGGGTTTATATAATATGCTGCATATTACAAGTGGAAGCATTCTAGAGTTTGAACTAACAAGACAGCGTACTGTTACGATCGGCCAGCGGGGGTAGTGACCTACTAGGCTCTTCCTGCCCCACTGCCCGACGAATCGCTTCCTGAAGCTAACAATGCGTCTCCCTCGGACAGACTACCGGCGCTAGCAAGGTGAGACACGTTTGGCGGACTGAGTATTGTTTGTTGGTTCACTGTCGCCTTCACGAACTCCGGTAACCGCCATGGTCGTTTGACAGACGCCCCAGCTAACTGCTGGGTCATCCCAGGAACCAAGACGCGCCAGCTTGAGTCAAGCGTGACAACTCCTGTCTACGAAGCTCCCCTCCTTTCTGTGTGTTCAGTGAACAACCGTGCGAGAGTCAATGTGTGAACCCTTGCCCCCCTCCCCCCCCCCCCAACGCGGCTCCTTCGACTACTTTGGACGTTCCGATTGGACGAAAGTTGGACGGCAGATTCC